>NW_020454638.1:1963747-2020921 GCF_003342845.1 Nothoprocta perdicaria
GGCCTGTAGTAGTAGCTGTATTTTTTTCCTTTATTCCATTTTATATGAATTGTTTATGAATATTAGCACAGTAAAATGTGACTGCTGTTTTTTTCCATGTAAAAATCTTACCATGTGCACCTTATTCAAAATTCTTTGAGTTCCATATAAAATCTCTTTTCTGGTTAGCTCTGCTTTAAAGTTGTGATKGAAATTATTTGTATAATTGTTTTGAATATTCCACAAAATGTSTCCTTTTTGTACTGTAACCTTTCCTTGCACAGTTTTCGCAAGTACAATTTTTGCTTGGATAATGCATTAATAAAGCTTTTTCCTAGTGTTGCTGGTTGCAAGCAAATCATGGCTATTGTGTTTTTTGACTGAATAGTTTTCTTTATGGCTTATTTTTTAGCTTGTCAGTTTTAGAATAGTAGAAACAGGCTACAAAACATCTTAACTTTGAAGTTTGATCTTTAAATGAGGTGGATGAATATAAATTATTAACTTATATGGTCATACTAATCTCATCATGCCAATCTCTGATAATCAAGTACATATCACATCAGATTATACTGTGAAATTTGACAATGAGATTTCAAAGATCAGGGTGAAAAAAATGCTTATGCAGAGAGTTAAATTCTTCTGCCCATTTATTGTGTCTTGTCTTCAAGTTGTTCAGCCTAAAAGGTAGAACAGTATAACTCCATGGAATGATAATTGGCTCAAGGCTAAGATATACATATTAAAATACATAAATTGCATAAATGTGAATCATGTTAAAGTCATGCAGATTAACTGATTTCTGCCAGGGAGCTCAAAACTCATATTTACATGGACRTGGCAATTAATTCTTTCTTTTCTTCTCTTATACCCATGTTAACTTTCTATTGGCTCACACTTTTATTTCAAGAATTAAAATTGAAGTACCTCAGATGTGCGTGAACTTGCAGTTTTAGCAGGTGTAGTATGAAATTTGCTAAACACAATGGAAACGGAATCAAATCCCTGTAACTCAGTAGAACACACCAGATAGTTTATTGCTTTGGGGTATGTCTGCATGATCTCACATCAGTAAGCCAACTCTAGTGTAACTATAAATGATCTATAAATAAGGAGCTTAGTTTGGCCTAAATAGTTTAGCCTAAATAATACCACCTTGAAGTACATATTGCAATTGGATGATGTATTGCAGCAGAATTAGATCATGCTCAAGCACTTTTTTTTTTCTTTTTTGTTGCTGTTCAGGAAGAATATTCTTGTTGCTGATGATACTGCAACCCATTCAACATCAAGATTCAACTTCTGAAGATTACTTGGGAGTTTTCTGTGAGTATAGAATCCATTTGTGTGATAAGTTAGTAGTCAGCTCTGGATCTTAAAGTTTACACTCATGCATCTATATACACTCTTTTAATTTGTGTCTAATGATAGTGGTCCATGAAGTGCTGCACGATTTAAGCATTGATTATTGGAGAGAACTGAAGAACATGAACCAATAGCTTCAGTTTAAAAAATGTAGAAGGAAAATGTAGGAGTTGCTTAAAGCTCTGCCAGCTTTGGAATTTGCTTCATTCATTGGTTCATCCTAAAATGAGTCTTAGAGTTACCAGAAATAGTTGAATCTGGCCTAGTTTCAGTGAGGAAAGAAGGGGTGGTATTGACCCATTGCCAGCATAAATACAGTCAGGACCCAGATCTTGATTCTGCTTCCAGCTCAGAAACACACTTTCCCTGTGACCTTGATCAAGTTAATCCCCCTGTTTATCTGTAAAATGAATTTTCACTTCTGTGAAAATCTCTTGTGATCATAAAATCACTTACGGCAGTGACTTAAATGCTACAAAGAATATTTCAAAGAAATACACATACATCACACCTAGTGGTATGAGTTAACTATGTATTTTACTCTGTGTGTGTGTGTTTTTCTTTAAAGATCTTGTGTTGGACAAATAAACGTTGTTTATTCAAAGGAAGTATTCTAGTGTATTATATGTACGTGCTACAGTATACATTCTGATATACTGTATCTTTGCTACAGCAGTGTACTTCATACTTTGGTGTTAAAACAAAAGAAACTCACGTAAAGATAAAGTACAGATGTATTACCTTACAGAAACAGACTATGTATGAATTGGTTATCCTGATAATTCATCAGGAAAGGGGATTTTATCTTGATAGTATTGATTCAGAACAGGAAATAATACATCTATATGAAGAAAACAGCTTAGTCTCTTGAAAATGTAAAAAAAAAAAAAAAAATCATCTTAAATGAGAGACTTTTGGACTATTGGGGGAAAACAGACAACCAGACATTTAGAAATATTCTGGATTGAGAATAATTGCAGYGAAAAACCTAAAGCTCAAGAGGCACTGTAGCACTCATACATCTAAATTATTTCATTAAATTCTTAAAAACTGAGATCTCAGAGGAACGTGCAATGTGTTTCCAATAAAGCTTATATAGCTATTATGAAAAATAGGTCTGGAGGAACAGGCCGTTGACTTTTCCATTTGTGAAAGAGTCTGTGTGGTTGTGCATGATGTGTCAGATTGTTTTTCACCCTTTCAAGAAAAAACACCCTACTTCAAGGCTATATTCTTTTCTGGAGCAGTTAAGGAGCATATTCTAATACTCCTAGTTAAAAACTGTGCTGCTTATCAGGAAATAAGTCAAATATTTAAGTAGTCCAGTAGGAGCATGACCAAGCTGGTGAGAGGTGGAAAGCTTGCAGTCCCAGCAGCACGTGGTTACCAGATATATGTGTATGTACATAGACAGTTGTTCAGTTGCACTTGCCAATTGCAGTTGGTTTGGGCAAACAGTGCTCATGTTTTGTGCTGGACTAAATCTCGCCCTTCATAACTTTTTGAATAGCACTGTTGTTTGTCAGGGATGTACATACTTGTTGGTTTCGCCTAGAGCTAAAAAAAAATCAGGCCAGGAGTGTTGCTGCAGAGAACTTAACTGGCAAAGAAGAGGAAGTGCCAAGAAGCCTGCTGGTCTGGATCTATTTCTTCACCAGCACTTTACACAAGATGTAGCTTTATTGTCAAAAATGTTTCTCATGTTTTTGTCTGAAGTCACTGGATTGACTATTTTAATATATCTTTTATACTGTTGCCCACAATAAATTGATACTTGAGGGCAGAAGGTGAGGATGAATATTGACGAGTTTATTCACATAATTCCCACAGTTGTATTTGCCACTTCTACTTGTGCAATAGCCTGCTTTCTGACAATTCCTGGTAAGTGTAGTTGTAGTGCTCTCTAGTGGTTAATRGGAGTGAATTATTTTATTTTTACTGCTTTTTGACAAAGAATACCATGCCACTGACAGTGCTTATTTTAGGAGTATYGATATTAATAGTGAAGTTCTTCTCAATAGAAGGACCCAGAGAAGTTGTTAATATATGCAATAAACACTTACAGAAGCAATTATTTGAATGAAAGAATAGTCAATGTTGATTTTGATTATCAGATAATCACTGATTATTGATTCAACCTCAATAATACTATCAGACAGTAAAATTAAATTGATATTGGCCATTTTTATTTTACAAATCATGAAAACAATACAAAGAGAAGAATGTGGAAAAGAAGTAGCTAAGCAGCAGTCTTAMCACAGAAAACAACCTATGTTCTCTAACTGTGTACTAAGGAGGACAAATGATTCACAAAACTAACGTAAATAGTTTTACTAAAGAGTTGTGGGACAGTTACAATCTTGCTTGTACATTTGTATGACTTCACTACTACTACAGAGCAGAACATAATATACAGAATAACCCCATCAACCTGGTACAAAAATACTGTGCCCAGAAACTATATATTTGTTCAAAGATTTTTAAAAGTTAAAAGAATACAAATAGACAAACTCAGTGGCTAGTGACTGTGATTAAGATTTTTATTAAACTATAATAGAAGTGTATATTAAAACTATTTACAGTGCATTTAACACTACATTCTTTTAAGAGACACACTTGTGTGTCTGCCATATGAAGACGTAGAGGGCTCAAATTCTAACTTCAGTTACATCTGTAAGGTACCTTGGACATCAGCAGGAATAGCTGAATACACTAAAGAATAGGTAAAGCAGGTGTTACCAAGGGTAAGAGTTTGGTCCCTCTTTATATGTATAGGCAAACGGGTAGTTTTGACCCATTCCTTTACTTTCTATACAACTCAATCAAACTCCCACTGAGGTAAATGAGAATCATTTAGTTAACTTCAAATGGGCATTTAAGCATATCCTAGGCCCTGACATGACAAGCTCAGTGAATGGAAACTAGCTCTTCAGATAGCATTGTAACATTRTTATACATTTACAAACAGTGGTACTTAGATATGAGTTTCTCAATGGAAACATACCTCTGTATGTGGAAGGTAGAGTTTCCCATGCAATTTTCATTCATGTAGCAATGACAAAGATAAAATATCTTGATGTCACAGTTTTCTGTTTTAAGCAAGTGCACTAACTGCCAGGCTAGACTTTATAATATTTCTTATTCCTATAAAATCCAAACTGAAACTGCAGCCCTTGTTATTTCTCATCCTTTGGGCAAACTAAAATTTCTGTTTAAGCTCCAAACTTCAAGCTTCTCTTTCAAACTAGCGCATGTCCCTGCAGAAGCTCCCTGGGGTTGTGTTGTAGAGTGGGCAATTGTAACATACAGCTAAATCGGTGGATTGTAAACTGCATGTGATTTGACATGATGAACCTACAGTGTGCCAGAGACAAGATTTCTAAAGCTAATGTAAAACTTTGCCTTGAAGGTGAGGTCTCTATAAAATCCTTACAAGTATATGAATTTATTTTGAGTTTCATGTTTTTTCTATCAGCAGTCCCCACTATGATTCTTATGCATAATTCAAGGAGGCCAAACCAGTTTGCTCAAGCAACGCCTCCTAATTTTAGATTTCTCTACCCTGGGTTGAAATAATCAATTATTAAGATTTGAAAAATCTTAAATATGAATTAGACATTGCTCTGAAACTAGCAGTGCATGCCAGTGCCAAATAATATGGTTGGAAAGGAGTTCAAAAACTTACCTTTGTGTTTCCAGTTGGCAGAGAGCAATGCATAAAATCAGGCTGCAGTCCCTTCTTCTAAGGGCTAGCAGTCAGTGGAATACTTTATTCACTTTTAGTGAACACTAGTTCACTTAGTGAACTAGCCCACTTGTACTTGGATTCTGCACAGATCTGAGTGATCCACTCTTAACTACTTATCAAAGAGCAATACTATCTGAATTACAAATAAGACATTAAAGACGGATGGTTTATTTTTCTCCTCCTTCTACTGTGTGAGATAGTGTAAAACCTATGCATTCTACAGCTAATATTAAATGAGYGAATAATTTCTTGGAAACTAAGTGCTATCTACACAGCCTTGCTGTTCTTTTTAACTAGAGCTAGGGTCAATCAACAAATTTTTAGATGTTAATATGTGTTATTTTTAGAAGAGGAAAAGTCAAATGTTCTCTAAGTACTAAACTCAGCTGTGGAGTGACTTCATAGGAAAATACATGTGTGTCTGAGAACAAACAGGATCCTAACTTAGATGCATTTTTTGAGAAATATATTAAAAACATAGTGGYACAAATTCTGCACCTAAGAATTTCAACATTAAATTTCACAATATCTGTAGTGGAATTACGAATGAACAAATAAATTGATAAATTCCATTTCAGTTTATACCTTGCACAGTCCTTACTGATTTCTTTATCTAGGTAATATGAATTAGGACTGAATATGTTTGAGAGCTGATTAAAATAATTGGATGTACAACCTATGATGAAATTAATGACTGCATGGCTATAATTCAGTAGCTAGGTTTGCAAATGTTGAGCTTTGAATGCAATATATTTCAGGCAGAGAACAGCCTCGTATTTTTCATGTAGTCACCTACCTATATTATAAAATGTAAGAAATTTTTTTCTGCACACATTCTTCAGAAAAGCCATGAGACAAAACCACCACCTTTGATTTTACTTTCGGGCAAACCAAAACACCATATAAATAACTTAATCACTGAATTTATGGAGCAAACTACTCTTTTAAGGCCCTTGCAGCAGTAGTTTAAAAGGCTTCGTTTTGTAGAAATGCATATAAGTACAGGTGAATTAAGACAACATTTAGATGGTATATTTGCTATAATCTATATTTTTGTATTTGTTTTGATCTTTGAAATGGAAGAAATTCTGTGGTTTAAAGGTGTAAAGATGACTACCTAAATAAATGCATATACTGTATGACTGTACATTTTAAATGGAACTTTTAAAAAATGCAACCTGTTACGTTTGTTTTTCTCAAGTCAAAAGTATGAATCCAGCACTCCTCTGTATACAGTTACAAATTTGTCATAAAGTTATGCTGAACACACAATATAGCAGAGAAATATAAATATTTGGATCTTAATGCAAATTATATGTCACTATACTGTAATAKTGCTATGGTCAATTTGCTGTGTTACCATTAATTTCTAATCTCAGCTGTACTAGCAGAATACACCTTTATATACATATACTTTGTTCAGATCTATATTAAATATATATCCTACCAGCTGACTTAGTTAATGATTCTGTTTCAGTGTTTGAAACATCCAAGGAAAAGAAAGAAGACACAAGGGCTATAAAAATCCTGAAGTGAAATGTCCTGTTTTTCAAAAAGGAACTGAAAACTTCTGAGGGGAGCATTATAGTTTTTCTACATATATAAGATGTATATTCTAAACATACACACACCTTGTACAGTGTATGTGTATAAATACACATATGAACTACTATATAACAGTGCCCCTGAAATTCTAAATTATTACAGTATTCCATAACTTTTTGGAAATTTTGAAAAAATAGCCATTACTGTAAATACTTTCATAGAAAAATGTTTTCAAAWTTATGTGAAATAATGTATCATTGGTAATTATTTAAATTTGAAATAGAATTCTACCAGTAACAAAAAAAATCAGGTTGGGAGAAATGCTGCASACCATAAGAATATTTCTGCCTACATTTTAATAACTTATTATAGAACTCAGTATTGTAGAATATTTTGAAATATCTGCTTCATCTTTTAGTAACTTCTGGTACTTTTTATCTCAATAGAGACTGATAAAGAGAGATTGCTTTCATTTTTTTTTTTTGGAGGGCCAGCTGCTATAATTAATTCTTTCCCGGGAAAGAAGAATTTTTGTAGTTTCCAACTAGAATTTTCTGGATTACTTTGATACTAATAAACTCTCGTACTTCAACGTACAATCCCAAATGTATGTATCTTACCTAGAACTATTGCCAATTTTAATTAAAGATTTGTTGTTACAGATTTAAATACTTAACATTTTTGTTGGTGCATGCACCAAAGTTGCATCCCTGTTACTAACCAGTCTTACACTGATGACATTAAGCTTGTAATCCTAGAAAGAGAGGTCTATACAGACTTCTCTTAGGCAGTATGTTTTGGATTTGCCTTATATATATATATTTTCTTTAATTGCTTCGCAGGGATCATTTAAATGTCAGTTCCTCCTTTTCCTACTGCAAGTTAGTTGTTTCTTTTTCTCTATTTTAATATTTGTTAAGTTTCCTACACAAATGGTAAATTTCTGTAGTATTCTCAGCTGTTTTTGGTCTTCTGAAAACTTCCAAAAACTTTTTTTTTTTTTTAAGACTTGTTGATTAATAATTGTTGAAAGCAACTAGTGCTCAAAATGATTTGTAAAAAAATGTTATCATAAAACTTTCTGAAATCTCAAACAGTTCTTAAAAGTGGTCATAGTCATTTCACAACAGCACTGGCCTAAAGGAATCAGAATCACTAACAGTTGCCGGAAGTCTGCCATGCCCGGGTCATTCTGAATCAAACTCTCAGCTCTTGCTCTTACAGCCACATGCTCTTCTACCTTTCCTGTCTTGTTTCTGGTGGTTATGATGATGTTAAATTTATCTTCAGGATGAAGAGAAAGCCAGTATACAAAACCAATCTTGTTTAGTTTCCTAAGAAGGAACATTTTTCTGCTTTGCTTCTTGCAGCCTTCTTCCAAGTCAGCTTGTCAATTTATGTGGAGTTGCGATTTTTTAGCATTTGTTAAGCAGATATCCTTATCCATGAATAACTGAGACATTTCAGTGTTGAGACTCAAAAGGCCCCATTGTCTAGCAATTGGCTGGCTCTTTTTTTTTTTTAATGCTTCTCCAAATGTAAGACATTTTGTTGTGATATTCTTCTAATGTGAAAAAGCCACTGGGTAAACAAATTCTGGGGCTTTCCCATTTCAAAGTGCCATTCTGTCTCCTGGAAGGTTAGCATAGTATATGCTGGATTAGGCTCCCCAGAGTTAGTCCTAAACCTTCCTCTAAGCCCCTGGGAAGAGAACAGTCAGCACGGCTCCTCATTTTTAATACCCTAACACAACATGACCAAAAGAGGAAAAAAGGTGCCAAATACAGTAGTCTTTAACATACTGGCCAAACATGATCCCTAAACAACTATATACATCTCTGAAGTAATAGGCTGTCAAGGATAGTCAAGTAACTGCACTCGTACCATCTGGGAGAACAGGGTAGGATAAACTAACTCAGCAAATCTTTTTTCCATTTCACTCAGATTAAATAGAGGAAATATACAATCTTTATATAACCTTGGCATATACATGGTCATGCTATGTTTTAAAAAGTGGAAAAATAATACAGCAGTGGCAAAACATAAGCCAAATCCATACAGTGATTAGCAAAATGCAGTACTCCCCAATTATTGTCTTCGGTGTGTACTTAAGCTTATGGTTGTCAAATAAGCACCTCAGTTCCGTTTAGCTTGACTGCTTTCTCCATTAATTAGATTCTTTTCTTGTTGTTCAGCTAACGATTGCCATTTCTGCCTATTTTTTCTACAGCCATCCAGTAAGGGGTAGCAGGCCTCTGATATGTGTGTTAAAGCCTGAAATAAATTAAGAACATGTAAACCAGGTTATATTTAACAACCAAAAAGCGCTCTTAAAATTTCACACTATATCTCACCAAATACCTGCATAGAGCAGTTTGTGACTAGGTTGAAAAACATTTCCAGTTCCCTCGTGCATTTTTTGTGTGTGTGACGAGACAGGGAGAAAAAAAAGGGATGGGTAATGTTAACCTCAGTTGAATTTCCTATATATGGCATGTCGCTTTTTGCTTGACAAATTCAGAATGTTTAAAAAATATTTTAAGAAAAGTCTTCATCGGTATAGTAGATGGATACTATTATTTTCATTGTTAGCAAAGTGGATATTTGTGCCTTCTCCTAAAACTCAAAGCAGCTCACTGGCAGAACCAGAAATATAACAGAGAGATCTAACACTCGCTTCCCAGAAGCCAGCGTTTACTGTTTTAAAAAAATTATACAACAAAAGTTTTTAATGGCAAATAATAATCATAGCAATGAAACGTATGTAAGATATACCAAAGTAATTCATCTTTTTTAGATAAGGAACTACAACAAACTTGATTCTAATTTTGAATTTGCACTTATTACAGGCGACAGTGAGCTGTTCTGGTTTTAGATATTTGCAGTCCTTTTTTATGTACTCTACCTCATACAGCTGTAAACAAACGGCATCTATGAATCCAACCTGCATGCTGGGAATTTTATTCTTCTTCTCTCTGTTCATTAGATCCTGAAAAAGAAAAGTAAATAACCTTTATATTTAATATAAATAACTTTTATATTTAATACAGTATATAAAAAGAAAATTGAAGAGAAAGCTGGAATTACATAGTAGCAGCTTAGAAAGCACAGTACGCTCAGCATAGCAGGGTATCTTTGTGTGTTATGCTAGTAATTTGACTGCATGACTGGCCTTCAGAGCTTTGGACTGGCACTGCCCATTTTGCCAGAAGAACAGACAAACTCACATTCTCAGGATAAGTCACAAATAGGCACCAACCTAGAAATGTATTTCCTAGGCAATTTAACAGTACTGCTTTGGAGGAAATAATGTTGTCTGTTCTTTTGGCTCAAAGAGAATGAGACAGTGTTGTGAATCACAGTTTGTGAATGAGACAAAGAGAATGAGACAGTTTGTGAATCACAGAGGAAAAAGGAAGACAAGGAAGGAGTTGGTTCCGTGGTTACTGGCAGAAAAGTTGGCTGTTGAAAGGTGTGCAAAGTCCTGTTTGAAAGAGGTGATTCTGTGCAATTCCCTTACTTACTGTTGGTTCTATGTTGAGTTCTTTCCGTTCTTTATCTCCTTGGTCAAAAAACTCTGTAGCTACAAGCTCAGCAATCTGTAAGAAATGTCACACAGTGAGAGCTATATAAGTTTAATTGCTGCCTATGATTGAAGCAGTTTTCCTGTGTAGAGCTTCTAGCCTATATGATGAATACAATGTATCATTAGAATACATACATGAAATATAAAAAATTCATGTATTGTCTCATGTCTATGTATAATACTCTGGACTTGAATAAACACTACTACCAAAGCTGCTCTATGTAGTGATTAAATCTCAAAATAATCCTGCAAGGTACTGATGTACAAATTTAAAAATATAAATGGTAAGAACTGTATTTTAAATCTAGAACTAAAAGCAATGATTTTCAAAGATCACTAATGATTTTAAATTATTACTTTCTGGATATTCTACCTGTGGAGTCTGATACCTTGCACTTAAAAATCATTAGGCCCCTGCTGTTTGAAAAATCATTTCAGTTTAGAATATGTCAAAGTTGGAGCTGCTATCATTAGACTCTCCAGCTTAACAGTTAGCATTTAGAATCACACGTTCATCACACACTGTGCAGGAAAAAAAAGAGATCACTTGCATGTGCCGATACTTGGACAGTACAAGCCAATTGAGTAAAATGGCTGGAATATTTGATAGCTTGAGCAGCTGGCACAATAAATACAAAGGTCAGCTGTTTTAAAGTAGAGTGTTGCATTAGTTCAGTGCCTTATGATAACACAGAAATGTTCAAAACTACAAAAAATATTCTAATATACCTTCAGATTACTGCTAGCTGTATGACATAGCTAAATGCACAGATCCTGCTGTAAATACTGGAGAAAATCTTCAACCTCCCTTTAGCTCTTTAAAGGATTGCTTCCTAAGGCTCTGCATTCTACCAATACTTTTCCAATAAGGGAGTCTAGATGGAAGAAGCAGAGGCTATTATGTATTATGTACAGCTTATGTTTAGGAAAACTTAAAATTAAGCATATACCCGTTGCTGAACTGGCCAGGGTTTGGTTATGGCTGATAAATCACAAGCAGTCATCAGCATTGCTCTATAGGAAAAAAAAAATATAGAAAGAAATCTGTGAATGATTGTACAGTGAAACTTACGTAGCCATCAAGTCAAGTACTAAATAGAATATCCAGTTTCAAGAAAAATCAGGGTCAGAAAAAAAGTAAGTTATGAAGATGTTCTGGGTTTGATAATGTGGTAGACTCCACATGCTCCTTATGCAAAATGATTATGCAGGCTACGGAGCTAGACAAATGTCACCTGTGCCAGTTTGCACAGGCCTGGAATACACAGATCTGATGGTTTTACTGAAATCCACAGCAATGGGGCATGGAAAATCTAGCGGTTATTATTCAGCTTTTTAATCATCCATATTTACTTACAAAAATAGCTCCTTCTGCACAGGATCTTCCCAGTTAAATTGCTTCTTCCTTAGAAGCTCAAAAAACTCTCCCCTCCTCCTTTAAAATAAGTAAAAACAGGAAAAAAAATTACAACATGCTGACACAATCCAAACATGCAACTAAGACTATCCAGCCGAACTTGCTTTATATATAGTGCTATATATAGTGTATATATAGACTTACTTTATATATAGTGCTAAGTCTGTGGCAAGAATGGCTTGTTTTATCATTTTCAGTGTGGCCTTGTATTCTTCAATGGAAAGGCTGCTGAGAATCTGATTTCCCTTTAGAGAAAACAAAACAGTGTTAACAATAAAATAAGCAACAACTCACCAATATACTAAAATCTCCCTTAAATGCTGAATCATTCTTATTTGTTTACTAGTGTCTGTTGCTATGCTTTTATCCTGCTACCTTTTGCAGATTCCTCAATTAGAAAACAAAAATACGAGTGTTCTTGAGTAATGGCAAACAGTCCTGCAGCAGTGTCTTAACTGAATGAAACTGCACTCAGAGCAATGTCAAAGCCTGTGAAATTCATCCACCAGAAATCAATTTGCTCTGAGCCATATACTAACATTTATTTTCTTTCTTTCCTCTCCTAAAGTAAGCTCATACATACCTGCTTATAAAACTCATATAACTTAAAATATTTTTCTTTTATTAAGCAACATAAATAACAAACTATTACATAAAATGCAGCCCACTGTCAAACTGAAGCCTTACAGAGCTGATGGAGTAGCAATTTGCCTCTGCTTTTTTCCCCCATATTTTCCCATCTGAATAAGAGACTTACTTACATGAAGAGTGCCAAAACTACCAAGACTGTGATAGGAAACAAACAGTGAAAATATATTGCTTTGAAATGACTGTGCCTCCTGAATAACTGATCTTAATTAATAATATAGGAGAAGAAGAATGTAGTTTTACTTGCATATTTAGTTAACTTTGGTTTGGCTTCACTTGGGCCTTTGGAATGTCAACAATAGCCATGTTTGGTTTGGTCTCATCAGGACTGCTTTGTGTATATGTAGGCGGAAATGTTTTCTTGAAATGAAAGCAAGGACAGGAGTTTGTACGGTGGGTCATAAGAGGCCATGAAAACGGCAACAAAGCCTTTTGTTTCATTTGGTCCAAGGAAGCAGGTACTCAAAAAGATATCACCAAAGCTTCCCTTATCAGGCAACACTTGGAAATGTTTGATGGCATTCAGAAATGGAACTGTAATTTCCAAAGTGCTGCTTTTGCTTTCTTTACCCAAAAAGGAATAAAGTTCATTTAGGAATGTATAAGGTTGGGAACCTATCCAAAAGCTAAAAATAAAAGTGAAACAGGGAACAGCTTCCTTCAGTATGCACAGAAATGAGGCACTCACTGGACTATTCAGGATCATAAGGCATTGATCAAAATGGTGATGCTCCATGATTGAGTGGCAGTACAGTTGAGCTAGTGGATGTTCACTTCTGAGGAGCAGAAAAAAAAGCACACATTATATTGAAAAATCAAATTAAATATATTACTCAACCAGAAACTAGTTGGCCATCTAATGTCCATGGTATCAACTCACCTCTTCAAATGCTTGTTTTTAACCTGTTCCTTTCCCCTTACCCTTCTGTAATTGGTCAAACAGAATGAATGCATTTGAAAGGAGGCAGGGGAAGTGCGGCTACAAGGCTGAGCTGTTACTTCATCATATTGGCTATAAAGACAAGGCTGTTACCTCATCAGGGCACTGACAACTCTAGTTTCTTACCTTCTGTTACCTGTAGAGACCGAATGCACACAAAGAGTGAGAAAAATCATACAATCATTTTTAAGAGTAGAAGTTCTTCTTTGAAAAAGAAAGGTAAAAAGAAAAGTTCCTTCAAAAGCAGAAATTATTAAATGCCTTTTTTTTKGTTTGTTTGCTTGTCTTTTGGCATTTTAGAGAAGTTCCTAGCATATTAGTCAGCTCAGCTATTAAGTGTGCAAGTAATAGTGCAAATCTCATGCAAGGCCCAATGGTATCAATGCAAAAACTGTTGACCTCACTGGGCTTTGCTGCAGGGGCGAGTTATCAAATTATTTCCTATTAGGCTACTAATCTTAGCAATAATGCATTTATCGCTACTCTCTTCATGATCAAACTACTTCAATATCATTACTTTCCCTCCTCCTAGTGCAAAATCCAAAGGGAAACAGGATATCAGCTGTATTACAGGCAGTGAAAAAAGAAAGCCAACTGTAGGAATACAGATATTAAAGTTGAGTTTTTAACACAGAATTTATTGCTTTGCGTAGCTTTAGGCAGAAGACAGTTCTTCCTCTCAGGATTTCTATGTTTTCTTCCTCTTCCTTATTGCATAATAAGGTTCTTAGCTTTTGCTGCTTTTGTCTTCATTTTCAACACCTGTTCCGACAATGTTTATCTCAACTCTAACTGACTTGGGATCTTGGAAATCTGTTTTGTTGCTGATCCTGAATCTAGTACTATAATTATAACCTTGTTATAAAATGTTAAATGTCTAAGCATGTGAGAAATCCTTTTCTAACATACAGTTCCATGGGACTTTTTATACTGTTACGGATCATTCACATGAGTAAGTGATTGCAGGATTGGGTCCCTGTGTGACTGACTGCATACAGAGACTCACTATAAAAGACAGAAGAGGAGACTCCAAGGATTTAAAAGCACAAAAATGAGAGAAAGATGGAAAGACAAACAAAAATACAGAAAGGAAGATTAAAGGATGCAAGCCCCTGAGGATTATGGGCTGGCTGCCCAGCACCTCCTCTGAGACCACTGCAAAAGTAGTATAGCACAAATAATCCTGTGTTTCTGTAGGGAAAGAAATTGTAAAATGGTGCCAGCATATCCTGGGTGAAATTCCCATTGAGTTAACTGGGATGCATACTATTTCTAAATTCACCCTGACTGAACAGAGCAACACGTGAGAAAAATCTTAGGTTATCTTCCCAAGTACGGCACCAAATGAGGGCTTGCTCAGTGCTCAGAGACTGTATTCTGGGTGTCTGGGAAGCCACCAGTATCAGAAGCAGACCCAGGTTCCTCTGTCTGCTGTACAGAGCAGGCAGGGGCCAGGCCAAAGGAGCACCCTTGCTTTCTGAACGGAGTGGCTCAGTTACACAGTTTTCATAGGCTAGGCTGGCTCTTTTTACATGTTGGTTTGGAAGGAAAACAAAACAAAAGCCCTGCAAAAGACCTTAAAACAGTCGATTTCCTGTAATTTCTGCTACCAGAACAGTTTTAATTTTTGAAGCCTTGTTGCTTTAGAAAAGAATCATATGCCAAGTATCCATTCTCCCTGCCTCCAAGTGAGAAACAGAAGCAATCCATTCCTGGAAAAATAACTTTTCAGTTAGATTTTAAATGAGGGATTTTAAAAAACAAGATTCATTGAGCTCTTTGTATCGAAAAAGAATTAGTAAGCTTTAATCATCTCTGCTTTACAGTGTGTGTGAACGTTCGATTTTGCTGTCTATGACACTTTCCCAGGACATTTTTGAGAGGAGATGACGCATCTCCAGATGTTTTCCAGGAAATTTATTTTTAAATAAATAAAGCAGAAAATAGCTAACTGGTTCAAATTGTTGCAAGGCTGCAAGTTAGATTCCACTATTAAGAAGCTAGAAAAAGGTCATTATTTTTCTTTCTTTTTTTTCTTTTTTTTTTTTTTTTTTTTTTTTTTTTTGCTTTACGCGTTAGTGTAATTATTAGCAATATATCTGAAAGGCAAGAATTTATCCTGCTTCAGCTTGCTGAGTACTACTAGTATTCTCTGCCTCAAACAATCTTTTCCTCTCCTAATATCTTAACTTTACATACAACAAGAAGAGCAGATCATTTCTTCCAGAGGTACCTTCAAAACCAGCCTCCAGCTCTGCCATAAAGAGACAGAGGTATACATTTCTGGATGTCTTTTCCCCATCTCTGGTATGATCAGGACACTACCATATCATAGTAGTTACATTATAGCCATGCTTAAGTCAAGCTGTTTATTTACAAAGAATCATATGTTTTTATATGTGGAGTTCTTTAAAATGAAGTTCGTCTTTGGGAAGAAGTGAAACTATTAATGAATTATAAATAAAACAACAAAACCCCACAATTTTTAGCTAAAAATTAAAATAGGGGAAGATTTCATAATAGTTGAAATGCTTCATTTTGGTAACATGAAAATGAAGTATTTTGATTAGTAAAAAATAAAAGTATCTTGTTTCAAGTTTTAAACCTGTATTTTGTCTTTTTGTTTTGTACTTGCTTTGCGCAAATTTTAAAAGGGAAAAACACAGATGATCCCAAATCAGTGCAAAACAGTCATCCCTTTCTAATGTGATTTTTAAATATGTACCTTATCCAAAGCAGTTTCAAATTCATGGAAACCTTGGCTAAATGATGAGTGAAACAATCGGGGCTCCAAGTGAAATTTGGACCCTTTGTATTATTGCGATGGCTCCAAATACCAACTCTGTGGTGGCTCAGACCAGAGAGCAAACAGGCACTTAAAACAGTGAACAACTAGTTAAAAGTTGCATGTTTTCTCCTATGTGAACTCCCTTAGGAGCTGTGACCATTTGCTACTTTGTGGGAAATGGGGAAAGGGACATTGTTAAGAGGCGCCAGGAGATGTTGCCCCTGCACGCTCTACAGAGTCTGCTGCATCCACCATGCCCGTTTCTCTGTATAACCTCACACTGCCAAATCAACGAGGCTGCACTTCATTGAACTCTCTGATTTTGGTATTCATTTGCTTYTATTTAACTCCTCCTCTCTGACTGACTTACCTTTGTATGTAAGAGTTGTTTACTCCTCTGTGATCCAAATCATGGCTTAGAGCTGCTATCAGCAAAGCTAGTGTTTCTAAGTCAGTCAGTTTGCTCTGTAAAGGTAGTAGAAATGATTTAGTTTTACATTAGGGTTTTATTTTGCACATTTATTTTGCACATTGTATATATTTGTTGTCTTTACCCCATAACTGATAACAACTCTAGCCCAAAGAGGGCAAGGACATACAATTTTATGTCAAGAATAGTTATCTCTTAAAGTGTGATAGATAGTAATAATAYCTCTGCGTGGACCTCATAGCAGTTTACAGAGTTTCCTAGTTCTCTCCTAGTTCTCCTCTAGTTCTCCCTTTCCCACCTACATTACAGGGGAGGAAATTGAAGAGGATAAGACTTGCCAACCAGGAGGGAAGAGACAGCATCTTTTTTTTTTTTTTTTTTTTTCATTCCGGCCCCTAAAAATTTGATAAAAATAATTAAAAAAACCCCAACAATATTTGACTTATTATTAATAGTTTACTAACAGAGCCCCAAAAAAAGATGCCAGAGATGTTATAGTTTCTCTCATGAATATATCATATTCTTAATATTGATTAATACTATTTTATAGATACTTCATTTAAATCTGGCCAGTAAGAAGCAGAGGCTGAGCAAAGCTGCAGTATTTTTGCAGTGTTTTTAATGGGAGAAGAATAGCAGGGACAACAGTCAGGAGAGAAATTTGAACTGTTGGTGGTTGGTGACAGCAGAGCCACTGGGGGGGGCTGTATCCTGTGTACTGTACAGTCAAACCCAAATTTTCTTTAAGAGGTTAGAACTTCTCCGGAGTTATATCTGCCTTGCAGATAATGAATCCTGTCCTTCATATAGTCAAAAGACACATCATTTTGGAAATTCCTGATCTTATGTGGGGAATTTGAGTCCCAGTGCTTGCTTTTCCTCCTGGACCAGAGAAAATGAGAGACTTAGTGCAGTTTCTGACTCCAGAATTTAGGCCTTGAAAATCAGTAGAGTGAATCCGATGTAGTTAGGAATGAAACAATTTATAGAAATCACAGTGGGGACTGACAGAACTCCAAAAATAGCAAGCGAACAAATTATCATAATCACCTGTGATTGCTAGACTACACAGAGCAAAACTGCCATGCTCATTTCTTTTCAGCATAGGAGCATCCTTAATGTGTCTTTGGCTTTTCCATGCTCTTTTTTCTTTTTTTTTTTTTTTTTTTATTGAAGAAGAGAATGCCTCTTCATTATTGGTATTGGTCTTTGCTCTACAAATAGGATTAATTTATTCTCTTGTATGGGACTGTTGTAAAATGGGATAAACTGACTTCTATCAACTCTCAAATTGATCAACCCGGAGAAAAATGTTAATTCCAAATAAGCAGAAACATTTTGTTTTCATTAAGAAAAATGTTTGGGGGAAATCTTGAGCAATCTTTTCTTAGCTAACTCTTCTTTATTTGTAAAAATAAAGAATCATTAAGTTGTTTTTGGAATAATAATTTAAGTGGAGGGTTGAAACACTGTTCAAAAGCATTGAAATAAAGATGTCCTTATTTCCAGAAAGTGCTCTATTTTTTGTACTCAGCTGTTTCTGAGTCTAATGAAAATTAGGAGGAAACACCTTGCAATATGGCCAGTCCTTTTCTTCTGCAACTTCTTGACTGACTTGTAGCATAAATATTAACTTTAAAAAAGGAAATAATCAAGTGCCTCATTTGAGATATTCCTACTGGGAGTATACACCTGATCATTCCCAAAGGATTTGACTGAACCGAAGTACATCGCTTGAGAACAGTATTAAAAAATCAAGCACGTAAGGCCAGAAGTCTTCAACAGAAATACTTTGATTTTACTAGTAAGACTGCAGAATGATATGTATTTTACTGACATCACAGTCAAAACTATGCATCATTACAGCATTTGTTTAGTCAGAAGGTTCTTAACATAGAAACAGCAAAATGTACCTGAATTTTACCAGATTTTAAAGCAGCAAACATGCACTGGGCTGTATTAAAGGCATGCCTCCAATTGTGATAAGCAACATTTTTCCGATAATTTTTCTTCACACTTAAAATCCATCTGCAGAGAACCTTTAAGAAACAGTCATATGGTATTAGCTGCAAAGTTTGATTTTTTTCTTTTTATAAAATAAGAAAAACATGGTTACAGTTACTTATTTAGTCTCTTCAGTAAGTAATGTGAGTAGCTGCGTTTCTTTTAATCACTGAGGGCTAAATGTTAGTGTCAGATGAATTTCTGTTGATCCAGAAAATAAGTTATGTTGAGCTAAGAGGGAGGAAAAAAGGCTTGCTTGTAACCACTGTGTCATAGAGGCAATTAATTCTTGAATTTCACTGAAATGAAAGATTTCTTAAGAACTGTTTTGAAAATGAACATGTGGGTTTTTTTCCATTCATATCAGTTTTTCAAAAGAATTGGACTTAGGAAAGCAAGTAAGTATGATATAAAGGTACTGATCACTATATTGCAGGATAGTATCTTTTTTAAAATTGTTATTTTTATGTAGAAGGAAAATATCTCCTGGCTACTTCACAGAACAGAATTACAAATTGTGGGTTATACTTTAGTTTTATGAAAGTTAAAACTATAAAGGCCAGTGTGTATTTTGATGTATGCTGGAACAGATCTCTTAGCTTAAATGGATACACCATACTGTTTAATGTTATATGTGTTCTGAGCACCTAATTTGGTTCAAGATCATTTTTAGGGTTTCTAGCGAAGGAGCCATATTATATGGACAGAAATGGAKGCCTAATATCCATCCATCCAAACAGAAGACAAGAGCAGCAGTATTCTGTGTCTTTCTGCAACGAATTAAGAGTATCTTGCTACTGTTGGTGTTTTTTAGCTCTTTTAAGGAMAGAGGAAAGTGCAGCTTCAAAACTGTTAATTCTCTGTTGTTTCTATTGAGACAATTATGTGTTTGCTGTCACAGTGTTACCTTGTTGATGGAAATCTATTAGGATTACTCTATCAGGAAGCAGAAATTCACCCATTTTGGGGCTGCCTATCACTGTAACTCTTGTTTATTGAAACATATCCTTTAAGGAATTACAAGTTCCTGGCATTACTGCAAAATGAAAACTTTTGCACTGTGATATTGAAGAGATCATCCTAGATAATATAATACTTCTGCCTGCCCTTAAGCTTAGCTAATCTAGTATAAGTATATATAAACTGATCTAGAAATCAAATATCTTTTTTCCCCTTACTAGTTTATGTGCCTATTGTCACAAACATCTAATGGAATTTCCACAACCTGCTGAAGTAATCCCCCATAGGCTTATTTCATTATTCTCCTGATAAGTCGTCTCATTATGTGAAATAGCATTCGACAGCATTCATACCTCATGCTTCATTTGGAAATTTTGCACCAGGTTGAGGTCTGTGAACATTCGAATTGTGCACAGGGTTGTTTCAAAATCTGATAGCTCAAAATCACTGAAGTTGAAATCAGTTAAGTTGAGAGATTGTGCAGATGGTACTACAGCAGCCTAGAGAAGAATGAGAGAATGACATTTAGCAATAGAAAAGAGAAAGCATAATATAACTGGAGAAAGAGTAGTGCAATTTGGTCATGTTTTATTTTGTTTTATCTTTCTTTAACCTTTCCTGTTAACATTATCTTACTTGCTTCTTAGAATTGACATTCATATTGACATAAGCTTTTTTTTTTTTTTTTTTTTTGACATAAGCTTTTTTTTTTTTTAAATAGCTCAACCAAACCAGTCTGTTGCCTAAATCACCTAGCACAAACTGTAACCAAAAGTACATGTGAAGTTAAACATTTGGGAAATAAAACAGTGAAATTAAATGTTTGGTTTTTTTGGATGTGCAGAATTCAAAGTCAGTAATTGCTGGCATTTTTTTTCTAAAAAGTGAAGAAAGACGTGCCTGTAACTAGAATAGATGCTGTATCTAACAGCATCCCTATCCAGCATTATTGTATCCTGATTCTGTCCATAGGCAGAGCTTTCTCAGGACTAAGTTTTTGGAAAAAGAAAAAAAAAAAAAAGGTTCCTCAACCTGTGATCAAATTACTCTTAAAAGGTAAAAGGTTTGGACAGTGTTTCTTATGTTTCTAATGACAGTGTTTCTGAGTAAAATCACATATTTGTGAATTTGTTTTGAAATGTGGAATTAGAGTCTTATCCATGCCCCCATTGATAACCTGTGTTATAGGCTTTTATAATGCCTTAGAAAGCATTGATTTATATGGGACAAGATTGTGCCAGGAAGCTCGTGGTCAGTGAAGCATCAGGGGTGGTCACTGGTACCCGGGTTTTGTTTTGTACGTCTGTAAAGATGCAGCCACAGAGATTAAGGGAAGCGACGAAGAGAAGCCATTAGCGACGAGCAGTGCGTTGTAGCATCAGTGCCTCTGTATCGGTGAGCAACAGCACATCCGGACTGAGGCTCAACACGGGTGTGCTGCTCTCCCTGCCAGAACTAGGCACGAATGCCGGCCTGGTGTATGAGCACTAGTCCAGCACCTTGTTTTGTGGCACCTTGCCCTGTCTAGTCCTGTCCCACTGTGCATACCCATCTTGTGATCCCCTGTGTCTGCCTTCCTCACCATCCTTTCTGTTGTCCTTACCACAACGATGATGCCATCTGCTCAACACCTCCACTTCAGCAGAGAGAACAGAAGGGAGTGAGTTTGGGCTATACACTGAACAACACTTGAAATCACAGCTTTAGTTACTCCTAAGGCAGTGGTTTCTAAACATCAAATAGACATGAGTAGAACAGGACACTGCATAGAAAAGTAATCACAAAAATGAAAATAATCATAGAATTAACAATTAGAGAACTTCTGTGAAAAGCCATAAAGCTGCACCCATATGGTAGAAGACTGAAATATGAAAAATAAAAAAATACAAAATATGGACTTGAAAATACTGACTGATTTGGAGTTGATATTAATATTGCATCAATAAGTACAGTCATATTGTCACTTTAATTCTTGAGAATAACAGTCCTCTATTTGTATTTCTGTTTTTCCTGTAATTACAATTCTCTGGGCAAACTGTATCTCTCATTGTTGGCCTTGTAATACCTTGCTTTTGCATGAAATATTGATCCAACTTAGGAAATGATCAGTTTAGGCTTCACTCTAACTTTTATTTCTGAAAATATGATGCTCAACATGCAGAGACAAATATGGGTAAAGGGCTGCCTTTCATTGTTCCATCTCTTGATTAAGTATTTCTAAAGGAATAGTAAAAAATTCAATTACCGCTGTTACCTGCAGCTCCCTCGTTTCCTCCTCAGCAGCAGAAGCGTGGTACGAGAGAACCTGCAGGAAGAGCAAAAGAGTCCGTAGTACTAACAAAGCACAATACCATTAAAAGGGGTTATTTTTTTCTGAAGCAGAAGTTACAGCCTGCAGCTGTAGTCCTGCACTGCACTGCACTGGCTGAAACCTAGTGTCTGTGCAAGGCCCTTACTGGTTTTAAGGGAACTTTCTGAAGGCATCTGGGGAGATATCTGCAGCTTTTACAAATCTCACAAAGTCTTCTTGATTTAACTAGGCCAACAAAATGTAAATAGTTTCTATAAATGAACAAAGAACTCTGATTTTCTCTTTGGAAAGTTTTCATGCCCCACTTTCAAAGACAAATAATTCAAGGAAAAGCTATAATTATGGGCCTGACATTGTTGCCATAATAATCCTTTCAGGGGTTTATTCAGACATAAAAGAGTTTTGCCCTAGCTGAAACTTGGCAGAAAAGTCTGAAAGAAAATATGTTTCTTTTTAAATTAACAAAATAACTTTTATTTTCTAGCTGTAAGAATGAACAAAACATTGAAATGCTCTGAAGTTCCTTTTAGCTTACATGCAACTAAAAGAATAACTATTTTATGAAGAAGATGTCTTAAATATTAATTTATAGGCTTTTTCTCATATTGGAATTTGTATGGATGGATTAACCATACCATCTGAGAAATGTAAAAGTAGGAAAAATGCTAATTTGTCTTAAACAAACAGCTCATCTCTTTTAAAGCGTGAAACTATTTTGACAATAATATTACCACCTTTTCTTATGACTAAATACARGTTTATTTGGGAGTGTTAATGCTTCTTCTAGTGGCTACAGGGTACATAACCCACATTTTAGGAATTCTGTAAACACTGTATTTATATAATGAACATTAGACGATCCAAAGTCTACAAAGTTTTGACTTCAGCCTCAAGTTATCAGCTCTGAGTAATTCGGCTTCTTAGGCTAAAACCTTCTTCAGCCATTGAACATAACAGTAACCAGTTCCAAGACAGGGACTAGGTGACATTTTTCTTGATATGGTTTGATGAAGTCTGAGAAATTGCAGTTTTCTCAGACARTAACCCTGCCATTACTCCACAAACTAGACTGAGCCGCAAACATCACAGAAAACCTCAGGAAAAAAAAAAGTTAGGAAGACCCTAATCCCCCAAACCATTTCCTTTTCCCATGCAACAGAACAAACAATGTTGCCAACATGTTGCCTTGTGTAGAGGAAAAATGAATTTAGGTTCAACACTAAATACAATGAAGTTAAAATATAATACCAATTAAATAATGTGCAGGCAAATATGGAAACAATCAGAAAAACACACTGTTTCTGTGCAACTCCAGGGACCAAATAYGTTTCTTATGTGAGAGAACAAATTCTGTTCAGCATTTAAGTGAGTTGCAGCAATTACCTGCAGAACAGGCAGGATATGGTGAAAATTAGACTCTATATTGTGGCAATTAAAGACCACCTAGTTTTTGAGCTTACCTCTAATGTTACCATCTGCTTGGCCATGGCTCTTTCTACAGCTTCGTACATCTGTGTATTCTGGATTCCCAAACCACAGAAGATGACAAATGCTTCCAGGAACTGTTCATCATTTCTGTTGAAAGCCTTGATTTTGCCTGAGTTTTCTTCCATTTTATTCACAAGCTGGCAAACCCCTAACCAAGATACCAAAATTGAAAGGAGTAAAATAGAGAATTGCCAAACCATCACCGTGTGGTAGAAACATCAACAGAAAAATTAAGATGCTGTTTAGCCTACGGTACAAATCARCAGTATACATGGAAGTGACAAATGAGAATGCTATAGAATCCACTTCAAATTCTTCTAGAATAATTTCACTGTATTACAGAATAAATACTTAAAATACTATGTACTGTTTAGTAGACTCAAAAATATTTATCAGGATTTATAAAGCARAAATGTCAGGCTTTACAGACTTGATTATCTTGCAAAATTCCAGGATAGTTTTCATCCTGACTTTTATTATTAATTGTATTCTAGATTGATTTAATCCCTAAAGACAATTTGTCCTTTGGAGGCTAATTAAATTTTTGTAACCATGCCAGAAGAAYATTTATGAAAGTCAGAACAGTGGTACACAGTTTTCACTTCCTTCTTTGAGTCAGTACTGGATTTTTTTAATGAACTAAACAGAAAATGCTGAAGTTGAGGCTCCACGTTCAATTGTACTTGATGATTCTACGAAGATGTGATTGAATTACAGCCTGCTGCAAAGCTTATAGCCATGGGAAAACCTTCAACTGAATTCAACTTGTTAGCCAGCTTGCTGGTGTTTGCATTTTTTTTTCATTTATCTTTTGTTAATATTTCCTAATGATTCCATTCAATATCAGAATTTTCTGGCCCACATACCATTGAAGGGTCTGACATAAAACTCCTACTAATCCTTGATTCAACTAGAGTACCCAGTTCCATTTTAAGCAAAGGAAAATTCACATATGTACCTCATTTTAGCTTTCCGTAACAGATTGCAGTTTCTGCTAAGAAATTAGAACATGAATTAAAGTAGCTGCATTGCATATACAGAATTCACTTGGGCAGCAATGTCGTGGGGATTATTTTTATCTTAAATACAACTGTTTTCTACCAATTTCTGTTTTTTAGGGGGGGAGAATAAATACTGCAAGTAGTTATCTCAGTGAARATCATAATTTCATTTGCTATGAATTGCTATTACTTATGAATTTGTATACTATATTTTGTGAAGAACATCTTGCAGTAGAAACAGTAATATATTAAATATATATTTAACCAGTTAAAAAAAAAAAGATAACTCTTTAGTGTAATGTTTCCAGAATACTGTTACTAAATTTTATGTTTCCTTGCTTCAGGAAGCTTTACATTGATATAAAAGAACAGAACCTGCATGCTTGCCTCTGGTACTTAAAGTCTGACACCATAAGGTCTGCAAGGCTGGATGTGCTCTCTGCTTCTGAATAAAGAAGGAGTTGTAATGCTTACTGTTTTACATCAGTGAACATAACCAGCAACTACCATAAGGTTTTTGAGAGCTCATGATCTTTTATTAGGAATATATCTACTATTTTAGCATTCTTCATTTGTTGACTAAAATACCCTTTCAGGTGTTACATTAAGGGAAAGTCCCTGAGGGATCGCATGTGGTCTTCCTTGTTAACAGAATGTAGAAGTATTAGGAGAAAACAATCTGTACACATGAGAAGGGTGTTTTTAGAAGAATATTGGCCTTCTCCATATAAGCTTTAATGTGAAAATATAAGAACATTATCCTGTTTSCAAACTATGTTCTGTTTTGGAAACATTTTTTGCATAGGACACTGCTCTAAAGAGATCAACTGTAGCTGTAAACTGGTGGGGTGGGAATTGTCATATCTAAATATTGTGAACAGTATTCTGAACTTCAGTGGGATGAGACTACTACATAATTCAATCATAGTAAAAATATAAAATTTCAGGAAGAAAAGAAATCACTAAGAATGAGATTTAACTCACTCCCAGATCTCTGTTTAGTCCTACTTAGGAAATTACAATAATTTCCATAGCAACAGTGATACAATAAACACAAGATTTTTAAGACTCAACAGAATAAGACACAAGAGCAAATGCATTCTTCAAAGACATGGATTTGGGGTTTATGTAAATTCCTCTTAAAAATTAAAATAACTATAGTAAATATACTATGTAACATATAAGAAAAATACTCTTTTAATTGAAACAATTTCAAAAGCTTCCCCAAACCATCAAGGGGTCCATACCTTAAAATTAATCTTTTACTAGAACATACTTACAAAACCACAGAAAGATTCTATAAAGTTTTCACCAAATACCTGAAAAATGTACAAGTCAGGAAAACAAAAAAGCTTTATTTTAAAAATTTCTCTTGTCAGTAAATTTACTTGGTTGTGTTGCAGACCCCACCATTTGCTCCACCTCCACTCCCCAGATTCTTGTCTCAGGGATACTAATCTTAAAAATAAAAAAGGAGAACTATAACTTTCTTGAAGAGCATACATTACACTAAAGCAACTTCTGGGGATCGTTCCCAAGGCAGCTTCTTGCCCTGTTAAAGATCTGAACATTAGCTGGGATATGTAACCTTAAGAGTTTTTGAAGATTATTTCACATTGAGAATTACTCAGATTTGAAAAGCCCACAGAAACAGATAGCCCAAACTGAAACATTCAGTATGAACTTCCACAGCATATGAGATCAGGTAGAACTGTTTTATCAATAGCCAATAACATAATGAAATATCTGTAGTTAAAGCCTCAAGAGTTCAATCTTCATTTTGGTCTTCCGGGTCTGGTAAAATATTTAAGCAAAATAATGAAAGCCTCTTCACAGAAGAAGCTGGCATCAAAGGATACTTTGCAGAACTAATTAGGTAGCAATGTATGTCTGCTTTGGGTCTTGAAAGAAATATGTTGTCTTGGAAAATGGGCCTCATATTTTCTGCAGACATTGATTCGGCTGTATAATTTACAAGGATAATTACTTGAAGACAAAAAGATGCATCTTTGGAACTCTTGCCAAATTTTGTAAAGATGAGGATGCTGAACTAAAACTACTGTCTAGAAATCAGTACATTACATGATGTGTTCTGTTTGCTTGTAGAACTTCCTGATGTCAGGGAAACCAAACTTGCATTTATTCTACTCCCCTTAGGACAGAGAAGTCCTGGTAATTTTCAAAACCATCATCGTCTAAAGTGAATCTGAAATCCAGAATAAGTCTTAAAACTCATTAAGCTAGTTCCCTGAGCTTAGGAACCAAGTCCTTGGTCCTTGTTAGGACCAAATCCTCAAACTATTTAGGTGTGTATTTATCTTTGGGGATCCAGACCACAGCCACCTAAGTATTTTT
The DNA here is from genome assembly GCF_003342845.1 of Nothoprocta perdicaria. Classification (NCBI taxonomy): domain Eukaryota; kingdom Metazoa; phylum Chordata; class Aves; order Tinamiformes; family Tinamidae; genus Nothoprocta; species Nothoprocta perdicaria. The sequence continues at coordinate 1,990,313 of NW_020454638.1, forward strand.
AGGGAATTGAAGAGAATTATTCTTCTAAGTCTCCATAAGGCTCTAGGTCTTTGTGGACCTAAGTGATGTCAAATTACTTCTGAAATTTTTACCYTAGAAATCCAGGGGTGATACGGTCACTCTTTAACATAGAAGAGAAAACAGAAAGACCAAAGGAGACACRGCAGAAGCTATTTAGGATAACTTTAAGCACCTAATCCAGTGTTTTAAAGCAGGATTGTAGACACAGAGAGAAGCAGGCACCTCCAAAAGGCAACCACARCACCAAAAGTGAACATCACTTAGCCTTACAAAGCACATGAGTTTTTGCAGCCGAGTCTCCTTTGAGGAGAACAGCAGCGTCCATGCTGCTGAGCTTGCCTGCCCCACAGGCTGCCACCACGCTCCTCAGAGCCCAGCACCACAGGCCTGGAGAGCTTATTTACTGGCACATGTTTTCTGCCTTTCACTGCCTTTTGAAAGACTTTCACAAACAAGAAGGAGATCTSTCCCTCTCATCAAGAATCTATGAAAATAGTTTTACTTACAGAACTTTATCAAATGCAAAGAAGCTATAAAACCAGAGAAATAGCACAGGCGGTTGTAGAAGGTAAAGTGGTATTTAAGCAATTTACAGTCAAGTTTGGAGTAGTCTTGGTTGTAATCATGATAAATAGGGATTTYTTCACATGCTTTTAGATTCCATGCTGCCAAGGTTTAACTGTGGAGCATGTAGCATGAAATGTACAATTGTTTTTGTATAGTTACCCACCTATCACCTTGTTCTTTTTTCCGTTCTTGATTGGTGTACACAGCAAACTCGTTATGTGTTGCCTTATGTTTTCTGCATTGTCATTCTGTTAAGCAAATAAAAAAATACAGTTACGATTTTACAGACAAATTTAGTTGAAGTGTCCAAATTGAAAAAAAMCTGCAGAGCTGAGATCTGTAGCTGTTCTTGGTCTACATACTGTTTCTTCAAAGCAACCATGTTTTCAAAGAGTTTGCACATCTTTGGCTAGTCATTATAATAAACATTGTATTTGAAACAAACATCGGTGAATAATAATACAAATGCTGGTAATCATTCAGTGGGAGTTGACAGTGATTTGTGGCCATGAGCTAGTTTGGTAATAGGTTCTTTTCATCAGAAGCTACCATTTCCATTAAAATGGCAGTTGTGCACACTTGCAGTATGCCAGTGACCAAAGCAGATGTCATAAAAAAAAACCCATGGCTACACTTGGCATTATTATTATTATGGATTTAATGATACTAAAATTTTCATCAGCCCTTTGGATTTACTTGAGATTCCTTAATTAAAGAGATCTTTAATTCATCATGGCCATGAAATATGCCTTAGTGGAGATAAAAACATGATCCATGACTAATTTTCTAAAAAGGTTAGCATTTCTGCAGTCTTTTCTTTGCTGTGAGTTTATCTCATGCTCCCAGTGAACAAAATTGATTTATTTGGGGCAGGGAAGGGAAGGGTGGAACGGAAAGACAATACATTTCTTTCCATTTTCTTTGTGAGAAGTTGTTAATTCTTTTCTGTTGTACATAGTCCTGGTCTAACATGGCAGTTGCTGAGGGAAATATGGTCCTATCTCTGACTGCATGTGAGGCAAAAAGGTATGCACTAATATTTCAGATGCAGAGAGATTTTTTGTTTTAATATTGCTGCTTTTATCTGTGGTTCTGTGTAAGTGGAGTGGTCTCTGCAGGCAAATGCGCAAATGATTATAATGGGAGAAGGAAGGTAGGAGAAAATCTGAATGCTAGATCAAGCTAGATACTTCACAGGACTCCAAGAATTTAATAATTAGTAGATCATTATCAAGAGAATAGATAGAATAACTGAGGAATAGAATTTACTGTTTTGTGAACTGTGGTCTGGGAAGACGGCATACTTGTGAAATTAGCTGTGAAAAAGGAGCTCCTGTATCTCTCCCTTGACCTCTCCAGCAAGGCCAGCTGAGAAACACCAAAGTCAGGCTGCTTTATCGCTACTGTGAGGAGAACCTGCTGTTTCGTAGTAAAGTTAGATGCATCATATTTCAAATTGGACTTGACTGGATAATAAGAACATAGTGCGTAGCGCTTGAAAATACCTGACCCAGTATAAATGAACAAGGAGGAGACTAAACAAGAGCAGGGATAAATGGCTAAAAGAATGGGTGTAGATATTCACCCTTTATCTACTCTGCATTAATTTTGTTGATTCACGGAGGAACTTGCACATGAGGGTGCTAAGGCTTAGCCTGTGGCTTCTCTACTGTCCTTCTAAGTAGTTTGAACCTGAGGGAGGCAACAACAGGCCTCTATCACACGAGAAACGAGCTCTGTGCTCTTATATAACCACATAGGAGGCTGAGGCCACCAAAGCAGCTAAAGAGCATCAGTGTTTGCTCATAAATTGAGTAAGGATGTCACTGAATGCTCTGAAGAAAGTGGCAAGCCAGGGTGTTAGGGCAGCAGATACACCTTGGGTTTCCCTCATGGCAGGGTATCTTGGCTTTAAGCACTCCTGGAACTGCGCCTACACAGTGGTGGAGATGCAGTCACAGTGACAAGAGCAGGAGGCTCTTGTTTGGAATRACTCTCAAGGTATTTTTTCTGTTTTAAAATATCTTCACGTTCTGGTCTATTCTGTGTTCTTTTTTTTTTTTTTTCCTCCAGTTTTCCAATTGAGATAGCTTTGGGTCTTACACTGTAAAGTATTGAGCTTATCCTTCATAGTATCCTACTCTAGGACAGACAAAATGGGAAGCAAAAAGGTGTGAACCTGCTCCTTCTTTCCACTTACTGAAATCACACTGTATTCCCTGACCTTCACATTGTGAAACTCATAATGAAGAGTCTGGCAAAAACCAAAYTGCTCCCATTATACCTGCTCCTTCCTCTTTGTACCTTCTACCTGAGCCCCTCCAGATAAGAGGCTTAAATATAATGAACAGATATTTTTCTAGCTTTTGCACTGAGAGAAAAATAGAAGTTTGCCTTTTGTTGACAATGACTTTAAAAGGCATCATGACTTTTGTCTGAATCTTGCCAAGTGACCTTCCCTTCCTAATTCTCCCATAACTGTGTTCACTCAACACACCATACCACAAGCTGACACCACTTGAAGCATGAAGCATAAGTTGCCAAAGAAATGTGAAATTATTCCTTCTTCAAAACAGCAAAGAATTTGTATCCACAACATTAATCTTTGCCAGAACAAGAGAGAAAGGAGGGAATGAAAGGAAAGGAACTTCTGGACCTTCCCAACAACCACAATAAACCACAGAGGGTTGCTTTGAAAACCTCCAGCTGTTCTTCACTCTGCTGCTTTCCTCAGAACATACTGAGCTACCTCTCAACCTCGCAGGGTGTATTTAATGGCAAACAAATGTTAGACTTTTTTAACTAACTCCGTAGGATAAAACTCTCTCCTGGTCACCTTGCTCACTCCGAGTATTGTATCATTTGCACAGTGATAATGAACTCAATCAAAAAAAACCTCTGCCTTCAGTAACAAAACAGGAATAACAAGGGGAAAACAGAAAAAGATTGGAGAGAAAAACAGAAAAACGTTTTCCATTTCTGAATTTCAAAGCTTAATGTATTTTACTTACTGTCCAGGGAAATCTTCTGTCTTTACAAACATCTGGGATATTGAGTGGCTCCATTGTATTCTTGACATATTCAGCATACATATAATTGATTTTRTTTGTATCACAGTCCCTGAAAGAGMGAGCATTCCTATTATATGTGTCATATAGCAACGGATTTTTTTCCTGTATAAAACCAAGGAAGATATAACCAGTACCTATATGATGGAGCTGATTTCAAATCCTGTCTCCTAATCCAGCTGCCATCAGCATTCCATTGCAAAGCTACCATGTCATTTATACACTACACGAATTTTTTACTTTTCTAAAATGTTAAAGAAGTCAGAAGCACCAACTTAAGAAAGAAACAAACTGACTTATGTAGATGAAGGATAATAAATGAACAAAAGGGTTCATAGTGAAATTAACAGAAACTTTAAAAAATAATATTCCTTCACAAGTTCATTTTAAATGTGTTCTGAAAGGAAATTTGCTATCAATTGTTTGGGGATAATACTATTGAAACAGAATTTCTCATTTTCCAAATCAGGACATCTAAAAAAATCACTACAAAATCGGTCATTTCTCTCCTGTTTTTATAACCATGATTTATTTAATTTAATGTATTTCAGTTCTATTGATGCAGTCCTCTGCTGTTTTGGAGAAGGACACATGTCTTAATATATGCCCATTCCTACCAAATCTCTGCAGTTTCCCTCTGTTACTGGATTTTACTTTAGTTATCTTTCTGCTGTAAGTGGATATCCAGGGGATATTGGTGGTACGGAGGAAAAAGAACTGTTCTCTCATTATTTATTGTGGAAATACATGGTGACACCCCACAATTTTGGAAACCCATCTGATTTGGGGCTTACTCAGGGTCCTTGATTATATAATCAGCCAACATTTGTCTCTCATAAGAAGTATTTCCCATCTGTGTCATTGTACTTCTGTCTCCTCAAACCCGTGACCTTAGAACATACCAGAAGTTTAAGTCTAGTGGCTGAGTCACAGCACAGGCCTTAGTGTAAGGCCTCACATAACTGAGTGCTCTCTGCTGAACAAGATTCAGATACGCAATTAAGTCTCCAGCATTCCTTCCCTATCAGATATAATAGTAATTTAATAGTGGCCCATGCAAGCAGTAAATTAGATTTGGAGTGTATTAACTAGCAAACATAAAAGGAATAATGAATAGAAAAGATACATTCTATCACTTTATCATTCTTATAGCATAAAGGAGGAAGTAAACAGGAAATTTCCCTTTCYGCCTTGTGATCTTGCTATCCTTTTGTACTTCTTTAGTTTCTGATTGCATATTGTCTAAGATCATAATAAAGTCTTCATAAAATCCTAAGCATAATAGTTTTTACTTGCTTAGGCCACACTCTTAGGAATTAACTTTCAAACATGCGTAGTTTGAGTTCACTGTAAAAAAGGTCTAACGGATAGAAAAATCTCCACTTCCTTTCTCAACACTATACACATAGTAGTGCATTTTAATGCAACTATGTCTCACTCTTTTGACATTTGAAACAGTGTTTTATGACAGAAAGAGCTATTAGTAATTTTCAAAATCTAAATACAGAGGTTTGGACTATATAGGGAAACTATTTAATTTGTATATTTGAATTCAATTATTCCTAACTCCCATCTTCACAGCTGAATTTCTCGATGGCATCTTGAATACAACTTAAGGACTTCATTCAATCAGTCATGTTTTCTGACCCAGTTTCCCTATGTATGAGAATAGTGTTTATCCTTTATTTTAAGTGTATATCCTTCATTTACAGAATTTTGATAAAAGTCTTAAATAGAAAGTACTAATACAGTAGCACCTACTAGAGCAGATGTATCTACAATAGACAGCAGTCTATACAGATTTTTTAGAGATCAAGGAGAAAAAGAGATACTTACCTAAGTTAGAATTGCACTATAAAAAACCAGAACTACAAAACTAAGATTTTCATAGGTTCTGACATGTGGCAGAGAGAAGAGAATACACCATATTCTGCTCTCAGCATAACCTTTTTGGGGCAAGAAGTTGTATATGTGTATTTCAGGGCAAGTCTTGCTCCACAGTAAATAGAAGTAATACAAAGAATAGCTTTTTTTTTTTTTTTTTTCCATAGAAAGGACCGGAAAACCAAATTTCAACATTCTCCTGTGATAAACCAAAATTTAAATATATTGTTTTACCTCTTCAGATTTTCAGCTGAATCTTCTAATTCCTCAGATTCCATGTGAAACACACTAGAAAATGAATCCTGAAATATAAGGAGGATTTTTTGGGGGGAGGTAGAGTGGGAGGAGTATAGGGGTAGGTTGGAAGAAGTTACACTAGTAGTCATGAAAATAACAAAAAAAAATTGTTGGGGCTATCTACACTAATCTATAATAAGGGCAAATTATTTTGCAATTATTGCAAAATTATTATTGCAAACAAAATTATTTAACTGCATTTCACATCTAGAGTCAATAATTTGTCCTACCACAAAAATATCTTTAAATACATCTTTAAATATCATTGATGTCTCTTGACTGATTATTCACTCTGAAAAGAAATGCCTGTGCACTTGTGTGACCAGCAAATACCACCGCATCTCCGAATCTTGGTATACCCATGCCCATAAAGAGTAGTCAAAGTAAAACTAGGAATGGAGAGTCAAGGCTGAGGCACACAGTATCCGGCTTGTCATTAGGCAGCCTATTTTCCAAAGAAAAGAAATGCAGGTGGGCAGATTGGAAAGGAGCTGTGCTGTGCACCAGTGAGCCAGGATCCTGAGACACCCCATGATCCTGTTACCCTGTTCAGATACTCCCTCTATAGATATAGACAAAAGAAGGGAAAAAAAAGTCAAGAGTGATTCTACACAGCAAGTAAAGGCCACATTGGTTTTCTTCAGCCTTTTCTGTTTTTCCTTCCTACCTCATTAGGTAAGAAAATGAGTTATAAAAGAGTTGTACTTTCAAGATCTATGCTATARGAGAACCACCATACCAAGTGGAAGAGTGGGGAAGAGCCATGTGGGGAACTTGAAGCCTTAATKTGCCAACAGGCAATGCAACCTGACTGCATAAAATAGCGGAATATGGCCTACATAAAGAACTAAGCTTCCCAAATCGACACCTAACCTGAGTGATGCTATAGGAGCAAAGGCGGAACATGCAAAGACTACAGAACATACTCGGGTAGGAAATACTACTCAGTCAGAGGGGAGAAGGTCTGCTCCTAGGGGTAAGCACTTCTGTCTCATACTACTCACAGTACAATCTTCATCCACTATAAAAATGGTACACCCCTGCACTTGCATGAAGGATATTATAGTGGCAGCTATTTTCTTCAAAATTACTTCCAAAGATTGTTGCTCTTCAAAGATAAGGCTGGCAAGATCAAGAAGCACCTGGAAAAAAAGCCCTTTGTGACAATTTGACTAATTATGTGAGCAATAGTAATAATGGCTAATTTCTTTGATTCTTCCCTTCTTCCATGAATCAGGGAAGTCAACTTGTACTCCTGTGACAAAAATTAAGTTTTGGCTTAATAATCATTAATAGCCAGTATAACGGCTTTGATGGGAAGAAGTAGCAGAGTTAGCTGTCTGAGGTTTCCAGTGAGAGAGACAAAATAGATTTAGGCAGTAATAATTCAGAGACCTCAACATTTCATCAGACAAAACTTGTGAAATTCAAACAGTACACAGTATTTTAACCTTTGCAAATATAATAGTTCCCAAGGCTCATGTGTGTATATTGAAAATAGCAAAAATGATACCTAAATTACTTAAACCTTTGAAGACAATTATTATCTGTTGCAATTCTGGCAGATCCTAATGAACTTCTTTGGGGAAAATACTGTTACAATGCAGTATGGCAAACCTCTCAGCTGCAGTCAAATTATACTCCCTTTTCCCCTCACATTGGAATCAAATTGAAAACATTACCCAAATTTCAACCAGTTTACTAACACTGATAGTCACTTGGTAACTCAAACCCACTGCAAAATTTTAAAACAACTGCTACCTAATTATTGCTCCCCAACCTTTTCATACTGAATTTGGCAGATATATTCCACCCACGATTAACTTACTAGTAATACAGAAAGAAGCAAAATACAATTACATTAATTAGTAGAAGATTTAGTTTTGTATCGTTACTGAAAATATTGGGTCTGTTTTCAACCATACCTGGTTACGTCTGTTTTCAAGCAAAGATGTCTCATACAACTGAGCGTTGTGAAGAACGATGCCACAAAATGCCAGATAAGCAGCAAAATCCTGAAGACAAAAATAACATCTAATGAAGATACTATCTTACAGCATCTTAACACAATTCAAAGATAATCTATTAAAATATCCTCTTGTTTTCACTTTGAAGTATAGATTGACTTTATTTTATTTTTTTTTTGTAACCACAGGATTTTTCAGTTAGATTTAATGTACTGCTGATGTTCCCTCAAGCTTCCCTTCTCCTTTTTTAAACTTACAGTCTTCATAGTTTATCCTAGTAAAAGTATGAGTGGAATAAGAAACAACAGAGAGGAATGAACTCATTATGTAACAACACAGATATTACCCAGAAGAGCTGAATTTAGACAATCTCCTGGAAATTCCATCTTTTAGGAAGCAGAAATAAAATTCGGCTAACATAGCAAAGCCACAAGTTCTTTCCTGTTTGGGATGAGAATAATTCTGATATCCTGCAGATATTCATTATGTACTTTGTTTTAAAGGGGAACATTTTAAAAGTGAAAGAGTAAATTTTGATTTGTTTCTTTGCCGAGGGTTAAGGCAGTTCCTTCCACCTGAGTCCAACCACTCTTATGCCAATCTAAATGTGAGGTTTGAAAAGCAAATGCAGTCTGAGAGTTAGGAATTCAGATGCTTTCTGCACCTCTGATTGTTTCCTATATGCTTTGTTTATATTTTATCCAAATATATTTTTTTAAAATATGTGTTGTTGGAGTTAAATAAACTTAAAATCACTTCATAACAAATGATATCTATTAGTAGCTACAGAATCGTTTTCCAGGATGTACGTTTCAGTAGAGTAAGTTGTGTTTTAGTGATGTAGGATAGATACTGTGCTGATCCAGAAAATTAAACCACTTCATCTCTATATTTCTTATGACCTTATAAAGCAAGAAATTTACAATGTTACCAGTATTTTTTATAGATTTTGGAAATATTTGGACTGTGCTAATTGTGTGGTAATTTCTAACTTTCTAATTAGTGTGAAAAATAAAAATAAAGTCTCCTCTCTTCCCATATAAGACACATTCATTTTTCATACCTTTTCATCTTGTTCAGTGAAAGTCCCATCAACTCCAGATTTCTTATTGATAGCCTGAGCCACACCAACAACCTATTGTATTCAAAACAGAGTAAGTAGATAATATTTAGGATCTGTCTCTGAGTTCTGTTTTAGGCATATTTATAAAAGACAGTAAATCATCATTACAAGTATATTTATGTTTTACTTTTGGAGAAGAGAAGATATTTAACCCTTTTTTTTTTTAAATGTTTTCATATTTCAAATTCCCGAGCATGAACCTGAAATATCAACAAACAAACAAACAAAACTCTGTGGGATGTTCCGTTCTGACAGAATCAATACTCAAACTAAAGATTTTGTAAAGGTTAAGCTTTTACTAAAACCACAGTAAAGCAACACTGAGAAGAGATATTTTATTATGCTTCCATTGAGTACTTAAGACTGTCCTCTTACTGACTGTTTTTAATTATTTTACCTTCAAGAAGGGATTCATGAGATAGGAAAGAAGCAAAAAGGTAAAAAGGTTAAACAAAGGGTAAAAAAATGGTTCACAGGGGTCCAGCAAGACACTTGTGATAGATCTAAGAAGGAAAGTTATGTCCTGATCAACATTAGTTGCCATTACATGCTTCTCTGCACCTGCCACACTGCAAAATCCTAACTACCGAGTGTAATATGGACTAAGATGATCATTCAACAGGCTTCATAAAATAAGATTGCCACTTAACTTAATTAGTGCACAGACAGTACTAAGGAGTGTTTACCTGAATTAAGAAAAAAAAAATCTACTGTTATTTTTGAAATAATTATAAAGACAGCTCCAATTTGCAAAATAACTTTCTCTGTTGGATGGTCTCCTTTAGTATTATAGTGGAAGAAAATGGAAGCAAACATTAACACAAGCCATATTACACATTAAGTCTGATTCTTATAAAATTCTGACTAAATTAATTATGTTAAATTCCTAGTTGGTACTTTTTAGTATAATCTTAAATAAAACTTGATGTTAAGTTTCTAGACATAATTATATGAATTTTGAGATTAAAATAAGATTTCTTACAAAGCAGAAAAGAATCTTGGAAGGATCCRCAATTAAAGTCAAAACTTTTGGTTGTTTTTGTAACATTTTAGTGACTAATTATTCTCTAAGTGTGATTTCTTGATACAGGATGTTGGTTTAGATTTAAGAGAAATAATGAATGCGAGAGGACACAGCTGCTTAAGCATGATGCTCTTGTTAGTGCCATTCTTTGTGGTACTGTGGCTTTGTGGCATTGTGTGTTCCAATTCTGCATACTGGGGAGATTTCTCAGGAAATCATCTGCCCTGCAAATAGTAAAAAACCTTAAAAATATAAAAGTGAGATTTTCACCTAGTACTGGTTCCAGTTTCTAATGCAGGCTGTAATTCTGAAGTCTGAGTGGAAGGGAAATTAGATGGTTGCTTTGCACTTACTCTTTCTCCATCATCTTGTGACCAGTTTTAAGACTTGCATATTATACACATGACACAAATTTAGGGAAGGGGGGAAGAGAGGGGAGACTGTTTAAGAATGCAAGGAAAACAAGAGAATTTAGAGAGACCTTCACAGGAGCTACTGTAAAGATAGAAACATCTTAAAAAAAAATCCCTGAAATTATTGTATTTATCTCTGAATCTCCACTGTAGTTACACAGGCTATCCGTGTGCCAGCTATGACCATTCCATCCTGCAAACTAGATTAAACTTCTTTTGGACCCTGCACTTATGCTTATACTTACTGCGCTTATCCTTGTGCTTACATTTTTGTCTTCTTCCAAGTCATAAACKTAACCTTGTAATTTCATAGCACACTAAAATTAGAAAGGACCAAGAAGGARATAGGGAAAACAGGCTAATTTCAGTTGGGATCCTCCTGACTTTCACTATAAATAAGGTGAAAATGAGAGGTTTTAAACTCAACCGTTTTGTCTTTCCATTAACAAGCTTATTCATTTTGATTGTTATAGTATTTATTATTACCAATTACTCTTATCTTCTATTTAATCAAATTGTTACTATGATAAGTGTTCCTCTCTGTTGCATAAACATCTCCTAGATTATTCCTTCCCAAGGCCCTGACCTTTGCCTAGTAGAATTCAGTACTTCTGAGACAACTGTTTAAATTGTTACTAATTTGACTTTAGACTTAAAGTGAACTGGAAAAGGTACTGTTTCCTTGACTCTCATGAACCTGTGAGAAGTATTTCCTATCCTGTGAACCTTCTGCTGATTTTTCAGTTTTTCTAAGCTTTGAACTTTTGTGAGCTACGATTATTTGAATGAGATCAGAGCCTCTTTAAGGCTTCCAAAAGGTGAGCACTTTACTCTTGTGTAAGCATGTCCCCTTCATGAAAGAAGAGCTTAAAAAAGCTAGGAGGGAGCAGTTAAAAGACCATATTAATACAGCAAAGAGACTCTTTAGCATCCCTTCACTAGCACGGCAGTTTTCTCTGCCATTAGCAAAGGTACCTGGGGAAATGGCCATTTGGAATCCAATAAAAGGCTTTAGTGGAAGGGGGTGGGAGGAAGAAGGAGAATTAATTGTTGAAAATCCATTGTTTTCTTGATGATGGTAAAACTTTTATGCAGATGACAACTCTTTTTTTTCCCCTCGATTCAGCGACATGCTAAGTTTTTAAAGACATCTTAGTGGTATGTGTTATTTCTTCACATAAAATCAACTGTTTTGGAAAATATACTGGTCCAAATTCTGACCTCATTTATTTCAATACAAGTCTCAGTGAACTTCACTAATTTCTGTATAATCTGGTACAGAGGAAGTAATGAGAAAACCTCAGATGGGTATTATTTAGCCGTTGGAGTCTTGCCTGCAACCAGGTAATTAGGAAAGATGTAGAAAACTCAAGAGGATCTGTTCCCGTTACTAAAGCAATTATGCAACTAGGACAGACGTAAATCATAGAGTAGCATTTTAGGTCAGAACATGGGCCTGCATTTTAGAGAATTCTAAGCACAGTATGAATCCAAATACTCATTTTTAGAACTTACCATAAACTAATTTGAAATCACAGTAGGCCTGATCTGCAGCTGGGGAGTTTTGTTTGCACCATAAAAAATTTGAATCAAGGGTGCCTGTAACTGCTCTGAGCTCAGCAGTACTGGAAACTTCCTTGGAGAGCAGGTGTATTAAAAGTGTGAAATCTTTGTGGTAACAAAGATGATGCATCTACATATCTGAGATAAAGCAGATTCTCTGCAAAGCTTGGAGAAAGCCATAAAAAGTGACAGTCCACCCAAACACTTACTAATGAGAACACCGCTGCTGTCTAATAAAACTTTTTTTTATTATTATTATTTAAGAACTGTCGTTACTTAAGCACAATATTTTGCCTTTCTTTAATTCTTTAACAAGCAGGCAATGTGTGAATCTTGTTGAAAGCTGAGTCCTACAGCCCTAAGACTAAAATACTTTGGAATTATCCTCCATATTTACTGGTAGCAAAGAAACTTGAGACAAAACAAGTAGGCAAGGTGGGGTTAAAAACAGCCATGAAAGGAAGGATTCAGGACTGAAGGAAACCAAGACAAAGGGAGTGTAAGGACTGAAATAATTCCGTTCAGCTCCTAACAAGAGCCTTTATCCAGATTAGATGTATTACAAGTGAAGAAAGAATGGTTGGAAAGGGACAAGGCTTTAGTCCATCTTCCTTTAAAACCAGCAGGAAAGTTTCTCTTGGTTCAGAAACCAAAGACTTTGTCAGTTTCCATTCAGTTCACGTAAGACAGGCCTACCATAAATTCAGAAAGGAATTTGAATAATGGAAATTGTTCATTCTCTTATTATCAGTCCCTCAGAAATAGTTACCGAGTCACCATCTTTACATGTTCTACAACATCAAAACACAGCTCTCCTAGTTGTACGCCATCCGCCAGTGCTGCTGGTTGGTTTGTGACCTTTCTTCTTTGGCTGTATCAGTTACCCAGTTTAATAAAGCCTGTTCCGCATTATGTTTATTTTTTAATAGTTATTTTCTTTTAATAGCTGTCTGCTGCCTCTAAAGGTAGCAGGTGACCTACAGTGTTTCTGCATAGCTCAAGGCTGATGGCAGTGCTCTTTTAAGGACTGTTTCTTGCTGCATTTTTTGTACATTAAGACTACAAGCTTAAGTATGTAAAAGCTATTCTAGCTCTACAGACTGCTAGTGTCTTTTTTTTCTCTTTTAGATAACAAAATACAATTTTGCTTTGTGAGGTTTTATGAGTCAATAAAAAATAGCACGTGAAGAAAAATGAAACATTAAGCCAAAGAATAATCACAGCAAGAGGGAAACTTAACTTATCATGTTTTAAAGGTGCCAAAATATCCAAATGATAGGATAGCCTTAGTGTTTTGAGACTTATTCTGCTCTTCTGGTTTTGTGGAAAGTTCTTGTTCAGATTTAGAAAATGACCCTATAGGTACAGGTCTGTATTTACAGACTTAGGGTTTAAATTAAGTAAACTTTCACAACCTTTTCTAATATTCATGCTGAAACTGTACTACACAATTCCTAGCAGTTTAGTTACTACAACATATGTGTCAGCACAAGCTGAAAAGCCACCCAAACAGCAATTTACTCAGTCCATGCTATCTCCGTAATCCTGCAGCAAGACTGCTACTGGAACTCGAGTGAGTTTGTTTAAAGTCAGCTTGGCCGCATCTACTCTATACTACAGTCACGGTGATGTGTTAAAATTTTCACTGTGGGAGAAAAGAACTTACCCAGATGGCTGACATTAACATGCCTGGTTAACTTTTAGAAAGCAAAGGTAGGCAAGAGRCTTAAAACAAAGTGGCTGACTTGTTGGGAAGAGCTTCCCAGTGACATGAGACATGCCACTTAAAATCAAAAATAAACAAACCAGATAACTGGAGTGAGAATAGAATAAAACACCTAGGCAAGTAGCAGTATGTTCAATCTAACTAACTTCTGTTAAATTCTTACTCAGTATTTAATAGGAATTAAACAAAAGTAGGATTTAATGAAAATTATTTTACACAGACAAAAGAGAAAAAATTAGTCATAACAGAGAATTATGTCATTCCTATAGACATTCTAGGCCAAGTACACAGACTGTGTAAATCTGAGTCTGGCCTACCCACAGATACTCTTAACTCATTTATAAAACCAAGGCTTAGAAAACTAATCTCTACTGAGATTTGTATCGGGTCAGGATAAGTCATCGAGTTGGTTAAATGGACTAAGAACATCCATTCACTATTCAAGTCTGTCAGATTTTTTTCATAATGGATGTTTATAAAGGTCTACAAAACCAGATGGAGAGCTCCTCAAGGGTCATAATTTTTTACAACAGCTTTTGTAGTCCTTTTTGGGGGTCTCTGAATCCAAGACCAAAGAAAATCAGCAGAAAATGCCACTGCATTTACTCACTTTATTATAGGAACTCCAGTAGGCAAATCAGTAGCATTTGGAGCTTCTGAAAATTAAAGGTTTAAAGCACACACATTAAGGAATGAAAAGCTGCTTTTTGAGAAACACAGTAGAGATTAAAATTCTGAACTGCCACAAACTTAGGACTTCTGCAGCTGGTGTTAAAAATCCTGATTTCTGAAAAAAGAAACTAGCACTGAACCGGTTAGCATGCATAGCTACAGCTAAAGCCTGTGGCCAGAAAGACAGTTTCCTCTTGTAAAAGAAATAACCATGGTAACTGTGTGGTAAGGGCTGGCTAAAACTAACTTTTCATTGATGTTTTTAGTACTAGTGAGGAAAAAAAAATCTGTTTTGAAGGTTTTCATGTGTTTCTGTTATACACACTGATTATCAGAGTAGCAGAAATAGTGATGTCTAGTTACCACTATGTGCTGTTGTAGAACAGACAGAACAGAAAAATCTTTCAGGAGCAAAATGGAATTTTTCCTATGGCTTCACACTTACTGTATGGTAATATTAAATATGTGAATAGCTTGAAATTGTTTGACTTACAGCCTTTTTATTTTTCAAGTAGAGTAAAACTTAGTTTACTCAAGGCCTTCCTACTTGTTTTCTTTACTAGTCATAAACATCAAATGTTATAGTCTAACACACCAGTAAGCAGCAAGCAATACTTCTGGCATGAGATGTGACGGATAGAATTTTAGCCATTGTGCATCAGGGCTTAATAATATCAGAATTTTCTTCAAAGCCCCTGAAAGGAGATGGACATCTTGGCCATTTTACATTTGCAATTTTTCATGCCAAAATGAGAACTCTTTACAAAGCTAACAGCCTATAATCTGAGTTTGAAGAATATAATCAGAATTTTCTGTATCCAAAACATGGTATTTCTGCAGATTCAGTCAGAACAGGAAAAACAGGAGACTGAGAAAAGTCTTTGTACTATTAATGAGCATGTTTTCATTCTTTGTCTTCCTGGTCCTTTTTATGAGATCTCCTGTAGAAAAAGCAAGCTGGTTTGAGTTTGTTTGGGTTTTGTTTTTTTTCTCTTCATCCTCTACAGAATTTCTTATTAATTTTTATTTTTAAACGGGAATTTAGTTGCTCACATTCCTCATGGAAATACAAACAGGAAAAACATCTATTGGAAAAAATCTCCGTGTTTCAGCAGGCCCAGAGGATTTCGTAATCATCATGAGGTTTTCTTCATTGCTGACTCTTGTTTTAAAGAATAGCACCAATACATAATAAACAAAAAATAGTACAGTTGTTTCTCTTTCTCAGTGGTTATTTCTGGAAATCTTCCAGATGCAGAAGCATTCTATGTCTCAGCAGCATTCACTAGCTTCAAAACTACTTGAAGGGCTTGGGGGGAATGTTTTTCTTCACGGAGGAGGAGCCAGCATTCTGATTATTGTTTTAAAACAGAAAGAGCAGCGAAAGCAGATGGCAAGTTAAGAACTGATTCACTGACTCTAACATCTGTCCAGAAACATGTCAGAAAAGCATTATGGCGAGAGTGATGAAAACCTGCTGGTAGAACCTTTAAAATCAGAAAAAAWTTTAAAGTGTCATTCCTTCCTATAAGAAATTTTATAGTTCAGCCACTCTCATTTATTGCATATAAGAATTGGTGTAACAGTGTTCTCAAGCTTCAGATTGGTTGAAGTTTTCAAAATAAACAAATACCTGCTTCATTTCCCCTTCCTGATGCACTTAGGAGTAGGAACCTAGCCGAAGATACGGCCAATTGCAGGTTTATTCAGGCTGCAAGTCATGGTGTATTTGACCAACAGACTACAGCTGTTCTTTCCTCCCCACCTACCATCAGAACATGGGGAGAAGTAAGTAGTGAAATGTCTCCCCGCTCCCAGCCAGCAGGATTTTATAATTCATTTCTGATCCAAATTACATAGAGCACCGTCCTTTTTCTTTCTATTCAACRAAGAGAAGAGATGCCTCAGATGAAACTTTTTTTTTCCCCCATAGATGCCTTTCTTTTTGGATTTTGAATTTTTCTGGGAGCAGGCTATAAATCCTTTGAAAAATGAAGGAAATGCAAGCATTAGAATGGGCGATATGGCTGAATGGTGCTCCTTCCAGTATTAAAAAAAAAAAAAAAAAAAAAAAAGAGGGAATGGGATACTGGAATTCTCTCCAAGTAAACAATGAACATTTTTTTCCATCCCAGTTTTATTTTTTCATCAATTTCACTGAATTCACTTTTTGAATTACACCATGCAAGCAAACAGCACAAGTCCAATAAAAACGCTCCTTATTACAAGAGTATCAGACAGAAAGGAAGAACTTGCATGAGTAGCACAGACAGGAGATCTGCAGTAGACTTCAAAGAACAGATTCACTTTGTTTTCAGTTAGGAGTGATCTGCCTTAAAGTTTTATGACTATTCTGAATCACATTAACACCATATGTATTTTAAATGCCCGATGCTAAGCACTTAACATTCTTTTAATTTATTAGCTGGATAACTAGATGTGAGAATGTGAAAAACAGTCTTTTAGATAGTGGTAAAACTGATTTGTATTATCTGAGGCTAAAAATCTAGGTATAACCTAAGCCAAAGTAAAGTAAYTCCTTAGTACAGCTGGAGCATGTACTAAACCAGCTCAGTAGAACTCCAGCAAACTTGGATGAGATAGAGACCAGGTGCGAGACCTGGGAACGGCACTTGTGCACTTAAACACGTGCGCTCGGCTCCTGCATCTGGGGCTGAATTCTTCCTGACAGCTCCATTTGGCTTATGTTACTCAACTGCATAAAATAAAATTCAAGCAATCGTAAGCATATAGTCCTTTTAAAAAGGGAATAGTTTTATACTGTAAAATAATGACTGACAACTAATAAAATTTTAATGAATTAGCACAGCTGGAAATACTATTGTATAAAGGGATGCAGCTTGTGACTTACCTCTTCTCTGTGATTTTTTATTGGCATACAAAGAATACTCTGAGTCTTATAACCGGTGATCTGGTCGACCTCTGCATTGAATCTTGGATCCTGGCACAGAAGAAAAATATAATTAAATAAAAACTCAGTTAAGGATGTATTCCTTTTCTTTCCTGCTTTCCTGATTTAAAGACTTAAAAAAAAAAAAAAAAAACCAAAAAAAAAACCTGTTACCCAGGATAAAAGCAGTTCCATTGCTAGGTAATAACTATATAAAGTCATTACTATCAGCATGTATTTCAAGAATTTAAAAAAAAAAAAGAAAACAGCAGCATTTATGTGCCTGTGGATAAATACAACTGTCAGAAAGAAAAAAAAAATGGCCTAGACCATCACCATATGAAACTTCTATAAAAAATAACCACAAGCAATATAGCTTTTATCTTCAAGAGGAAATTACAGAAATACACTGAAAGACACAGAGTCCCAGATAAACAAAGTTTCATCAGTACAGTTAATAATTTTGCTTGTAGTGGAGATTTTGTATCTGTTTTTCAACTGGTTATTGATAAGAACTCTGATTTTTTAATCTCACTAAAACACAACAGATTGTTTTTAAAGACTGTTGTTCTTTGTCTWGTACTTGATGTCAAAAACAGAATGACAGTACCAATTTAAGAAACAACTTTTAAAACATAAGGACAGGTGATAGCTTGCTCGAAATGTGCTTAACAAGTATTATTGAGCTAGTAAGTAAATGTTGAAAGGTAAAGCATACCCAATCATACTCCCTTTTGCTGCTCTTGAAAATTACCATCTAATAATGTCACCCATCTGTGTAAATATGCTCAGATTAATGAAGAGATGATCAATTAGAAATGGTAGTTCTCAGTTTTGTATTCTTTAATTAATTAGTTAATAAATTTATCAACTAAATAATTCAGGAATATTTCCATTAGCCTAAATTCAAAGCACAAAACAAGTACGTTAGGAAAAAAAAGGAAAAAAAAGATTTGTGATACTTTCCCAGTGCTGGATTGTACTTTGTTTTTTCTAGCCTTGTCTTAAATTATTCAAAAAGCCAAGTATCCCTTAATTTGTGATGAGTTCAAACATTCATCCTGATTTACTTCATTCAGATTATAGTGCCTTAGGAACAATAAAATGCTCTGAAGCATTTTCAATTGTGGGCCGCAGTTTTGCAGATAATTATTTATACTCAAAATTTTGGTACAGAAGTATTTTGACTTTTGATACAAGTCTTCAAAGCTAGAAATGCAAATTCTGGTGTGCACATAACTGGTCAAGACTGGGCTGAAAGTGTAACTGCCAACGTCATTTTTTATCATTTATCTTGATGCCACCATTCTTCTAGCATCAGTCATACATCTATGTGTTTGTATATGCAGGTGTATATATAATACATGAATTAAAACAGAAAAACGGGGCCTGGTTTGCATTTTCACTGGTATAAAACAATGTAGCTCCAGATACATGAATTAAAATGGTAAGGTTGCATCAGTTGATAATATGACTTTTTTTTCCTACTGTCCAAAATGATTCAAGATACGTTTTATCTGCTTACCTCATAAGCGTTCTTGATGTTCAGAGGCTGGCCTATAGCTGCCACGTGCCCCACGATGCCCTTGTTCCACTCCAGGCGAATGCAGTTGTTTGAAGCTTCTTCCAGGGTGGAACCTTCTGCCACATCAAAGAGCCTGCTCACAAGAAACTTCTCGTTAGAGCTGTCCTCACAGACCAAGAAGAGGGAGTACCGATCAGCTGCTATCAGCTCGTGGATATGTAGGAAAATTTTGTGGCAAAGCGCCGTGACATCCAAATGACTAGAAATATCTTTCACAAGTTCTAAGAGTCTTGAGCACTGATCCCCTGCGCTGGTCTCAATCCGTGGAGAYTGCAGAGGCATCTGTTCCTTCTTTTCAGATCCAGCGAGGAAGCTCACTGCTCCTACCGAGTCCTTGACAAAAATGGGTCTTAAGGGTCTGTCGAATTCAGAAGCAGAGATTTTCCTCACTGGAGTCCCAGGGTTGGTGGTCTCAGCACTGGCAGGCTGGTGACAAGAGCAAGATTCACTCTGGGTCTTGGCTCCTTCCTTACAGACTGGGATAGGGTGAACTCTCTCAGCAAACCATGCATTAACCATTTCTCTGTAACATAAAAATGAAATATATTAAGTGTTGAAAATCATAAGAAACTAATAAATATATCAAGACAAAATTACCAAGTGGATAACTTTCAACCTTTTCACACAGGGTGCATATTTAGTGCTTTTCTGTAGCAATGTTCATTTTAGCTGCACTAAGTCGAGGTTAAGCAGTAATGTTTTATGCCCCACAAAAAGGAAACCATTTCTGCTCAGAGTAAATAATTAAATAGTGCAGAGGATGACTGCTTAGGTGCCATCTTTCCGAGTATAAAAGATCAAAAGTTTACACTATAATTTTCTGCTTAGTCCTCCTCCTAAGACATAGAACTTTTAAAATAAATTTCTGTTTTAGGTCTGTTCTCCCAGACCTTTTCTCCATTTTTAAAAGAACATTTTGAACTCTAATTCTATCAAAGGACCTGAAGCACCTCCTACTTTGTTGTCCATAAACTATTTTAAAGATAACTTTCTTCATTAATGCTGACAGGACGTGGGGAAAGTGGTTTTTTTAGACTCGGAAGTACAGAAGTTTTGCTTTAAAACTACCCTTCAAAATAATGAAAACATTGTGTGTTTTCATGCGTCACTTCCATTTCCTTCCAGATGAAACTCATTGCCTACTTCAGTCTGAAAATATGGCATAACGCCAAAATTGCATTTTTGATGAGTTTAGTATTAATCAAAAAAAGTCACTAATCTTTAGTATTTAACTGTTTCTGAAATGAGCTAAGTGCTATTGTACCAGGCCTAATATGTCCTTCCTAAATACAGCTTTCCTGAATTATTCTAAGCAAACACATTGTTAGTAACATTAATGTAATTTTCTTGTCACTATAATACTTTTATGTCCAAAATCATTAATATGGAGCTGCTAATTTCATATATTCAGTGAAGAGGCTTTTTTACAGCACATGCTGAGTTCTCAGAAGAGATGTTTTTCCTCAATTACATAATGCATAGGCTTATGAACAGCAAAAATGCTATTAGGAAGTCTGATCTTTTGGAAACATCTCGTGGTGGTCATGTTTGAAATTTGGTATTTTTTGTATTTGCTCAGCAGACCACAGGAATTTCAAGAGTGAAGCTGAATGAAGCCACAGAAGTTAATCAGGTTAGTCAGCCGGTGATCGGGTCCAGGCATTAGCGTCTGCTCAA
This sequence comes from Nothoprocta perdicaria, assembly GCF_003342845.1. NCBI lineage: Eukaryota > Metazoa > Chordata > Aves > Tinamiformes > Tinamidae > Nothoprocta > Nothoprocta perdicaria. The sequence continues at coordinate 2,010,811 of NW_020454638.1, forward strand.
TAGGAGGAATACAGTCCAGAGCAGTACATAGCCTGTGTTTCTTCCTGCAGACTGGCTTCAACTGGGTTGCAGAATGCAGGGGTGGGAGTGCTTACTGCAGATGATTACTTGCTAACCAAATGGCTAATCAGAGGTAAAGCTGACTGAAATCCATAGATATTACTTCCATTAATAGCAGTCCACAATAAGAAAAACAAATAAAGGTGTGTGCCCACAGTTAGGAAGGTCTGAAAGAGTTTCTCAGGTTTTCCAATTGTATATTATTTGAAGGCTTCAACTATAGACAAACCTGATTTGAAAAATTAAAATAGCTTAGAATTAAAAAATTGTGCAAGTGTAAAGGGAGCACTAGGGCAAAAGAAAGGCATATTGCTGCACACATTCCACTTTGGTGTGAACTACCTGGTATTAAACAAGTGATAGAATATTCTTTATTTTAGACTCCATCCACATACTTTGTTCCTGATCATGCAAAACCTTACAATTGTGGTTAATATACTGATCTTCAAGGCTGGATGGCCTCTGTCATCATATAGGACATTTGTGAATTGGGTGATGATCAGTCTTGAGTTGTTAAGACTCTTTGTCCAAAAGCACAGAATTAAATGCTGGATACAGTTAAGGAAGAGAGATTTTTGTCTCCAAGTTATACAGAAGTAGGATTTCATTCCCATGTTTTTACATTTTCCATGAAGCTCCTGGAACACTTCTTGCTGTACCAATAATATATCTCAATCAACATCTATTATAAATTCCCCAGCAATCTTAAGCTAGTCCAGTTACTGGAGACATAGTGCCAGAGAACACAGTGAAATTCCACTGTTATTCTGAAAAGAGTTTTCATTCATTGCTCGGCTACTTTCTCTTTTTAAAGAAAGTAAACTCTACTTTTAAAGTATATTAGTAGCTCCCAGTGTGCTATTTTATTATGGCATCAATATATATGTGTATAGTTGTTAAGAATCACTTCATCCCCATGTTTCCTGCAGTGAAGGAACAAAAGGAACAACTATATATTAGTAGGACCCTGATTTTAACAGAATTTCTTTAACGGGATTTCTTAGTGGATAAAGTTAAAGCAAAAATTAGGTTTATCAGGTGAAATGTGCCATTTATTTGAAGCTTCACATCATGTACCCGGCCTTAAGAGTGGACTAGTAACATTCAGTAAGAACAATATATTCTGTATTCTAATACCAATCACTGAAYTGCAGTGATGAGATAATTTATTTTTACTGCTTGGTTGTTTTCTGCATACAATAAGCATTTTAATGTTTCTTTAACCTATGGAGACCGAGAGGGGATTTGGCCCATAACTGAAATCTTTCCTATTAGAGTCACTTCTTATTAAAGAAATGTGGTTACTATGTGTTAAGCATCTGCATTACTTATAGAGCATTTCAGGTTTGAACAGAACTTTAAATTATGCTATGTTACTTCCCTTGTAGTGTTGTACAATTATGAGGAACATGCCTCTCCCCATTAATGTCTTCTAGATGGCAGTCCAATGGCTTGCCAAAGGCCTGTAATTCTCAAAAGCCGTGTACGTTAGTAACAACAACAAATTGTCTATCTAAATGTATAATTCAAACTATACTATGTTTCCATCCCAGTATAACCCTTCAATCACTGCCTCTTGCAGTGTTATAGCCATGTGTGTCTGTTCTTCATGTGCTGCCATACATCCTTATTTACTGTAAGCCTCTGTTTGAGAAAGCCAAAATTTATCCTAAAAGTCATCAACAGGAATAGCTGATTGTAAATTAACCTTTTTCATAGGCTTTTAAATTAGCCAAATCCAGTCCTTCCTCTATAAAATGCAAAACTTCAAAGGAAGTTGAGAATAGTGACTGCTGAATCATAAAACCAGAGAGGAAGTTTGGAGAGCTGAGTATGGGAAAGGGATGAAAGTACAATGGTAGATAAAACATTTGAGCAAAATAAAAAAGATGATGTGATCCTTCCCTCTTTAATCACGTGTATACAACCGCACATTAATAAATCTGCATTACATTACATCTCAGAAACTTCAGAGGGTTTAAACTCTTTGAACCTAATTTGTTAGGTACAGCACAGAAAGTAGCATTGTACCTGGAGCAAGAAATTTTCGATATGTGTAGGCAACAAAAATAGGAAATTAGTGGGTGAGAAAACAGATGCAGCGAAGAGACGGGGCATGAGGCAGGTCATGCTGGACCCGTGCAGAATCCCAGCTGCTTTATTTTCTGTGCCTTACCTGTCAAATCATGCTGACCTGACACTAATTACTGTTATTGGGAATACTAAATCATTTCTTTTACCCATCTCCATTATGCATATTTTCAAAATCACTCCTCTTTTGAAGATCAGCAGACAATGTAAGATGTTTAATGAGTTGCACGCAAATTATGATTGCCTTGCTAACACAGGTAACTATGCTACATATGTAAGGCAACACCAATGAGACCATTCAGCACGATATTTTTAAACAAAATATGGAAAAACGGAGAGCACAAAATGGCTACTCAGATGTGGCTAGGACACCATACTGTGTCTTACTTATCTTGCCTGTAGAAGATGCATCCTAATTACTGTACCACAGAGGCAATGATAATGATTGCATTTCAGTGAAACAACAAATAAATTCCAATACATTTTCTTTGTTGCAACATGCAGGGCTTTAATGAACGTTTTGAAGCATCAATTGTGTGGACTGTTTTGTGAATAATACACTTCAGTGGAGACATTTGACCCAAACCTGCCTACTATGGAATACCTACTTCCAAGTGCCTCTATTCCTGCAGCCTAATCCTACAAATGTTGAAGTCAATAATATAAGCCAACTGTTCTCTCAACTGCTTTCCTTAAAATAACCGCTAGATGTCTACAACTTCTTTCCCAGGTCTTGACATAATTTAGACACAGAAATCATTTAAAGGGTTAGCAAAACTTGAGATCTAGCCAATTTTAACAGATGAGTTTGAAAGTCACTTAGCTATTAACCTTGCCTTTTCATTTTCTTTTCATAACTTCCTATTTTACAGTGACATTTTAAAAGTTTTGTCTCCCTTCTTGCCATGAGAAAGATTTAAATTAAATATATATGGCCTTGCTGGATGGAAATGGTAAAAAAAAAAAAAAGCATCGTATGCAAAGTCCTATTACATTAGCTCAAAAAGTGGATTGGCAAAAATTGTTTTCCTTCAACCCTTCCAGGCTGCAGTTATTTGAGATGCTATTTCCAATAGTGGTAGACAAGCAGTTTTTGAACATAAAAGTGTGACTTACAGTCAGTGTCCATTTTGGGCCACAAAATCCACCAGAGATATAAATATACATTTCACTTTAAACATATGAGCGATCCAATTAACTTATACTTGAAGCCAGCTCTAAATGAAARACTTTCATTCTCGATTCAAAATATGCTTAGGAAAGAGTGAAATTAACAATTTTCTAGAACTATAAATTCATATAAATCTTTAGTATTATTTCTAAAATGGAAAGCAGAGGTTGTTATATTATTTGGATCAAAAGTACTAAAATTGGGGAGCTTGCACTAATTGTTTTTTCTTCACAATTTTCAAGAGATTTTTTAGCAACCAAACTGTAAGCCCTCCCTTGAAAGGAGTTTCTATTCACAGTACAAAGAAAGGCAAAATACAACCTCAGGGATATGAAGGTCAAATTGTAAAACATGACCTTTTATTTCTCTTCCAAATGTTTACTTCTTATTCCAAATAAAAAACAAACAAAACAAACAAACAAACTATGGACCAGATCATGTCTTTGATGACACTTTTGCCAATGTCTTTGGTGAAAGAGGTTTAAGGGTTAAGTTCACACCTGTCTGGAAGTCTAGGATAAGTGTTACCTACCATTGCAGTTTCAATTATATTCCCAAAATAGGGCTTAAGTAGGACCTTAAGTGGTGCAGAGGCTTTGGGCTGGCCCTCTGTGCTGGGAAGGGTTCACCATAATGCACAAATAATTGGGAAAATATATATATTTTATTAAGCAAATATATTTTGTGGCTATATTTTCAGTGCCAGACCTAATGTGAAATTACAACCATTGAGTCATTCACAAGGACCATTTGAGGAGGACTTATTTTCTGGCATTTGGCAAATACCTGCTTTTGTATTTAGCATTTTTTTCTTTGAGTAAATCATATAAATTTATCTATACTTTTTGTTTTGCCAGTAAAGACTTGTCTTAATAATTAGAATTGTTCAAGATAAAGGCAAAACTTCCTTTTCTTTTTTTTTTAATAATGAAGTTGAAAAGAAAAAAACCAACAATGTAGCATATTAGCTTGAGACAAGGATGTCTAAAATWGCTTTATTTGTAACACTTGATCGTATATTCGGACACAATTCAGCTTTAACATTCAAATGAGTCTGGTAGTGCATTATTACATTTAGACTTAGTTTTTGTGGTCTGAAGATATACTAGGTGGATCATGACTTCACACATCATGAATGTTTATCCTTGTGCAGACAGCTAAAACACTGTCTATCTTATGGAAGTCTTCCTCTTCAAAGGAAGATTTACGTAGTATTTTGTTGTACATATATAGCTTTCCTCCTAATCCAGTGTAATCATGTGATTGTCCTCCTCAGTTAAACAACTAATAATGGTGATAATTCTTCATTAGCAGCCCAACAACAACAAAAAATCCATGAATTTCTACAATTTAGAAATAAAAGTGTGAAACTTTTCTTTCCTCTCACAAAGGCAATACCTCAGCTCCAGCTTTTTTCCCCTTCTTTCTAGTAATTTAGGCCCTTTTCTCTAAAATCTTGCTATTTACCAGCAATAGGAATAGAAATAAGATTTCAGAGCCTGTCGGCATTATCACAAATCCTGTAACACCCTAATAATGTTATTCTGAAACAGAAGGTGGCAAATGAGCTGTTAAATGCTAAAGCAATTCACTCCATCTTTTCTCCCTTTCCTCTAAATTTACCAGTGGTATTTTAATCAGTGTTGTGTATGCCTGCTTGTTCCTTTATTACCTAAGACAAACAGCAATTGGTAAAGGCTTGTTCTCCTGTGGCTGCTCAGTACTTTGCACAGTTATTGAGAATTTGGAGGCTATGAATTTGAAGGCAATAAGAATTTGGAGGCTATGAATGAGGCAGCCATGGCCATCTGTAGCAGTAACATTTTTATGAAGAATACCTATCCAAAGAACATTTCAGTGGAGAAAATTTTAAATAGCTCTGTGTTTGATAATCTGAATTTTTACATGCTTAATCCAAAAATGTCCTAATTATCTTTCAATTAGGAAAATAATTAAGCATGCACATATTACCAGACAAAACATGACATAAGGCATGGGACAGATCATATTTAAGAAACTGGGCATCATCCGTCACATCAGCTCAAAATGAAAAAGTCCTCTCAGCACAGAGACTGGAAGGCAAGCGTCCTCAGCAACTTGATTTTACAGCACCCTGCAAACCCATCATTCTCCAGTCACTGTGAAAGTAAAGCAATTAAACGTACATTCAAATTGTGCAACGTGTGAATGCCAGCTAAAGTGTCCTAGTGAAGGCCACTTCAGGAATCCTCAGCAAAGTGCTACGAAGTACCCTGCTATTGGGAACATTTATTTTTCCAAAAATGACTCCACCCTTAATTCATTTGTAAATGTTTCCCAACCATACTTAATAAGCCCAGATGTATTTATAGCAAATAACACTCTTTCCAGTGAGACCCATGCAAGACTAGGTTTAACAATCTGCATTTATCATGCCATACATTTAGGAAGCCAGAGGAACGGCGTTTGGAGCAATGCCATTGCCTCTAGCCAAGAGCAGTTTCTACTTCTACCGTTTTGGTAGTTTGCTGCCTGTATGTGCAAAGAGCACAGAAAGAGAATCACACTTGTATTTTCAAGGGACAAACAGGTCAGAAATACCAAACAGAAGTATTCCATAGACAGCTACAATAGCATGTAGTTTTTTTTTTTTTAAAAAAAAAGCACTATAAAGATAAAACTTGAGGAAGACAGAAAGGGAAGTAGATGCAGCTATAAATGCAGTATAATTTTGTGATAATGGGTTACAGGCTCTACCCTTACAACATTTAATAGCTTTGGAAGAATTATAATTGTAATGTCAAGTACAAAGAAGCTTTAACAGCAGCGTATGTAAACACAAGTCACAGTATAAAGTAATTTGTTTGCTTGAAAAACATATCTGCTTTCTGGGAAGCCAAAGAGATACATAGTTTTAAAACTTTGGAAGGGAAAAAAATAGCAGGGCAAGCAGAAATCAAGGAAGGAATAAAAAACAGTTTAAATTTAGTAGGAACTAGGCATTTTGGAACTCATGAACTCTCTAAGTCTGCAATAACAAACCCTCCAGCCAGAAGATTTGTCAGACAGCAAACTGAATCACAAAGTGAACCAAATTCATCTCTGATAAAACTTCACCGAGTGCGCTGGCAATGTATTTCCCCTTTCTTGCTCTGCACTTTGATCATCCTGTAACATTTTATGGATAATGCCTATTTATATACTCCCTATATGCTTCTTATCTCCCCAGTACAAATGAAAGTAATAGAAAACCTCCATCAGATTCAGCAGCTTCCTACTCAAGGGATCACAGTTTATTCACATACTGTAAGTTGGCAGAAATTTAAAGCAATTGCTCTGGATTTACATGCTTGCAAGATTACAACTTTGCACTGTTCAGGTGGAAATCAGTTCATCACAGCTTTATCACAGAATATGTCAGTATCAAAGTCTTGAGGAAGGCATTAATGTACTTTGATTGCAGGTACTGTCAACCTCCCTCAGGACTTTTCAGGATGAAAATATAAAGTGTAAGCTCCCTGGATATAATTGTCTTTTGAAGAGATTTTAGAGGAGAGTAGAAAAGCAAATGCAATTTATTAAACAGTAAACGTGCAACTTTCTCTGCAGGGATAAAGAATATTGTTTCGTCAGCCTATTAATTCAAAAAAAGTTGTTTCACTCAGGATGAAAGTAGTTAATGCAAACTAATTGTGAGTAAAAAGATGTTTTCTTTTAAAGTGTTGCCCTACCAGAAGTTGTTCTCTCTTTAAACCATAAGAGATATATTAATATCAAACTGATCTATTCAAAATAGAACAAGATGATGCTACTGCCACATTTATAAAAAAAGCCAACATCAGCAGGTGTAAGACTCCCGACAAAGTATTTCTTAGAAGGAGTGATTCTGCAAACAATTATTCCTGTGATAATTAGCAAGAGAACTACTGTCTGAAGCATTGCAAGAAATAATTAATTACCAAGAAAAGGATACCATGTGTAAATAATTTAATACCTATCATAAAACGCAGTTGCTAAATTAAATTGTGATCCAAAGCTCACTGGTATCAGTAGAAAGGGCTTATATTATTCTGTAATAAATGGCTGAGCCGGGTGAGCTGTTCCTGTTTCTGCATGTGCGTATTTGAAAAACAGATACAGAGCTAGCATTTGCCATTAACAATTATGCTTAGAAATGTAAGCTGCTGTACACTCCATGAGCTATCCARTTAATTAACTTCCTGTTTAATTGCTTGCAAAACCTCTGAGAATTTAGGCATATTATAAAGCAAAGCAAAATAACGACAAAGAGGAGCAGTAAATTAAGATTAGAAAGCAGTTGAAACTTTCAAGGAATGCTGCTTTACTTGACAAAGTAAATATAATGCTATTTAAGCAAAAGAACACAGTCTTTGTTCTATGTATTGTTATCGTACAAAAATTCAACTAAATTCAACACAGTAAAAGTTTTGACTTTTTCTTCTCTTTTCAAACTCTAAGATATCACTACAATGTAAATCTCTTCTTGAACGACTTTCAAACTGCTCAGACTTACAAGGTATCATTATAGTAAATAAAATTAGAACCAACAGAGTCAAGTAACTTGCAACTCGTCTTTTCAATACGAATTGACCCATAAGATATTACTGCTTATATATTTACAGATTCCTATTTAAACAGGAGGTAGAAACCAAACCAAACAAAAAAAGTGCGTGCAAGAAGATAGTTCCAAAACTAATGCAGTGTTTCCCTCACTGTAAAAAACAACACCAAATTGTTACCTAGCAAGAATTCAAATTCAACCATTTTTTCAGCAACACCTTCTCCAAAAGCAGAAGCATTGCCCTCACAGAGACATGACCGACTTGTATGTTGTGAACAATTTCAGACCTTCACAAACACAAAACTCTGCCTCAGCATTAAAGAAAAAAGACTAACCAAACCTCTCATAGGGAAAACAAATCTGACACAGTGGTTACTATTAATTACTATTCATATTTGTTCAATACTACTTCCAGTTTCCAAAGGAAGTGTGGCAAACTAAATTAATAAAATGCTACTTCTCAGAGTTGCTAATACCCTATTTCCTGGGCAAACCTAACTGCCCTCCAGTTATATACCAGGCAGTAAGTGGTTTTTGGAATATCAAAGTTAACTACTTGCAGCAGCTACACCTATGCATTTTTTAATCAACATTTAAGAGACATTTCAAAAGGCATTTTTTATTTTTTCTATTAAATGAAGCTAAAGAAGAAGCATAAGAGGGAAGGGGACCGCATGACAGATGGTCACAAGAAAGCAGGTGACCCCTGAAGCTTCCTAGCTTGCTGCGAGTCAATTATTAATGGCGATTTCTCTTCTTACCGCCCCATCCCATGCAGAGAGGAGCAGCAGCAAAACTCATTCAGCGTGCATCCATCCCTGCTAAGTGACTTGGGGAAGAAGTAAATCAGCAGTAATGAGCAGATGGTGCAAGCAGCTCACGCGCAGGAGAGGAGAAGAGCGAGCCCGCGAGATGGGGTGTCCAGAGCAAACCGCAAGACTTACTAACTCGAGCTCTCCACTAAGATAAACCGTGGGAGCCGCAGCATCGCCCGCGCTCTGCATCCCCACTGCTTTGTTTATCGGAAAATATTCAAAATGGAAACCTGACTCCACTTCTAAAAATAGCTGAATTTACTCAGTTTCAACTTTTAGGTCCCACTGCTGGAGTATGGCAACGGTGAGCAAATACCTCGTCTTATCTCCAAAAGGCAGCATGACAAGCCAGGTGAAAAAGCCGAGGCGAGCTCTTCTTGCCGTTACATTAGGTCTTTGCAAAAAGTCCAAACCAAAAGACGAAAGTGGGGAGAGCGGGAGAGCGGCCACCCGCCCGCGGCGAGGAGAAGGTCCCGGCTGCGCGGACAGCGCTGCCCCCTGCCGGCCCCGCGCGGCCGCCGCCGGGGCACCCGCGCCCGCTCCGCGCAGCTCCCCGCGGCGCCGCGCGCGCGTCCTCGCCTGCCCCGGCCCCGCTCCGCCCCGGGCAGGGTGCCCGGCGCTCGCTCCCGTGCCCGGGCCCTGCTCCCCGGGGCTCCTGGCCCCGCGAGGAGCTCGCCCGGCTGCACAGACCCCTCTGGCTGGAGCTCTGCCCGCAAAAGCAACCGCCTCAGCCTCCACAGCGGCCGGGGCACTTCGGCGTGTCAAAAAGCTCACGAGTCCACAGGTCCGCTAAGCTCTTTAAGAGCAGCCCTTTGTTTTGAGGCTATTAAGTAATGGCATAATCTCCTTCCCCGCCCGAAGGGATTAGATGTTGTCTAAGGCTTCGGCATATTTGTTAGTTTTCAGAGCTGGGGAAAAGATAGTGTCTGTTGTCAGGAATATTCACATAAACTGGGTGGACTATGTAGGCTTTAAAACAGCAAGGGCAAAAGGAATGTAGGGAAGCGAGCTGGGAGTTTGGGAGAGCTTCGTCAGTCGGCTCGCGCCTGCCCGGCCGGTCCCCGCCGCCGGGCTGGGGCTGTGTGCGGGGCGCGCAGGGCTCCGCCGGGAACCCGCGCCTCTTGCTTTCAGTTCTTTTCCAGGGAGGAGATTCGGGGGGAGGGTCGCTTTTTTATTATTTTCTTTAAAGGCAGCAAAAGGAAAAGAAGAGCGCCCTTTTACTGAAAGGATCTGGCTCCACCGCCTCTCAGTCCTTACCTCGTAGCTTTTCTAACAAAGTAAGAGCGGGTGAAGTCGCCGTGATCGTCCAGCCACGCTTCCAGCGCTTCCTGCTCCGGCGGGGGCGGGCAGCGCGGCTCCATGCTCCGCTCCGCGCCGCCCGCTGCCGCTCGCCGCCGCGCTGCCCCCTGCCCG
>NW_020454638.1:2021034-2032924 GCF_003342845.1 Nothoprocta perdicaria
GCCCCAGCCCGCCCCCGGCTCCAGCGCCGCGCCGGCTCTGCGGGACCTCGGCGCATCCTCCCGCAGCGGCGCCCGGCTCCACCTCCCGCCGCGCGCCCGCAGTCTCGAGGCCGCCGCGCCGGGGGGAGTCCGCGGCAGCCCGAGCAGAGCGGGAAGGGGGAGACTCCTGAGAAAGCGAAGGGTTCCCCCAGACTCTGGCCACGGAATTTCCCACCTCTGCCCTCCAGTTCACGATTTGCAAGGTGTGGCCTGTTTCAGCCTGCTTAGGGAATCAGGAGTCCCCTTAGAGTAACTTCATTATCGGATGGGGGTAGGTTTTGGATGTAGATCTGTGGCAGAACTCAGCCCTAATAAAAGCAGAAAGCGATAAGCTCTAAGGTTTGTTCCCTTCCTGTCTACTTTTGGACATTCACTTAACACATCTGGCTTTGAAGTTTCTGCAGACTCACAGTTCCTATTTTCTCTGACATTAGACAGGCAAGTTTGAAAATATGGGTTAATGCTGAGCATCAGTTTCATGTATTGTCCTTCATCTGTTCCCACATATACCATGCACACATTTTTAATAATTTCCAATTTCCAATCACAAAAGACCTTCCATAAAGTGTAACCAATGATATGCATYGTGTGCCTTTACAATATCTTTGAAGGTAAGACAGGAATGACAAATAGCAGCATGTGCCTGTGGAAAGAGCCTGTATGGGTCTTCAGAATGATTCTCCTTTATTACGAATCTAATGCCTTTGCATCCCTGAGTCCAGGAGGTATGTGCAAGGTGACGAGCTTTAGGTAAAGATGACATCCCTGCAACTTTTAGGCCTCTTAAAAATTTCTTTGTGATATGAGGCACATAAAATCGCAAGTTCTACATGAACATAATTCTGCTATAAAATTAATCTCAGGAGAAATGTGCATGTTTACATGTGATCAAAATGAGAAGATAAAATCTAAACCTGTAGGTTCAAACCACTAATCAAGGCAAAGAGAAATCTGTCAACATAGAAATTTAGAATGCTCAAGCAACTGCATAAACATGGCAAAAAACAAAGTGCATGTTCAGTGTCCAAACCTGGAAAGCATTGTCTGTTAGAAGAAAAGAAAATAGATGAGGATTAACCCACAGACCTCTAAATTAACTTTCATTTCAGGGAAGGGATCTTAAGCTATGCTAGACATAGAATAACAGCTTCTGAACAGCTGGAAAATAACACTATGTTAGAAGGCATAAGAAATACAACATAGTAAAATATGCAATTATAGAAGGCAGATTTTATAAATATGTAAGATGGCTTTCCCCTGAATGGTCTCATGTGGAATACTGACCACACCAGTGCTCATCCCATCTCTAAAGGTTACTGCAGAATTGTCAGGGGAGCTCGAGAGAGGAAAACAGGAATGAGCAAGAGCATGGAAAAGTCTCTTCTGTAAAGAGACAGAAAAAGATTGTATACAAAAAGATGAATACAAATGTATAACTTAATGACTGGTATTTAAAGAGCAGGATAGGATCTTCTCTGTCTCATAGGAGAATAACAAGGTAATGGTCAATGAAATTATGTCAGCTGCAATACATACCATCTAATTTCATGTAATTAGGAGGAGCACTAATAGGAATTAGCGTTTCTACTATAGTAACATTCAGTAAGCCCCAATCAAGAACAGATATGTACTGTACTGAGCACTGCAAAATGGGGTATTAAATACTAGGCTAGGAAGAAGTAAGCATCCAGTATCCCTGTGCTTTGTGCCGTAAGGCACCTGGAAGCTATGGTGAAGCTGCCTGTACCGTGGACACGTGCCCAATCTGGAGAGSGGTTACGCAGAGGAGTGGCCAGTTGTGCAGTGCAGCAACATTGTGCTTTGCCCAGGGCTGACAGCAAGGGACTCTTCAGCCTGCAGGTAAGAATCACTAAAACCAGCACAGAAGAAGCTTCCTGTGAACTCATGGTAAAGCATCAGTTCAAAAGGCTGCTGTCCAAGCAAAGAATAGCAGTCTTTCCCAAAAGAAACATGAATGGTACAGCTGGGGAGAAAAAAGGGGATACTTTCTGTGTATCCTATGAATTTCCATGAATAATAATGAACATACTGTTTTGATTTTTAAGGTGACAGGAGAGGATGAAGGCCAAACACAACAAAARTGAATGCTGAAAGTGGAAAAAGCCTTCCATAATTTTGGCTTGCAAAACACTCTGAGAAAGCTCACACCCAGGTTTTTAGTTTGAATCCAGAGCTCATAGATGTGCAGTAGCTATGAACTTGAAAAGGATTTTTGGTAATGACATACAAATAAGTAAGTCCAGTTCAAATTTAAGAGCTACTTGTGGCCTAGCAGGGTGCTTGAGGGCCCAGTATAGAAGGTAGAATGCTTTTCCCGCATACAGACAGGTCAGTCTGTACTAGGACTCTTTGTTAGTAAGGCTTTTTAATGGAAGACGTTTGTGTTTGTGTGTTTTACAAATATTGTAACGTTCAGAGAAAAAAAAGATGGGCTTATGTCCAAGGCACATAAAGCAGAGTTGCTGATAACTCATGATCATTAATAAGAACAAATATGAAAATACATTGTCAGAGAAAAAGTATTTATTTTATGCTTGAAGACAGCCCATAACTATATTTACTTACATATAGGTTTGTTTGAAATAACAATTCATTTCTATATGGTTTCTCTTTAAAGGAGAAGAAAATAAGATTCTGAAAGGGACCGTGTCTGACTTTTTGTCTGACTTACTCATTAAAGGAATTGATGCAGCATTTAGAACTACTAAGGAGTGTGAATTGGCGTTTTACCATCCCTTGAATCTGGAAAACAATTGGTCCATTTTGGCTCCTAAAACAAGTTTAGGGCCGCACTATGTTGCCAGTGAGACTAGAGGAAGGTAGAGGAAACTATTCTGGTTCTTGACTAGCCAGTAATTTTGTACATCCATGCAAACATACACACAGTGGAAGAATCCTAATGGTAATAAAGCACATTTCCATTTCCTTTCCATCATTTGAGTTACACAAAGAGGGTGAAATAACCTAAATCTGATTATTTAAAATCTAATTGTTACTTTAGTGACGAAAATACTAAATCATGAGGATGTCTTATGAGTTTTTTTTTTTTCTTAGACCTGTCCGAATAATTACTGGAAGCACTACGCAAATAAAACAGTTTTGCAGAGCTGCTCCCTCATTGCATAACCTACCCTCTCCTTTGGGATAGCATTTCATATGTCCTACAGGAAACTGTGTAAAATAGTAGCTTCCACGTATTTTGATTTGGATGTGATTGAGGATTTGCTTCAGTCAAACTACTGTGCAACCCTCTTCTTGACCTCAGGAAAGCAGCAGCTTCTCAAAGTTGTTTGTAATACACAGACTTTCCTCTGGAAAATACYGTCCAACTTCATCTTCTGAACATGTATTTTAGAATTTGAGTTTGGCATATTACCATTTAATATGTCAGTTGGCCATTAATACTCAATACTCAATAATACTTAATACCCAATGTGTAACTAAAGGTGTCTTTCCTACCACCCTGCAGCTCTGTGCTATTCTTCTCTTTTGTATTTGTTAAACTAATGCTGCTTCCTTTGAGGTTTTGCAGCAGCCATGTGTCTTTGTCCACAGAACAGACGGAGATACCTATCAATATCATTTCAAGATTTGACCAGCATAGACAGTGGGCAGTAAAGTGCACAGCTTGGAGGGATTGCATAACACAGCATGTTGTAATGGGAATATGGGGTCCTGCTCTTGCAAGGGAAAACAGGAAATAAGTCCACAGTACTTTGAAATATATTACTGTGATGGTGATGTTGCCATGCTTTCCCAAATATCATGCCATGGAACCTCATCAGCAATTTAGCATTAATGCAACATATTAGAAAGATGTCAATTTTTATATAGAGGCTTGGATCTTCCACATCCCTGAGCAGATTATTCTCACAGTTGATTTTCCTTGCTGCTACGTTTCTACTGTTTTGCCTTTTCATTTCTCTGTCTTAGGTATTGAGGAAGTAACATGTTATGCTTTTTTTTTTCTTTTTTCCCCTGGTAGATTAAAATAACTGTCTGCTATCCCATTTATGTATTCCTACACTGTTTTTCTCTCTTAAGTTTCTCATACATATATATACTAGCTTAAAAATAAAAGTTTCTTAAGACTGAGTTTCGTCTTGAATTATTAGCATAGTGCAAGGCCCTGCTTTCCTGCAGATGCTCTATTGGCACATATTCCTACTAACGGTCTCTCTAAGATGTAAAGGGCAGTAATAGCACAAAAAACTCCTACCAGATATCCCCCATCTTGCACAATAAGAATATCCTTTGCCTGCTACCCATGTTATTGCTCTGAGGACTCGTGTGCACTTGGTCTCTTATTACCATTTATTTAAGAGGCATGGCTTTTCTGAATATCATCTTCCTCCTTGGACATGAGATTTATTTCTTTGTTCTTTGATGAGGAACTGTCTTCTCTCTGTTAAAACATAGGCYGGACTTTACTAAGGGATCTTAGCTGGTCTGTATTTCAAGGGAAAATAGATTTTTTTTTTCCTGACAAAACTCATTTATTATCTAACTGTGTTGACTGGCGTTAATTTTGCTATCATCCTTTAATTGTACACTGAATGCTTCCTGGACCGACCTTTTCATCAGTTTTCCTGACATTGATGTCAGGCAAAACGATCTGTGATTTCCTTATTAAATAAGCGAACAATGCTTGTTTTTCCTCTGTCTTCTGCAGCTTGCCTGGCATTTCAAGACAGTTTTATTAGTTTGTTTTTTTTTTTTAGTTTTGTCTTACTGAGGTTTAGGGCTGCTTAACGGGTAATATTTTACTTTCTAACATTTTGGAATCTTAGTGTGAACACATGAATCTCTACTTGGACAGAGCCCATGAGGAACATTTTAGTGGCACGGGGTAGCTCAATCTTTTTTAGTACTGCTTGTTATTACCAGTTTGAAATCTTCCTGGCGCAGGATATAACATTCACAGAAGTGCATATGCTGTTGATTTCATTGCTTTCCATCTTACCATAGAGAGTGAGACAGCTGTTAATCCATTGCACTGGAAACTTTGTGAAGCATTTGCTATACACTGTCTATAGTGGCCAGACAATTTGTATCACAATGAAATCTCCCTAAAAACAGGAATAAGTAATAGATTTGGCTACTGGCAGAGCTTAAAAACATTTTCTGAATTTAGAATTACACTATTTCCTTGACGTTATCTATTTAAAGTAATAGGAGACTTGATCGTGCAGAGATCCTAAAGTAATTAAACTTTTGCACATTTTGTAGTGATCTAGGTGGAAGACATTTTTGCAAGGAGAGAGGTGCCTTTCACCAAACTTGTACAGTGCTTAGCTGCATAAGTTAACTATTTTTAACTCATTAGGAGTAAACATACTTTAGTAAAGCTGGGGCCTGACTTTACTTATGAGTAAAAACATGGTGTGCTATGTGCATCACTGATTCTGAAATAATAATTAGGAACAAAAATCGTGACTCTATTTTTCTAAAAGCCACAATTGGAATCATGGTTTCTTTGTACTAAAAGCTGTACTATGCATATCTGTCTTGCTTGGGTGGGTGCATCATCAGATATTCACGTATTTTTTTCATTTACGGAAGAGTTAGGGGAAATGGAGGTTGGACCCAATCCAATACAGAGCCTACAAGTAAATGCACAATATATGACTGAATTATTATGAAGTGGGCATAACATTTTTTTTTCAGGCTATTTTAAGAATGCACAGATATTTTGATAATTAAGTGAAGTGTTAATTTGTGGTTTTGAAAGATCAACTTGCAATTTATCAGCCCCATAGCAATGAAAATTAAACAGTAAACATTGCAAATAGCAAGATTACTTATGCATTAGCTTGAAATTATGACCTAAAAGCCACTAAATTTTGCTGTTCTGAAGAAGCAAGGCAAATGTGTAAGAGATTAGTTTGTAACTAGGTCTGACTGCAGCACTGCTAAATGAATATATTGGGCTTGCACGACATTTTAATTATACTCAAGAACAAAATGTACGAGAACAGTCAAATTGGAAAGAGGTTGTTCCACATGAATGTATGTCTATTTCTGGATCCCATTTGATTTTCTTGGAGGGCAGGCCATACTCGGGATCCTTCCATTTTCTCCTTCAGTTTTCATGCCCATCCCTCAAGACATCTGTGGTGTAGGCATTTGTTCAGCCAAGGGAGTCTGAATGAGTCTATTCACAGCCTACCACTGCTGATCCCAAATCAGCTGCAATCTGATGAAGACACATTGGCTGTTCATGCTGCCTCATCATTTTTTAAGGTTGGGCTGACTTGATATTTTTCATATTAGCTTTCTATCTGCTAAGTAAAAATAGGAAACTGCTTTAGAGCAAATGAGTGAGGCGAATCTTTAGACTCTCCCTTCAAATAGCCTGGGAGAATACCAGCCTGTCCTCCCGAAGATGTGAAACTGAGATGCACATGCTGCTCTCTAGGTATTTCTCAGGAAAACAGAGAGTGGTCTCAGAGGCATCAGATCCACATTTGGCWCCTTTTTCCCACCTGGTGTGCCTGTTCTTGGATTGCTGGTTGCCGGTCAGCACTGTCAGATTGCACCCTTTTGGATCCGAGGCAGGGCTTGTGCCTGATGTGTGGCTCTGCAGCATTTCGCATTTACGGACCTTTGCATGCTGCTGTAAAACCAATACAAATTACAAAATAAAAACATTTCTGCCAGAACCTGAGTGCTAGTTGTCACTAGTGTCATACAGATACTCCTGTATATGTGTATGTAGATTCTCCTGTAAAACTCTGTAATACATGAACCAGCTATATATGGCAGGGCTACCTGGGATTTTTCACTTAAAATTATGATTATTACTTTAGTAGAACATGAAAGCCAGAGCTGTATTGTTCATCTTCCAAAAGCAAAAGAGCCTCATATCCAATAAAGGAGATAAGTACATGCATGTCAGGTGTTGCTGTGCCCCGCTTTTAGGCCTGTGGTTTGGATTTTAGCTCTGGGGTAGAATGAGACTGTGAAAGCAAAGCTGCCAGAAAGGACTAGATACACAGGGAAAGTGATACGGAAGTAAGCGTATATGTTTGCTAAGCTGTTGTTTTCTCCAATTTGGAATGCCAAGGAGACTTCATAAGCCTAAAACTGTTTCCAGCTGTGTGCAAGCTACTCCCTGTGTCTGACATTCCTTCCTTCTGTATACAAAGTCAGGTCACTTTTTAAAAACCTGAAGAAAAAGCATTTCATTTTTACTTGAGCTATCAGGAGCAAGGAGGTTATATGGAAAACAGAAGTTTGTGTGATGCCCTTGCTGCTGCAGTGGAGTATTAAGAGCATCCCTGAAAAACTGAAATGTGTCAGAGGATGTGACTGGCTGCAAAGATAGCAAGTCTGGCAGCATACGCAGGGTAAGGTCTAGCCAGCGAGTTCATCTTACATATTCTAGCACATGTCCTTGATTCAATAGCGCTGAGACTTCTATCCTACTTGTGTTTGTGCTCTTATCATCTCCAGGGCTTGATAATATCTAGCACTAGTGCAGAAGCACCATACTCTCTCTTATTTGATTTACTCTCAGAAAACTCTTCTTTTATAGTGTTTAGAAAAGCAAGTTTGTATTAGCAGAGTGCTGTCAGGAGCTGACCATTAATAGTGCCAGCCTTTTGAATCTCACAATTTACTGTACCCATATGCTGTGCTGCTTAGACTGTGAGCACACTGGGACATGGATTGGGCTTTTGTGTTTTGTACATCGTGTTGGTTTTGTTCTGTGACTGAATGACTTGACCTTTCAAAAGCAACTCTGAGCCTGCCAAAATGTGTTTTATTCAATCAAGAATCTAATTCAGAGATAGCAAATCTCTGTTACAGGCCTGAAGTTCACTTTGTGCCCTGCTCATGCCAACACATTTTGTGTGCATGAACATTGACAAAGTTCAAATAAAAAAACTGTAAACACAGAAGAAGAAAGCTTCAAAAGGATGAGAGATACTTTTCTTAATGCTTTCCTTCTTGCTAACAACAACAAAAAAAGACAATTTGTATTTGGGTTAATCTGTTTATATTCATAAAAATAAGAATAATATAACTAGTATTTTATTCCTAAATAGAGCAGATTAGTCACCAAGCTAAATGTAATGCACTGAAACAAAACAGGTTAAAGAAACCCTTTAAGGTTAAAAGCATTTCTGTAATCAACACTAATGTTCCCTGTAGTACAAGACATTATCGATGACAAGAAAGCTGGCTGTATTGCAGACCTGGTTGTTTTTTACTGCCAACAAAGGGGAATAGAAACATTCTGCGTTGCTCCTCGGGTGCTAATATAGGGAGGTGGCTCTGTAATCTGTGCTAGTTGACCCTGTAAAATCATTGCCTAAAGAAATTGTTAAAAAATCAATGCTGGGAGGGTAGTAACTGTTTCATTAGTAGGTTAAAGAAGTGAAATAGATGAAGCAATCTAGGCAGTGCACAAAAGCAAAGGAGTGAAAGCAAAAGCAAAAAAAAGCTTTTGAAGTGTGCCCTGGTGTGTGCCTGGCAGTGTCCTCTAGCAACCCCTGCCAGCTCCTGCTGTCCCTGCTGGCAAGGTGCAAGCTCCACGGGCAGGTGAGCAGCACCAGCCACACAGCCGCGTGGTCTGCAGCGCAGGCGCTTGCTCTTACACACAGTAGCTTCTAGCAACAGTTTTGGCAGAAGCATTCACAGGTGTTTGGCACACACACGATGGAAATGCACTGAAAAGGGATACATGGAGTTGTCTTTCTCCTGTCTGTATCAGATTCTCAAATCCATCCTTGTATTCTCAGTGGGTCTGGTAGAAAGTGATGAATCTACATCAAATCATGAAAGTTTCCTATGCCAGAAGCTAAGGAAAGAAGCCTTCATTTGTCTRTCTGCAAGACTTGTTAAGTTCCTATGAAAAGCACAGACTTTATTACTGTTAGGGCTGAGATCCTCAGCGACGGAACATGATGTATGGCTCTCTCTTCAAACATTATAGATGTTTGTGCCCCTAGTGCCCTCAGGACACCACACTTTTGCCATTAATGAAAGTAGTAGTGACTTTCTTATGTTAACACTATCTGTTGGAAAGTGACTAGAATAGAAACCCCTTCCTTCTCACACACTGCCAAACAGCTTCCAGGTGGGTTTGGGACTTAATTACTAACTAGAAAGTTTCACTGAAAGAAGAAAATTGGAGGAAGCACATCCATGCTATCTACCTGAGTGTGTGTTATCCTGTTAGCTTTGGGTTAACTTGCATGCTGTGCTTGGCCTCTGCTTCTGGAGCACGTTGTCATTGCAGAATCTCCTGGGGACCTAGTGCCTGGGTGAGGCTGCTGGAGTGTCCTCTCCGTGTGAGGCTGCCACACGATCCTCCCCAGCCTCTGAACACCAAATGTTTGCTTACTCAGTTAGACTGACGTATCAAGAGCTTTTATCTCTATGCAGTTCCCCTGAATACCTCAGGCCTTGTCAATGCTTAAATGTAAATGGTTGGAAATTTACTTGGGATTAATGAGAGGGATTGACCGGAGAGTGCAGGATTTAGGCCAAAGACTTTTCTGATGGTTCCTTGAGACTAAATCTGTCCCTATGGAAGTCAGTAGAAAACCAGTAGTGGCCTGAGTGTTCATTTATAGGAAAAGGAAAACAAACAGACAAGCAAACAAGAGAATCTCTTTTTTTTTCCTTTGCACCACATGTTATGCAATGCACAGTAAGCACTGTATTTGCTAGTAAAGGAGAGGAGTCTGGGGAATCTATTCATTTTATCCCACATTCAAACAAACACTTTCTCGGAACCATGACCAGAAAGGAAGCAAAAGCACTTAGCAAACTTACATATTAAGTGTTCTAACTCAATGTTTATATTTTGTTCCTGAAAAATGTGGTGACTGTATTAATAGCTTGGTAGCACTCAGCTCCTGCAGTCTGATGTGGAAGAAGGCTTACTGAATGTTTTTAACCTTGTGTGAAGACTTAATTTTGTTTTCAAAATACCTCCAAGTTCAGTACAATCTGAGGCATCCTAAAGGAAAAATTGCAGCCTTCAAAGAAAGTTCATAAGACTCCCACAGGATAATCATGTTTGGGAGAAATAAGCTGGTAGCATCCAGAGATAAGACTCCCTCTGAAGAAATCTAACACTTCCCTTAACAACTTTTTATTTTGATGCTATGATTTTAACAGAGAGATCTGTAAACAACAAGGAAGGTGCATGAAGATGACTTCTTTCATCCAGAAAAAGTGTCTTAGATTAATTCCAGGTTGCTTTATAACACCATTAGTAGCTAAGATTTTACAGTTTTGCATTTACTGGATAAATCTGTGATTTTGCCTGTTAATCTGTAAGCTTCTGATGGTAAACAGCAATATTAATTAATTTGTAATCTAYTTCCATAAGTCTGTATTCTCAGATATTGTGCCATAAAATATTATAATGGGAAATGTAAAGCAGATTTCAAATGTGAGATTGAAGAAAGAACTTGCTCTTTTGAGGCAAAAATGTTTAAATTATTTCCTTATTTTTTATTCTCATCTCATTCATTTTGAACATTTCATGTTACAGTTCRCTTGTAGTTTACTAGTTAAGAATAAATTGCAGCTTCCAACTGCAAACTCCAAAGCAACGTTTAGGAATACTTCTGGAAGTTTTGAATAAAATMTTTTTATTTCTTCCTAGGGCTTATCACACGCTGATGGACCTTCTGCCACAGTAAAGGGTAGGTCAKTAACAGCATTGCATGCCAGATCGCACATTTTTAGTGGACAGCGTTGTCACTGCGTGGCTTGGTTTTCCTCAGGGAATTCTCCACATTGTTTGCAGAGTTGGAACAAAATGTTTTGCTTTTAATTATTAGTTGCCATGCAAAAAATGAGATTAAAAACTGATGATATAGGGAGGTGCTGTGAAAGTTATGTATTTGATAGAAAGGAGTGGTCCTACAGTTTCAGAGCTGGAGCACAAGTGGATTTTGAACAATCAGAATATTATTTACAATCTGAATTTTTACAGTCCAATTTGTGTATGCAAAACTCTGATGAATAATTCCTTAGTAAAAGCTTGTATATTTAACCCCCCCCCTTTTATTTTTTTTTCCTTTTGATTGTCTGCAGTAGTTTTGCAATATTTAAACTTAGTTAGAAGTCTGTGCTCAGTTTTAGAATCTCTCTCCCCTTTCTGAACAGAACATTTGTGTTCCATCTCTCTGGGGATGTGATGGTAGGATGTGGTAGGATATAAGTGTAGATACATGTCGATCATTATCCTTGCAAAATGCATTATTGYGGTAAAAGTATCAGGAGTTATGAGGAGAAATGTCTATAGTGATACCTACCWGCATTCTTGCTATCCATTTGACGGGCGTTCTTGTCACTACTACCCAGTTTCAGCCAAACTACTTTCAGAAGTACAGCCACCCTTAATGTACTGGGTCAAATTCTTCTTTGTTCCTTATGATTCTGTATGCTTTGAGAGATACATTTCACTAGGTTTATCTTAGTACTACACCAAAGGGATGGAAAGTCATACCTCATTGTGAGCAATTAGAGAGAGACAAGAGGCCTAGTACTAGTTGAAAATCTAGTGTTGTCGTAGAAGTGATCTGAATATGGCCCCGCATTTGTTTTTGCCTGCTGCCTGTAGTCCATTCCCCATGAGGCTCTAGGCTTTCTCCTTTTCTTAACCCTAACCCTAACCGTAGTTGTCGGGAATTAGAGAGGGACAAGAGGGCTAGTACTAGTCGAAAGTCTAGTGTTTGCATAGAAGTGGTTTGAATATGGCCCCGCATTTGTTTTTGCCTGCTGCATGTAGTCCCATTCGCCATGGGGCTCTAGGCTTTCTCCTTTACTTAACCCTAACCCTAACCCTAACCCTAGTTGTCAG
>NW_020454639.1:0-1901 GCF_003342845.1 Nothoprocta perdicaria
GGGATGCTGCGGCCCCCCGGGATGCAGTGGTACCCAGGGGGATGCTGCAGCCCCCCGGGGCTGCGGGCGGTGCCCGGGGCTGTGGTGCCCCGGGCACCGGGTGCTGAGCCGGGCGCCCCGCAGGTTCTCAGATCGATGACCACGTTCCAAAGCGAGCTTCGGCCCGGATTCTCGCTCCCCCCGGAGGCCGGTCGAGCGGCATTTGGTAAAGACGGCGGCGCCCTGTCCCCCAACTGAGGCCGGGCGCAGCCCCGCCGCCCGCCCGGCGGCCCCCGCCCCGGTGCCAGCCCGGTGCCAGCCCGCGGGGCCGAGCCGGGCCGGGCCGGGATGGCCGGGCCGGGGGCGGCGGCGCCTCCCGCCCTTTCTCTTTGCACGTCGGGGTCGGGCCGGGTGGTTTTACTGGCTTTTTATTTTCTGACTTGTTTGTGCATCACGTGGAAATAAGCGGAGGTGGTTTGTGTCGCTAGCGAGAGGGGAGGGGCGCAGGGGCAGGGCCCCCCCRCGCTGCCGGGCGCCCGTGCAGCCCCCCGTGCAGCACCGCGCGTGGGCTGCCCCCGTCCCACACACTGCCAGGGGGCAGGGACCGCGCGTGCAGCGCCAGGCACGGGCTGCCAACCTGCTGCATGGGGCCGGGGGGCGTGCACCTGTGCAGCCATGGGTGCAGCAGGTTGCATGGGCTGCCAACGTGCTGCATGGGACCAGAGGGCATGCACCTGTGCAACCATGTGTGCAGCAGGTTGCATGGGCTGCCAACRTGCTGCATGGGACTGGAGTGGCATGCACCTGTGCAACCATGTGTGCAGCAGGTTGCACAGGCTGCTACTGTGCTGCATGGGACAGGGGGCAGGCACCTGTGCAGCCATGTGCGCAGCACCTTGCACAGGCTGCTAGTGTGCTGCATGGGACTGGGGGGGGCATGCACCTGTGCAGCCATGTGTGCAACACCTTGCACAGTTCACCGGTGTGCTGCATGGGACCAGGGGGGCGTGCACCTGTGCAGCCATGTGTGCAACACCTTGCACAGTTCACCGGTGTGCTGCATGGGACCAGGGGGGCATGCACCTGTGCAGCCATGTGTGCAGCACCTTGCACAGTTCACAGGTGTGCTGCATGGGACCAGGGGGGCATGCACCTGTGCAGCACCCCACGCAGACTGCGAGCATGCTGCACACGGCTAGGGAGCATGCACCTGTGCACCCACATGTGCACAGCCATGCAGGAACTGCCCCACCTTACAAGCTGCTGGGAGTAGACACCCATGCATGCACGAGTGCACTGCCATTCACTGGTGTCATCGTGCTGAATGCTGCTGGGGAGGCAGTTGCCCTTGCACCCACATGTGCAGCACCCTGCACGGGCTGCCAGCGTGCTGCATGGTAGCGGGGAGGGCATGCACCGGTGGATCTACATGTGCAGCACCATGTACGGGCTGCCAGCGTGCTGCATCGTGCAGGTGGGACCATGCACACACATGCACACAGCCATGCACAGGCTCTACCCAGCCTGCATGCTGGGAGGGGAGGGGGGCATGCACCCATGCATGCCTGTGTGCACTGCCATGCACGAGCTCACGGGGCTGTGCACGGGACCAAGGAGCCCCACACCGCTGCACCCACATGTGCAGTGCCATGCACGGGCTGCCAGCATGCTTCATGCTGCAGAGTGTGTGTGTGTGCAGCCATGCACCCGCATGTGCACTGCCATGCACGGGCTGCACGCTGCTGCRTGTGCCCTGCAGTGTGTGGAGGGGGCTGCACGCATTTTCAGCATCAGTGGGTGCCTGTCAGCACACACATGCACATGTGTGCACACATGGGTATGCACAGCCCTGGCATGTTTGTGCACACGTGTGTGCGTGCTGCACATTGCCAGCGCTGCAGTGCTGCATCCCAGCACACATG
>NW_020454640.1:0-1914 GCF_003342845.1 Nothoprocta perdicaria
GAATTAACTGTCGTGATTTTTCGAGTAGTTCCTGATCCATTTGTGGCTCCTTTCCCCTTACATGGTACTGAAGGGCTCAAGGTGCGATCTCTCAGAAACTTGTGCGCGAGTGAGGCACATGGCTTCGTGAGCCCTCCAAATATCCTTATTTTTAGAGAAATGAGGGAGCTGCATTTCTCTCTCTGGCTGGAGATCGAAGTAAGAGGTTGGTAACAGTCTGACCTCGGCGGTCTCTTTAGTATGACACAAGTCAGAGCAGTTGAGATGAATAACTGCGTCCAGTATAAACTGTTTTAGGTTTTTTTTTTTTTTTTTTTTTGGCTTCGACTACTGCCCGTTTCTGGGTTTTGCTTTATGATTTAAACACATCTGTGTAAAGGGTTCGGACTAGGAGAGCTTCCAGAACTCTTTGGCTGCCTGATTTTCGGGACACGCTACGGCGGAAGTAGGAAACTTCGAGCCCTTTCCCAACTTAAACTCCGAGAAATTATTTTTCCCTTTCAAGAAGTTAATTCCTCGCCACTTTCCTGCCTTGTCCTCTTCCTCTCCCCTCCCAGGACACCCAGGAGCTGTGGATGTTTCTCCCGGTGCCGTTTTCCCCGCAAATGCTCCCATACCCTCAGCGGCCCCGCGTATAGAAGGGAGAAAGTTGGGATATTGGGACCCAGAAAAGCAATCTGGAGCTCGGGTCGAATGCAATTCTCGATCAAAAGCGAGCCCTAATAAGTGTAATAGGTTTTAATCGAGTAATTATCCGAATTTTGACCCTATAATTTAGATGTTAGGGAAGAGTTTGCAAGGTGCTTGAAAGAGATATGCACAATTCGATAATAGGATATCGATCCAGGCAGTCCTACATGCCACTCTGGGGCGATTTCCCCCATTATCCAGCCTCTTTACGCTGCTAAGCACATTTTACCTTAAATGTAATCGAAGGAATTTAATTGTTTTTCCAGAGATAACCAGCATTTTGTCACAATTAGTCTGATTTGTCCTAAAAAAGCCAAGGGGAGAGAGAAAATTGAATCTGTCGCCCAGAGCAACGCGCAGCAAGCTGAAGGGGGGGGGAGGGGGAGTGGAGAGAAAGGAGCGTGTTTGGAGCTGGAAAGAACAGCGAGAAACGTCCGAAACGGTGCGGGAGGCCGAGCTGGGCCTGCCTGCCCGGAGCCGGGGCCTTGCAGAGCCTGGGCCGCGGTGGCGGCAGGAGCGCGGAGTCCCGGGACCGCCCCGGCTCCGATACTGCCCGCGTTCCCCGGCTGCTCGCGTTGGCACCTCGGACTCGGCCGGGCGTTGTGTCCCTCCCCCATCCTAGAACACTTTCCCACCTCCTCACATTTCCCGGCGGGGAAGCAGTCCCTAAGCGCGCTGCCCGCGTTGGGCTGGGGCGTTAAAGACATGCACCTTCCCGGAGGGCTCCGAGCCCCCAGACCTACTCACTGATGAGGTCCGCGGGCTTCTTGCACGTGTCCAAGTCCTGGGCGAGAGCCTTTTGCTCGGCCAGCTCCGTGGCCGAGTCCTCGGGCTTGTCCTGCGCGCCCAGCGCCACCTCGGTGGCCAGCGCTTTGCAGAGAAGCGCGCACGGCCTCCGCTTGCTGTTGAACTTGTTGGGGTCCAGGATGTCGAGCACCGAGAAGGAGGTGGGTCTGTGCCCCGGTGGCAGCGCGGCCACTGGCCCCTCCTGTCCGGCCGTGCTGCTCTGGCTGTCCCCGGGCCTGTCCCTGCCCGTGGGGCACGAGTAGAGCGGCGGCTCGGCGGGCCGGTCCATGGCCGGGCCGTGCAAGGCGCAGGGCTCCCCGCCGAGCCCCGCGGCGGCCGCGGGCACCGTCACGGCCGCGGCGGCCGCTGCCGGGATGGAGATGTCCCCGACCTTGTCTCTGCTCGCGTTCATGGCTCTTTGCAGAGCCCCTCGTGGTG
>NW_020454641.1:0-1910 GCF_003342845.1 Nothoprocta perdicaria
ATAGGTCAAACGCTCGTCTGGATCTAGGCACACATCGAGCTTCAGTCTGAGCAATTCGAAAGGTTCATCATGACTCAGAGGATTATCGACAGACCTCGAGGGGATCCTCGAGGAAGGGGCAGCTGAAGCTCTCGCATTCATAGGCCAGTGTCCTGTCCTTCTGCAGCTGCAGGGACCCCCCAGTGCAGGTGTTGGCATCTCCTGTCCCCTTCCTTGGGACACCCATCCCCCTTTCCAGACAACACTGCAGACAACACTGGGTCCACGCCTCCTGCCAGTACAGCAGTGTCCCACGCACAGCAGTGACAGGGGTGGAACAGCTGTGTTGTCACTGCTGGGAAGAGTGAGGGCACAGAAGGGACAGTGGGTGGCAGCACCAGGCCTGGGGCAAGTACCACCAATGGAGGGGCTGACCCTTGTGGGTCAGGGGTCTGGGACAGCTGACACTGCCAGGACAGGAGCTGGTATCCCTGGAACAGGGTCTGGCACTGCGAGGAGAGGGACAAGCTCCACGTGAGGGGCTGGTATATTCCGGACGGGTGCTGGCATCTCTGGGACAGGGCCTCCTCAGCAGGAGAGGTCCAGCTGGCTGTACCGGCACAGGGATAGCCCCTCTAGGCCAGGCCTGGCACCACTGGTGCCTCCTCACCATGTAGCTGTGACAGAATCACAGAATGGATAGGGTTGGAAGATGGTCTCTAGAGATCATCTAGTTCAAGCCCCCTGCTCTAGCAAGGACATCTAGAGCCATGTGGCACAGGGTAGCATCCATGTGGGTTTCGAAGATCTCCGCAGAAGCAGACTACACAAACTCCCTGCGCAGCCTGTTCCAGGGCTCTTTCAGTCTCACAGTGAAGTTCTTCCCCATATGGAGATGGAACTTCCTGTGTTTCAACTTACACCCATTACCCCTTGTCCTATAACTCGTCACCACTGAGAAGAGCTTGCCCCCTTCCTCCTACATTCCCCCTTCAGTGCCTGCAGCACTGAACTCCCTCCGTTACAGCATGAGGAACAAGGAGATCAAGGAAGCCCTCAGGAAACTGATTTTGTGGACATTTTTCAGTACTGGTAAAATGGTCATTTCCTTCCACAATGACACTTTCTGTATCCCAGCTCGATTGAGCACTGTTTCTTCATGTTATTTTTTATTGTGGATTTTCTTAGTAATAATAATGCTTGGCATGTTGCTACATGAGTACTTAGAGTCGTAGTACTTTTTCTGAGACCGCTTTCTCTCACTTGGTCCATTAAATTGTGTCTAACGGTGGATCAGGACTGGCTCCCTCACTGGCTCCTATGTAGTAATAAAGGTTCTACCCAGGGCACTCCT
Source organism: Nothoprocta perdicaria (assembly GCF_003342845.1). Taxonomy (NCBI): domain Eukaryota; kingdom Metazoa; phylum Chordata; class Aves; order Tinamiformes; family Tinamidae; genus Nothoprocta; species Nothoprocta perdicaria. The sequence goes on from NW_020454641.1 coordinate 1,334, forward strand.
TGAAGGCTGGGCTTCCTCCACAGCTGGTGTCAATAATATGCCCAGGAACCTGCATATGGAAGGGCCTGTTGAGCAGCTTTCTCCATGGCTTCAGGATCAAAAAAACTCATTGTCTTGTAATGATCTCTTCCGACATCACAGGGTGGATTTTGAAATAACTTATCAGGGACCAGGAGTGGTGTAGAGCTTGAGTGGTCCTGCATTTACATTGCCAGAGCTGTGCCCATGTGTTAAAGCACAGGGTCAGGCTCCTGTCTTTCTGCAGGGAAGCTGGAGATGCCAGGAGAGCAGTGAGMGGAGCCTTCCAAGGGGAGAGGTCCTCCATGGAGGCACATAAAGGTAACGCACTAAACCCAGGTATTTGGGTGCAAGGCAGAGCTCTGCAATATCAGGAGAAGGAGGGAGCGGCTGGCACACAGTGGGAAGAGGGTAGGGACACTCTCGGAAATACCAGAGGCAGGATCTAGAGGTGCACCTGGACACATCTAGTGTCCTCAGACATGTCCATAGCTCCCCACAGGACCTGACACATCCACAGACTCCTGGGGGGATTCGAGGCCACATACCCCATTCAGCT
>NW_020454642.1:0-1905 GCF_003342845.1 Nothoprocta perdicaria
GGCTCCTCCGGCCGCCCTCAGATCATCCACTGGTCCTGATCCTGCTCCGCCCCTTCCATGTCCACCTGCGGAGGGAAGCGGCGGCTCCGGGCGCCACTCCCGGCGGGACGGGGCCGGTGTCCCCGTGGGTGTCCCCATGTCCCCATGGGTGTCCCGGTGTCCCCGCGGGTGTCCCCATGTCCCCGCCGGTGTCCCAGTGTCCCCGTGGGTGTCCCGTGTCCCTGTGGGTGTCCCGGTGTCCCCGCCGGTGTCCCCGTGTCCCCACCGGTGTCCCGGGGTCCCCACGGTGTCCCCATGTCCCCGCTGGTGTCCCGTGTCCCCGTGGGCGTCCCGTGTCCCCGCGGTGTCCCTGTGTCCCCGCGGGTGTCCCCGTGTCCCCGCGGGTGTCCCGTGTCCCCGCGGGTGTCCCCGTGTCCCTGTGGGTGTCCCCATGTCCCCGTGGGTGTCCCCATGTCCCCACCGGTGTCCCTGTGTCCCTGCGGGTGTCCCCGTGTCCCCGTGGGTGTCCCGGTGTCCCCGCCGGTGTCCCGTGTCCCCGCGGGTGTCCCCGTGTCCCTGTGGGTGTCCTGTGTCCCCGCCGGTGTCCCCGTGGGTGTCCCCGTGTCCCCGCCGGTGTCCCGTGTCCCCGCGGGTGTCCTGGTGTCCCCGCGGGTGTCCCGTGTCCTTGCGGGTGTCCCCATGTCCCCACCGGTGTCCCCATGTCCCCGCCGGTGTCCCGGTGTCCCCGTGGGTGTCCCGTGTCCCCGCGGGTGTCCCCATGTCCCCGCCGCTGTCCCAGTGTCCTCGCGGGTGTCCCGTGTCCTCGCGGGTGTCCCGTGTCCCCGTGGGTGTCCCCGTGTCCCCGCCGGTGTCCCCGCCGGTGTCCCGTGTCCCCGCGGTGTCCCGTGTCCTCGCGGGTGTCCCCATGTCCCCGCCGGTGTCCCGGTGTCCCCGCCGGTGTCCTGGTGTCCCCGCCGGTGTCCCCATGTCCCCGCGGGTGTCCCGTGTCCCCACCGGTGTCCCCGTGTCCCCGTGGGTGTCCCGTGTCCCCGCCGGTGTCCCGGTGTCCCCGCGGGTGTCCCCATGTCCCCGCCGCTGTCCCGTGTCCCCGCGGTGTCCCCGTGTCCCCGCGGTGTCCCGTGTCCCCGCCGGTGTCCCCACCTCGTTGATGTCCCCGTCGTCGGGCGACTCGTTGTAGTCGTTCATCTCGTCCATGTCCTGCATGTCCTCGTCGTCCTCCGAGTCCTCCTCGCTGTCCTCGTCGTCCTCGTCGTCCTCCTCCTCCTCCTCGTCGTAGTGCTGCGCGAGGCGGCACGGCCGCGTCCCCAACGGGTCCCCAGCGCGTCCCCGTGTCCCCAGCGCGTCCCCGTGTCCCCACCATGTCCCCAATGTGTCCCCTCCTGTCCCCACCATGTCCCCAATGTGTCCCCTCCTGTTCCCACCATGTCCCCGTGTCCCCTCCTGTCCCCAACGTGTCCCTGTGTCCCCTCCTCTCCCCGAGGTGTCCCCAGTGTGTCCCCTCCTGTCCCCAATGCGTCCCCGTGTCCTCTCCTGTCCCCAATGTACACCCAACGTGTCCCCTCCTGTCCCCACCATGTCCCCAACGTGTCCCCTCCCGTCCCCAATGTGTCCCCTCCTATCACCAACTTGTCCCCAACATGTCCCCTCCTGTCTCCAATGTGTCCCCGTGTCCCCTTCTGTCCCCAATGTACACCCAATGTGTCCCCTCCTGTCCCTAACATGTCCCCAGTGTGTCCCCTCCTGTCCCCAATGTGTCCCTGTGTCCTCTCCTGTCCCCAACGTGTCCCCTCCTGCCCCCTCCCATCCCCCCTGTGTCCCCTCTCGTCCCCTACTGTCCCCTCTGTCCCCCCATCCCCTCCTGTGTCTCCTCTTGTCCCCTCCCATGTCCCTTCCCATTCTCTCCTG
>NW_020454643.1:0-1839 GCF_003342845.1 Nothoprocta perdicaria
TGCAGTGCTGCATGGTGGTGCATGGCACTGCGCTGTGCTGCACGGCAATGCAGAGCACTGCACGACGCTGCACGGAGGTGCATGGCGATGCATGGCAATGCACAACGCTGCACGGAGRTGCACAGCAATGCACAGTGGTGCATGGAGGTGCACGGTGATGCACAGCACTCCAAGGCGCTGCACAGTGATGCACATGGTGCATGGCCATGTGCGATGCTGTGTAGCAATGCACGGTGGTGCATGGAGGTGCATGGTGGCGCTCAGCAATGCACATGGTGCATGGAGGCGCACAGTGGTGCATGGAGGCGCACAGTGATGCATGGAAATGCACAGTGGTGCATGGAGGTGCAAGGTGACGCACAGCAATGCACGGCGGTACATGAAGGTGCACAGTGATTCACAGCAACGCACAGTGGTGTATTAGGGTGCATGGCAATGCACAGCAATGCATGGAGCTGCACAGTGATGCACAGCAACGTGCAGCGATGCATGGTGATGTACAGTGATGCATGGTGATCTACAGTGCTGCACAATGATGCACAGCACTGCTCACTGATGCACAGCAGYGCATGGCGCTACAGGGCGATGCACAGCAATGCACAATGATGCACAGTGCTGCATGGTACTGCTTAGTGGTGCACAGTGCTGCCCAGTGACGTACAGTGACGTACAGCAATGCACGATGATGCACGGCGCTGCTCAGCGATGCACAGCGGTGCATGGCGCTGCACTGCACTGCATGGTGCTGCACTGCACTGCATGGTGCTGCACAGTGGTGCACGGTGATGCACAGCATTGCATGGCGCTGCACAGCACTGCCCCTCACAGCAATGCACAGCGATGCACGGCGCTGCACAGCACTGCATGGTGCTGCGCAGGGCTGTGCAGCACTGCATGGCGCTGCACAGCACTGCGTGGTGATGCACTGCGTAGCACCGCACAGTGCTGCACAGCAACACATGGCAATGCACAATGCTGCACAGCAATGCATGCCGCTGCGCTGCCCAGCATTGCACAGCGCTGCATGGCACTGTGGCAGTGCACAGCAATGCACAGCAATGCATGATGCTGCACAGTGCTGCACGGCAATGCATGCCACTGCGCTGCCTRGCAWTGCACAGCAATGCACAGCAATGCATGCCACCGCACTGCACATCRCTGCGGGGCGCTGCACAGCAATGCACAGCAATGCATGCCACGGCGCTGCACCGCATTGCACGGTGCTGCACAGCAATGTGTGCCGCTGCACTGCACGTCACTGAACATCACTGCGGGGTGCTGCACGGCAATGCACAGCAATGCATGCCACTGCGCTGCGGGGCGCTGCACGGCAATGCACGGCAATGCACAGCAATGCATGCCACGGCGCTGTACAGCATTGCACAGTGCTGCACAGCAATGCATGCCCCTGCGCTGCACGTCGCTGCAGGGCACTGCGGGGCGCTGCACGGCAACGCACAGCAATGCATGCCACTGCGCTGCACGTCGCTGCGGGGCGCTGCACGGCAATGCACAGCAATGCACAGCAATGCATGCCACCGCGCTGCACGTCGCTGCGGGGCGCTGCACGGCAATGCACGGCAATGCACAGCGATGCATGCCACGGCGCTGTACAGCATTGCACAGTGCTGCATAGCAATGTGTGCCACTGCGCTGCATGTCGCTGCACGTTGCTGCGGGGCGCTGCACGGCAATGCACAGCAATGCATGCCACGGCGCCGCAGGGCGCTGCAGAGCCCCGCAGCGCGCCGCTCACAGCACGATGCTCTCCTCGTAGAGCGCCAGCAGCAGCAGCAGCGCCCAGCCCGCCAGCAGCCCCACGTTGTGCAGCGCGAAGAG
>NW_020454644.1:0-1899 GCF_003342845.1 Nothoprocta perdicaria
CACAAGCCTGAAGCAGAGGAATACTGATTATTTCAAGCAACAATCAGGAAGAATGATTTATTTCCTTTATAAATGCTGTGCCTCCAAGTTTGGGTTTAGAGCTCGATCTGCTTTACTCAAGGGTGCCAGACGTTCCCGGAATGCCTCGCGTCGTGCTGCATGGCGCTATGCACAGTGCTGCGGTTGTGTGTTTGGATCCTAAAACACCAGCACGCTGCGAATGCTGCAATGCAAAATGACAGCTTAGCCACTGCAGAAAAGCCCCCGTGCCAGTAGCAGTGAGGCGCCGCTCTTCCCTCTGAAAATCTAGGTTATTCCTGCTTCCCGCAACTCCCACAATAGCCRAGAATACACCAGAGCTAAGCTGTCACTTGCCAAATACAGAGTGCAACTTAATTTCTCTTTGGAAATTTCTCCCTGAACTTCCAGCTAAGCTACTCAGTGTCTTTACAACAAACTGTCCTGAGACTCTGCTGTGCAACTCACAGCGGCCGCGCTGAGGTGCTTTACAGTAAACACCCGCCATTTCCACGTTCCTGCACCTCATCCTCAAGCGTTTCTTGGGACGTGATGTACATCTCGTACATCACCCATCACACGTGCARAATTTCAGAGGCTTCTCTGGTTCCCTGCTCTTCTCCAGCTAACACAGATGGCTGTTTGGGATGGGCTTTTTTCCCCCCAGGCTTTTGCTCAAATGAAAAAGCAAAACAAAACAAAAACAGAGAGAACCTGAAAACTGCCCTGGCGGGAAAGCAGGGACCCTGTGTTTCAGAKGCTAACACCCATGGAGCACGTGCTACACGGGGTAATGCCCAAGGGCACTGTGGGCTGCCCTCCTCTCCCTCTCTGCATTGAAGTTTTGGACYAMTGTGCAGCTCTGCAAGTTATTTATATGRAACCTTCAAAAATAACAATCTTTACCTCTTCCCTTTCTGCAGCAGATCAAATCCCTCATTGATTTTACTGAAAGGCAGCGTGTGGGTTATTAACGGATCCAGAACAAACTTTTTCTCCATGTAGTCAGCAACCAGTTTAGGGATTGCATCTCTACTTTTCCAGCCTTAAAAAAAAAAAAAAGGCTTATGAAATCAGAAACCCAAACAGATTAAATTACTAGGTGAGCTCTCTTTGGCAGAGCAGCACGATGAGCTCTTGCTGCACATCTTGACCTTTGGGACACAAAGTACCAACAGGTGACATGGTCTAAAGCTGCTCTACAGGAGGGTCTAGTGGCTGTGAGGAAGCCACCCAGCAGTCCTTCAGCTGAACCAGTCAGGTTTATAGAGCTTGAGCCTGTAAAGAACCCAGTCCTTCCCCACCTCAGATGCTGCTTCAGTATGTGTTGTTGACACTGCCACTCTCTTGTCCCCCGAGACACACATCACACAGGAGCCCGAGTGCACTCTCCCTTCCTTGTTTTCTCACCCTCCCTCTTTCCTTCATGCTCCCCTTTTTCACCCCATYTACCTCCTTGTCCAACTCTACTTCTCTCCCCACCTTTTCCCCYTCTTYTCCCCTATTCTTTGCTCTCCTCCTTACTCTCCCTTTTCTCCCTCCTCTTCTTCCCCTTTCCCCTCTTTTTCATTCTTTCTGCCCCCATCATGCTTCCCTCTTTCTCACCTTCCATTCCTGCCCCATTCTTACTCTCACTTTGTCACTTGCTCAGTCTCATGGTCATTCATCTCTYACTTTTTTGCTCACTCTTGCTTGCTCACACTCCTTCATCCATTTTTGCTCACTCATCTGCTTGCTTGGGGCTGTTTTCTCCTGCTTTCATACTCTTCCTCACTCTCCCCCATGCTTTTGCACCCTTTCCCTTCCCTGCTGTTTCTCTCATTCGCATGCTCGTGCTCATGCTGTTTCACTCTTGCTCACATGCTGTGTCTCACTCGCCAT
>NW_020454645.1:0-1834 GCF_003342845.1 Nothoprocta perdicaria
CTCACAAAGACAGTGCTCATTCATACGGGGTGGAGTGCTCCCTCATAGGGGTAGAGTTCTCTCAAAGACTCACAGCTGGAGTGCTCRCTGAGAAGGGCAGAGTGCTCACTCACAGGGGATCGTGCTCACCAACGGGTGGAGTGCTCAGTCATGGGGGAAGTGATCACTCTTGCAGGATGGAGGGCTTACAGAGGGAAGTTCTCACTCTCAGGGGCATTGCTCACTCATGGGGGGAGTGCGCACTCACAGGGTCAGAGTGCTCATGGTGGGGCGGAGTGCTCACTAACAGCTGGAGTGCTCACTCATGTGGGAGTGATCACTCAAGACGGTTGTGCTCACAGTGTAGTGCTCACACATGGTGGAGTGCTCACTCACATAGGGTAAGTAAGTGTAAGCTAACTCACAAAGGTGGAGTGGTCGCTCAAAGGTGGAGTGCTCACTCATTGGGGATTGCTCACTTGGAGGGGAGTGCTCATTCCAGGGGGGAGTGTTAACTCACAAGGGCAGTGCTCACTCACAGGTGGACTGATCACTCATGGCGTAGTAATAACTCATGTGAGGTGCTGTGCTCACTCACAATGGGGAGTTCTCACTCAGAGGGGTAGTGCTCACACATAGGGGCAGACTGCTAAATGACAGGGGTGGAGTGTTCACTCTCAGGAGTTATGCTCATTCATTAGGGTGGAGTGGGCACTCACAGGGTTAGGTGCTCACTCATGGGAGAGGTGCTCACTGATAGGGGGTGCTCAATCACGGGGATGGAATTCTCACTCACACTCAGAGGGAGAGTACTCACTCACCAAGGGAGCACTCATTCACTGGGCAAAATACTAGTTCACGAGGGTGCAGAGTGCTCATTAATGGGGGGAGTGCTCACTCATGGGGGAGGGCTCACTCACAGGTGGAATGCTCAGTCATGATGGGAGTGACCAATTGTGCGGGGTGACTGAGAACACAGAGGGGTGTTCTCAGTCACAGGGGGAGTGCTCATTCACAGAGGGTGCTTACGGGGGTAGTGCTCACTCACACGGGGTGGAGTGCTCACTTACGGGAGAGTTCTCACACTCTCACAGGGGGAGTGCTCACTCATAGGGACAGAGTGCTAACTCAGAGAGGCGGAGTGCACACTCAGAGATAGAGTGCTCATTCACGTAAGGAGTGCTCAGTCACAGGAGAAGTGCTCACTCCTGAGGGCAGTGCTCACTCATAAGGTGCAGAGTGCTCACTCACGTGGGGGAGTTCTCACTCACAGTCACAGGGGAGTGCTCATGGGGGGAGATGTGACTTATGGCGGTCAGTGCTCTCTCATGGAGGGAGTGCTTACTCACGAGGTGAATGCTCAATCATGGGAGAGTACTCACTTGCAGAGAGAGTACTAACTCGTGAGAGAAGTTATCACTCATGGGGGAGAGGGCTCCCTCATGGAGAAGTGCTCACTCATGGGTAAGTACTCACTCACGGGGGAGTGCACACTCATGGAGGGAGTGCTCACTCCTGGGGACCGTGCTCACTCACAGCTGGAGAGCTCACTTCTGTGGGGAAAACTCACAGGTGGAATGCTCATTCATGGAGGGAGTGCTCACTCATGGTAGTGAGTGATCAGTCATGGGGATTTGCATACTCACAGGGGGACTRCTAATTCGCAGAGTAGTGTTCACTCATGGGGGCAGAGTCCTAACTCACGGAGGGGTGGAGTGGTCACTCCCAGTGGGGAGTGCTCACTCACAGGGTGTAGTGCTCACTCACGGGTTTGTGCTCACTCATGAGGGTAGTGTGCTAAGTGACGGGAGGGCAGGCTGGTCACTTAAAGGTGGAGTACTCACTCCAGGAAGGA
>NW_020454646.1:0-1887 GCF_003342845.1 Nothoprocta perdicaria
AAAAACGGGGGGGGCCCTTGGGAAGGGGGTCTTGTGAGGAAGGCTGCTGGAAATGGGGCAAAAAGGTAGGAATTTGGGGAAAAAAACGTGAAACGGGACAAAAAAATCTGCGGGCGGGAGCTGGGGTAACGGGGGGGGGGAATTTGCCCCCCCCGGGGGCAGGAAAACGGCCCCAAAAGCAGCAAAAGTGGCAAATTTGGGGCTGTTTGTTGCGGAAATGCGTAATATAAGTTAAAAACATGTGAAAATGCGGGAGAATTGGGGCAGAGTCCCAAGGGGGGCCGTTGCGGGATTTGGGGTGAGTTCTAGGAGTTTTGGTGAAAAGGAGGGAAAAGAATTGCGGAAAGGGAGAAAACACGCGGTTTTGGGGGGAAAAGAGGGCGGATTGGGAGCAGGGGGGAACAGGGGACGTAGCGGGGTGTCCCCGGGGCAGTTTGGGGGTACCCCGGGCAGGTGGGGTGTTTGTCCGCCTGTTCCTCGGCGCAGTTCGGGGGTACCCGAGGGGTGTCCCTGGGGCAATTTTGGGGGGGTTTCACAGTGTTTTCGCCTGTTGCTCACCCCGTTCCCCAGTGCAGTTTGGGGGTACCCGGCGCAGTTTGGGGGTCGCTCCGCCTGTCTCTCACCGTGTCCCCCCGCTACAGGCGGTGCGGAGGCGGCCAGGGCGGCAGTTTGGGGGTCCCCAGTGCAGTTTGGGGGTCCCCGGTGCAGTCAGGGTGTCCCGGGGGCAGTTTAGGTGTCGCTCCGCCTGTCTCTGACCCCATTCCCCAGTGCAGTTTGGGGGTCCCTGTTGCAGTCAGGCTGTTGCTCCGCCTGTCTCTCACCCCGTTCCCCAGTGCAGTTTGGGGGTCCCGGGGGCAGTTTGGGGGTCGCTCCGCCTGTCTCTGACCCCGTTCCCCAGTGCAGTTTGGGTGTCCCCAGTGCAGTTTGGGGGTCCCCAGTGCAGTTTGGGTGTCCCGGGGCAGTCAGGCTGTTGCTCCGCCTGTTGCTCACCCCGTTCCCCAGTGCAGTCAGGGTGTCCGGGGGCAGTTTGGGTGTCGCTCCGCCTGTCTCTGACCCCATTCCCCAGTGCAGTTTGGGGGTCCCGTTGCAGTCAGGCTGTTTGTCCGCCTGTCTCTGACCCCGTTCCCCCCGCTACAGGCGGCGCGAGGCGGCCATGGCGACAGTTTGGGTGTCCCTGGAGCAGTTTGGGTGTCCCCAGTGCAGTCAGGGTGTCCGGGGGCAGTTTGGGTGTCCCTGGGGCAGTTTGGGTGTTGCTCCGCCTGTCTCTGACCCCATTCCCCGCACTACAGGCGGCGCGAGGCGGCCATGGTGGCAGTTTAGGGGTCCCGGGGGCAGTTTGGGTGTCCCGTTGCAGTCAGGCTGTCGCTCCGCCTGTCTCTCACCCCGTTCCCCAGTGCAGTCAGGGTGTCCGGGGGCAGTTTGGGTGTCGCTCCGCCTGTCTCTGACCCCATTCCCCGCACTACAGGCGGCGCGAGGCGGCCATGGCGGCAGTTTGGGTGTCCCGGGGGCAGTTTAGGGGTCCCTGGGGCAGTTTGGGTGTCCCCAGTGCAGTCAGGGTGTCCCTGGGGCAGTTTGGGTGTCGCTCCGCCTGTCTCTGACACCATTCCCCAGTGCAGTTTGGGGGTCCCGTTGCAGTCAGGCTGTTTGTCCGCCTGTCTCTTACCCCGTTCCCCGCTACAGGTGGCGCGAGGCGGCCATGGTGGCAGTTTGGGTGTCCCTGGGGCAGTCGGGGTGTTTGTCCGCCTGTTGCTCACGCTGTTCCCCAGTGCAGTTTGGGTGTCCCGGGGCAGTCAGGCTGTTGCTCTGCCTGTCTCTCACCCCGTCCCCCCGCTACAGGCGGCGCGAGGCAGCCATGGCGGCAGTTTGGGGGTCCCCAGTGCAGTTTGG
>NW_020454647.1:0-1779 GCF_003342845.1 Nothoprocta perdicaria
CACTGCCTGTGACCCGAACAGAAAAGTAAGTGCAGCATGAGTGTTCCCACAGTCCCACACTTCTCTTGCCATGTCCTTTGCAGCGTCCCTTCAAGTGCACATCTATGCTTCTTCCTTCTCCGAACTCCATGCTAGCACTCACATAGCCTTTTAGCGCTTCGTCAGAGAAAATGCTTGCTCCACCACCACTGCTTGCGTCTGGAAAAGAAAAGGAAGTGTAGGAGGAGTTATCCCACAGTCCCACACTTCTCTTGCCATGTCCTTTGCAGCTGCACTTCAAGTGCACCTCTACGCTTCCTCCTTCTCCTAACTCCATGCTTGCACTCACACAGCCTTATAGCGTTTCGTCAGAAGAGACGCTTGCTCCACCACCTCTGCCTGCGACGTGAACAGAAAAGTAAGTGCAGCATGAGTGTTGGCACAGTCCCACACTTCTCTTGACATGTCCTTTGCAGTGTCACTTCAAGTGCACCTCTATGCTTCTTCCTTCTCCTAACTCCATGCTAGCACTCACACAGGGTTTTAGCGCTTTGTCAGAACAACTGCTTGCTCCACCACCACTGCTTGCGACCCGAACAGAAAAGGAAGTGCAGGAGGAGTGTTGGCACAGTCCCACACTTCTCTTGACATGTCCTTTGCAGCGTCACGTCAAGTGCACCTCTACGCTTCCTCCTTCTCCTAACTCCATGCTTCCACTCACACAGCCTTTTAGCAGTTTGTCAGAACAAACGCTTGTTCCACCAGCACTGCCTGTGACCCCAACAGAAAAGGTCGTGCAGGAGGAGTTATCCCACAGTCCCACACTTCTCTTGCCATGTCCTTTGCAGCGTCACTTCAAGTGCAACTCTACGCTTCCTCCTTCTCCTAACTCCATGCTTGCACTCACACAACTTTTTAGTGTTTCGTCAGAAGACATGCTTGCTTCACCACCACTGCCTGTGACCCGAACAGAAAAGTAAGTGCAGGAGGAGTGTTCGCACAGTCCCACACTTCCCTTGCCATGTCCTTTGCAGCGTCACTTCAAGTGCACCTCTACGCATCCCCCTTCTCCTAACTCCATGCTAGCACTCACACAGCCTATTAGCGTTTCGTCAGAAGACATGCTTGCTCCACCACCACTGCCTGTGACCCGAACAGAAAAGGAAGTGCAGGAGGAGTGTTGGCACAGTCCCACACTTCTCTTGCCATGTCCTCTACAGCGTCACCTCAAGTGCACTTCTACGCTTCCTCCTTCTCCTAACTCCATGCTACCACTCACACAGGGATTTAGCGTTTCGTCTAAAGAGACGCTTGCTGCACGACCACTGCCTGTGACCCGAACAGAAAAGGAAGTGCAGGAGGAGTGTTCCCACAGTCCCACACTTCACTTGTCATGTCCTTTGCAGCGTCACTTCAAGTGCACATCTAGGCCTCCTCCTTCTCCTAACTCCATGCTAGCACTCACACAGCCTTTTAGTGATTCGTCAGAACAAACGCTTCCTCCACCACCACTGCTTGTGACCCGAACACAAAAGGAAGTGCAGGAGGAGTTATCCCACAGTCCCACACTTCTCTTGCCATGTCCTTTGCAGCGTCGCTTCAAGTGCACCTGTATGCTTCTTCCTTCTACTAACTCCATGCTAGCACTCACACAGCCTTTTAGCGCTTCGTCAGAAGAGACGCTTGCTCCACCACCACTGCCTGTGACCCGAACAGAAAAGGAAGTGCAGGAGGTGTTTTGTCACTCTCCCACACTTCTCTTGCCATGTCCTTTGCAGCGTCACTTCAAGTGCACCTCTA
>NW_020454648.1:0-1890 GCF_003342845.1 Nothoprocta perdicaria
GTTGGAAGGGACCTCCAGGGATCACCTCTCCCAACCCCTGATCCACAGCAATGGTTGAGGCTGGAAGGGACCTCCAAGGATCATTCCAGAGGATCCAGCACTGGTTGGGATTGGAAGGGACCTCTAGGGATCATCCCAGAGGATCCAGCAGTGGTTGACGTTGGAAGAGACTTCTAGGGATCACCTCGTCCAACCCGATCCACAGCAATGGTTGGGGTTGGAAGGGACCTCTAGGGATCATCCCAGAGGATCCAGCACTGGTTGGGATTGGAAGGGACCTCCAGGGATCACCTCGTCCAACCCGATCCACAGCAATGTTTGAGGCTGGAAGGGACCTCCAGGGATCATCCCAGAGGATCCAGCACTGGTTGGGGTTGGAAGGGACCTCCAGGGATCATCCCAGAGGATCCAGCACTGGCTGGGATTGGAAGGGATCTCTAGGAATCATCTCGTCCAACCCCCAATGCACAGCAATGGTTGAGGCTGGAAGGGACCTCCAAGGATCATTCCAGAGGATCCAGCACTGGTTGGGGTTGGAAGGGACCTCCAGGGATCACCTCGTCCAACCCCTTGATCCTTCAAGGACACCCGGAGCACAGGGTGACACCCGGAGCACAGGGTGGCACCCGGGCGGGCTGTGGACACCTCTGGACAAGGAGACTCCTCAAGGTCCCTGGGCAGCCTGTTCCAGGGCTCTGTGACCCTCACGCTGAAGCTGTTCCTCACACGGACATGGAACTGCCCGCGTTTCAACCCACGCCCGTTGCCCCTTGTCCTGTCCCTGGCCACCGCTGAGAAGACCTCGGCCGCTTCCTCCCTCCGTGTGCTCCGACACACCGATCCCCCAGCCTCCGCCCAACGCCCTCCGTGTCTCCGCTCCCTCCTCCATCTCGGCTGCTCTAAGGTGGACCCTCTCCAGAAGCTCCACGTCCCCCTGGTCCTGGGGAGGCCGGAGGTGGCCCCAGTGCTCCCCAGAGCGGGGCAGAGGGGCAGATCAGGGTCCCTCCCTGCTGCCCACGGCCTCCCCACGCAGCCAGGAGCCCGCTGGCCTCTTGGCCTTGAGGTCCACGGTCAACTTGGCTCGTCCCATGTCCTTCGTGCCGTGTCCCACATCCCATGTCTCACGTCTCATGTGCCATGTCCCACCTCCCATGTCCCATGTCCCACCTCCCATGTCTCATACCCCATGTAACGTGTCCCATATCCCATGGCCCGTGTCCCATATCCCATGTCCCACATCCCCATCCCACGTCCCATATCCCCCATCCCAGGTCCTACGTCCCATGTCCCATGTTCCACATCCCATGTCCCATGCCCACGTCCCATGTGGCATGTCCCATGTTCCACATCCCATGTCCCGTGTCCCAGGTCCCACATCCCATGTTGCATGTCCCGTGTCCACGTCCCACGTCCCATGTCCAACATCCCACGTCCCACATCCCACATCCCGTGTCCATGTCCCATGTCCCGTTTCCATGTCCCACGTCCCATGTGCCATGTTCCACATCCCATGTCCCGTGTCCCAGGTCCCACATCCCATGTTGCATGTCCCATGTTCACGTCCCACGTCCCATGTCCAACATCCCACGTCCCACGTCCCACGTCCCATGTCCACGTCGCATGTCGCATGTCCCATGTTCCACATCCCATGTCCCGTGTCCCAGGTCCCACATCCCATGCTGCATGTCCCATGTCCGTGTCCCACGTCCCACGTCCCGTGTTGCATGTCCCATATCTCGTGTCCATGTCCCACGTCCCACGTCCCATGTCGCATGTCCCATGTCCCACGTTCATGTCCCACGTCCGGTGTCCCACGTCCCACATCCCATGTCCCGTGTCCCAGGTCCCACATCCCATGCCGCATGTCCCATGTCCGTGTCCCACGTCCCA
>NW_020454649.1:0-65616 GCF_003342845.1 Nothoprocta perdicaria
TGCGCCTGTCCAGCCCGCTCACTGGCGGGAGGAAAATTCCTGCCCTCCCCGCGCGCTCAAAGCCACATTCTCCAGATGTTGGCAAAGCCCCGGCTGCTAACAGCCCAAAGCCAGTTTCGGCCTGGTGCTTGGGGTTTGCATCAGAAATTGCTCCTGATTGGGAAGTTGCCAGGAAAGGATGTGACTCCTGGACCACCGGCTTTACCTGCACCGGGGTCAGTGGTCTTGCACTTACCAGCACTTAACCAAAGGGCAGCATTCGCTCACCCGTATGAGTGAAGAAGATACCAAAGTTAGCTGGAAAGTCTCTCCATAACCTTTAGATGGTGTCAGAACCCAGACTAAATCTCTGCACTCTTTTGCCTAAACTACACTTTCCTAATGAGATTACACTTTCCTAATGGGATTAAAAAGCATTAAGAAATTTCCCACTGGGAGATGTGGCCACAGCGCCTGAGTTAACATGTTCCTTCTCCACTGGAGAGCACCACGGGGCAACGTTCAGGCAGTTTTAATGAAAAACCATCTTTTTCTTCCTGTAAACTAAACAGATTTGCCTTTTTTCCCTCCTATTTTTAAAAGCAGGCTATGAACCTTTAAGCAGATGGATGCACAATAATCTTCCCACTGGCAAGCAGGCAAAAGCCACGCAAGGTGCATCTATTCACGGCCAGATGGAGCCCACATGTAAAGGTGTTGCATTTAATCTGAGACAACAAGTGTTTATTATTTGTGAAAGGGTCTTCCACTTTCTCCTGCTTTTCAGTTCATAACTTACTCGCCAGGCAAGGCCAGATGCTCCGAGTCAGCAACGCGTCCCGGCCGAATTCCTGGAGCTCGTTTTCCGCGTGCAGCCCCGCTCCATATGAAGTGTGGCAGATGGGGCATTGCTCCCTGTCCCTGCTCGGCTGCAGGCGCCCAGGGTGGACCAAGGGGAGGCACAGCTGAGATCTGCCCTTCCCCTCTGCAGGAAGATACTAAAAAACAGGGACTCTTGCATTTTGGGGCAACCAGAGCATCAGAAAAGAAAATAACATTTTTTTTTGTGAGGAAAAGGCTCTGTGATCCCACAGGAAATAAGAATTGCGTGAAGCCTTTGGCCCCAAAGCCTCAGGTGTCTTTCCAAAGCCAATGGGCAGCCCTAGAGGAGCAGTCCCTATGAGACGTGCCCATGGACGGGTGGACACCCGTCCATAAGGGCCCTTTTCAGTCACCCCCAAGCTTTGGCTTTTAATTTTACAGTTTCTCATTGCTGCACGGAATGGGGGTGAGCGGGGAGCTGGCCGAGCTTCGTCGCCCTTAAAAGAGCAGGGTGCAAGCGCCAGCACTGACACCTCAGCCGCGCACCGCAACAAGCCCTGGCGGTCTGCGTATCCCGTCCTCGTCATCAAGTCTTTACCAGTCAAACAGTCCAGCTTTCACCTCCTTCCAATCACCCATTTTAGCCTAAAATTTAGGCTAAATCTAATCAAAATGACTTAATAATTAACCCAGCTTTTTCCTGTTCACGTGACACTGTAGGATAGTCACAACGTGTTATTTCTCTCCACAGACACTAGCTCTCCCCTTGCCCATGTCATCTGCTGCCTCCTGCCCCCATACAGTCCAACCAGTGCCACGGCACTCCCCCAAGCTCGTGAAACCACGGGCAGGCCCCACCGGCCCCAGTCCACACCAGCAACCACAGCGTCGCCATAATCCCGCCCGCAACGGGAACGCTTCCCATTTAGGCAAGCAAACAGGCACTCGGCATCAATAAAAGACACCTGAGGTTGTTACTGGGTCCTTCTGCAGGCAAATTCAGACAGAAGTGAGAAGGCGGGGAGCACCTTGGAGCTTAGTCCCCTTGCAAAACACAGGCCTGCCTATAGCACTCGGCTGTGGGGCTGCGTGGGGCTCACAACAGCACCAGACACAGCGAGATCCACAAGGCAAACATAAAGCAAAAGGGCTCCAGATGATTTTTTTCCTGTTAAGCAAATATTATCTCTCTGCACACCGACGATTGCAATTTGGTTCCCGAGGGAGAGGTTTGAAGCTGATAATCAATCCGCTTACGCGAAAGCTTTCAGATCTAGCATAAAAATGCAAAGAACACTCAACTTTTCTGGTAGTTATTACCAGAAATGAATTTGGGGGCCCTAAAAATTCAAAAAAAAAAAAAAAAAAAAAAAAAGTCAGTACAGGTGGAACATCTGCCTCCTATTTGCTCTGCTCATCTCACATCTTCAGGAATAGCCCAACGTTAGAAATTGGGAGCAGCTTACTCCATAGATCATGTTTAATCTAACAAGACTCTGCAGTCTTTTTCTTGCTTTGTGTTCATGGAAGAGCCCATACATGATTTCTAGGATTATCTATACAGCAGCAACGGAGTCACATTTCGGTTCATGAAACAACGCGCTTTGCAGGAGCCCTATTAAAATTTAAACACGTAAGGCTTAGAGCAGAGTGATATTAAAAATAATACACAAATACACAAACTCACTCACTCAGCCTCACCTCCGGCTCTGGTCTGCATAATCCATTTTCTTGGCGGCACTGCCCAGTGCAGGTTTTCTTTCCTGTGTTGCAGCGCGGTGTTGTCGAAGCAGCAGTTTTCATTCCCCTCTTCCCGGTTCTCCCCAGCCCTGTTCCTGTTAAGGACCGTTACTCCTTGGGGACAGCAGAATCCTGCAGTACCGATTAACCATTTTCCCGTTCTTTCCTAATCAAACGGTCTTCCACACATGACAATTGCACAGGGCAGCAGGCACCGATTACGGAGGGCACTCGTGACAGATCTCGAGGGTTATTACTTTTACCAGGAACACTGACCACCTCAATGAGTTTTCATGGCTCTCAGGGTACCGTTTTTCCAGGCTGTTCAACACTCCCCAACACAACCTAAAAGCAAACGAGTGAAAAGTGCCAAGCGCCTCTTACATCCCTGCTCACTGTTGTGTTGATATCTGTCTTATATGGATTTAGGAACTAAATTTAAGGCCGCAGAGTTTAAAAGGCCCTTGAACTGAGCTTTCAGCATGCGGTTAACCCGCTGCTGCAACAGAGCTTACCTGGACTGCACCCGTACAGGCAGAGCGGGCAGCAGGAGGCTCAGGGCACGGGCAGGAATTCGTGCAGAGAAGACTGCTCTTGCAAATGCAACCACTTTAGTTACAGGAAAGACAACATGCCAACAGATCTTGCTATTACCTTCTGGCTTAGATCACTCCAAAGCACATTATGGATATTCAGCTTGAACACAGACTCAGCCAGCAAAACACCCTGTTATCATAATTCTTAGCTCCAAATGCACCCATGGTTCCTCACACACAATAGTGCAGCTCCAAAAGCAAAATACAGCAAATGCTCTTTGGATTTACTTTTTAATATTTTTTTTTGTAAATGTTTTTAATATAACTTTTTTGATAAAATATATACAATGAATAGTTAACAACCATCTTAATTTAATGATGAAAACAAAACCATTCCAAATCAGACATACAGGTACAACTTATTTCTACAGATTTTGCATTAAAGCCAACAGAATTACAGACATGGGGGGGAAGCAGGGCATTTTAGAGATCTGCCAATAGCCCAAATTTCTCCATGACACAAACAGACATTTTATTCATCATTTAGATGAGACTGCCATATAAAAGCAGCTGCAAAATGTGACAGGACAAGACGTGTCAGATGCTGGTCACTGGGCATTTTGAGGAAGGGGAACGAGCCCACAAGCTTTGGGACACAGACAGGGGACCTGTTGCCTCCTGCTAACTTGCAACTGGAGGCCAATTCAGGAGGGTTTCTCTGGCTACCGCCACCTAAAAATAATCCAGCAATCATCTGAAATCATCTGTGGCTTCATCCACAGCACATCCAAGGCATCGGGCAGTCAGATAAGTCTTAGTGGGGGTGAGACAAACAGGAGCAGATGTTTCCTGTTCCCAGCCTGACTTTCATTTGGTTTCTGACACTGCTGCCTCTGCAGTTTAGGAGAGGGGGGACTCTGATGCCTAACACTTGTCCCATTGTTTGGGGTTTTGGCTAAACCTGAGCAAGGAGGATGCCCGCAGTGGAACAGAAAACAGCCCGGTGAGGAGAGCTCTGCAACTGGCAGCAAGGGAGACCCCAACAGCAGGCGAGTCCTGGTAATAGGAAAGTTTCTTTTCCAGCCCAACTCAGGATCATCTCTAATAACAAAGGACAAGAGACCCTTCGATAACGGCAATTATATTTCTGACTTTGCCACATCTCTTTTTTTAAATCAAGTTAATTTTAGTTTTGAGAAATAATTCCACTTCTTCTAAGAAATTTCAAGTTTCTCTTAAATAGTAAGCTAAGATCCCGCAGTTTTTCCAAAAGTGGTAATTTACAGAGCCTTAATGCATCATTGTTCATTATTAGTGTTTTGCACCTATGTACACAGGGATGTGCACATCAAAGCTGGAACTGGCAATTTCTGTAAATTGAAGTGTTTTACAAATCAGAACTGCAACACACTGACTGCTGAAGAGGCCTTGGGTGTTCAAATGTTAATTCATAGCTGCTGTTCCAATGTATGGCTATAATGTAAAACTATAACCTGCCTGCTCTGTCTTGATGAAGAGAAGGAAAAGTAGAGGCTGACTTAAAGATGCATCTTTTACTTATAACATGACTAATTTTGACACCTGAGTCACAATCTCTTGTACAGGCACAGCAGAAAACCTGAGATTTCAGCAGAAAGAGGAGGTGAAGCACCTGGAGTTCTACCCTGCAGGTCTCCCTGCTTTCAGAGGGGCCACCCTAGCTGCTCTGTGTCCCAATTTGCATTAAAACAGTTTTCAAGTAATAAAACACTTCATTCTTTACGCCATGTGACAAAACAGATTTTTTTTGCTGCTGTTGTAAAAAATAAACATTTGTCTCACTATGGAGAAAAAGCCATTTGTTACACAGTTACTTAAGCCAACAATTAAGCTTGGGAGACAGGGGCCCACCAATCCCATAGGAACTAAGCTCCTCCCAAAAGACAGCAGTAGACAGTTGCTTCAAATGGATGGATGCTTACACATCAAAGGGGGCTCCAGCACACTCAAAAGAAGAGGTCAGTCGTGCCAGCCAGACCACAGAGCGAGATTCCGTTTTATTCTGCAGGTGCACAGCCTCCTTTGGAGAAAAAGTGTTTGTTTTGACATTTCTCATAGGAGCCATGAATGGGTTCAACCCTCCATATGCGACAGAGAGGCAGTTGTTCAGCTTTGCACTGCACATCTGTGCAACGTGAAGGCAGGACCGATCCACCATCCCTCTCGGACGTAACCTGCTTCCTTGCATCATCTTCTTCAGGGCTTTGCATCCTTCCTAGCACCTCCTCAGCCCTGACGTGGAGCCCACGGGTTTGCCTCACAGCTGCCTCTACAAGCTGCCGATATTGGGAAAGCTCTTCAGTTTCTCTGGAAAGTCATCTTTGTACAAGACGGGGTCTGCCCGGTGCTCCACCACTTTCAGAGGCATGGTCCCGAAGACAGAGGCAAACTTATTGATGCACTCGGATCTGGTAGAAAGGAAAGCAAGGTCATTAAAAGCCCCAACAACTGAGTTGTCTCCTACCTCCCACCACAATTACTGATAGAAAAACAACTCCGTAACCTTCCCTCCTGTTCTTGGAAATACTTCAGCCCTGTTGGCTTCTAATAAATAAAAAAGGGAGCCTCAGTGCAGAAAGAACTGAAAAGAAGCCGGTGTTATTTGATTTATCCATTTAATCGGAGAGAAGAGCAGGGGGATGCTGGCAGCAGCACATGTGCACATGGAGGTCACAGCTTGGCTCTCCCTCCCCCTGGAATTCCAGTCATTCCTAAAGCAATGTACATGCTGCAAACCAGAACAGATTAGCTGCCAACATGTCTCTTAAAGGGCCGCTGTTGGGTCAATCTGGTTCGTAGCAAAGGTTCTGCAAAACACAAGCATCTGTGAGAAGGGAATTCTACAAAAAAAGCCTTCCCCCCACCCCGCCTCCATCAGACCTCATCAGAAGCTCTATTTTTTTCCCCACAAAAATCAATGTGTCCCAATGTGTAAGAAACGCTAACTGTACCACAACGTCAAAGTGAAGCAGAATAAAAACAACAAAAAGAAACTAGTTAGTTTATTTTCCTTGTCTAAATGAAAAAAAATTGAGCAGTAAGGCGTCGCATCAGCACGGAACATCTCAAACCACTGATGATTCCTTCAGTTTTAGTAGCCCCAGGTGTGAGCAATGCTGTGGCTAGGAAGGGTGACGTGCTTCAGGACAAGATGCAAACAGATGCTTAACCTCACACTGCTGCTTTAACTCCTTCCCTGAAATGCAGGGTATCTACGGGAGGAAGGCCCTGAAAACTGGGCTAAACTCACCTGACCCAATGTTCTGCTAACGATAGCTATATATTGTATAAAACACCTTTAAAAACTTCAGACTCCGAGTATCATGGCAATACATGGATGAACACAAGACATCAGTTGTTGTAGCTTGACAGCTACCAGAAATGGCTCACAAGTCCTCTGCTGTTCACAAATGAAGGAATTGGAAGTAGYTGGAAAACCCAACATCCAAGTTGTTAGAAAGCTACATCTCTATGTTGCTGTTTTCAACATACAATGGTCATATGTCAGGCTTTTTTTTTTCCCCTTGCCCTGAAAAAGCAGCTAGTGAATAACTTTCCTGCTGATACCTAAATATTTCATGTCAAGAAGCTCTCAAGGCCAGCGAATGCAGACACCTCACTTTCTGCTACCTTCTCACGCCCTCACCCTGACTCCAGCTTCAAATCTTGGCACTGGGAAACAAATAAAAAAGAATTTGGAGCTTGAGAGGGAAGAAAGAGTAAGCACTGGGGAACAACCCCTGAACTGGCACAAAGGCTGCTTGCTCAGGGCAAGCAGAGATCTGCAAAGGAACCATCAGTGGCTGCACTGAAGCCTACAGACAGAATCAGTTGTCCAAAGGCTGCAAAGACAAGACGTGCCATCAGACACGTAGGTCTTGGACCCTTGGCACACAAGTACTGCTCTAGAGAAGGGTACCAGAACATTTTGCCCAGCAACATTAAGTGCTTTCTGTTTCTCCGTTAGATGTCCAACATGAGATACCCTAAAGCCATCTCAATTTCCAGGTAAGGCCAAATTCCAAAATCACCAGTTATTTTTCCGAAACATGGCTAGCTCTAAACCAACTTGCGTGTCCCAAGAAGTCCCGTGGCAGCGGGAGCACCGAGCTCCCAGGCCAGGAGGCAGATGCCCTGGGAGATCTGCACGTGAGAGGTCTGCACAGCTGCTGTCCCTCACTGGGCACACAARGCCCTTTGCTTCTGGTCTTACTGGTTCAAACCCTGCCCGTGCCAGTAATGACGGAAAGACCTTGCAATGTAACAGCTGCGTGGTGGCCTCTGTGAAAGGAATTAGTTATCTCAGCCTTCTGCCCGGCGGGCAGGTGTCCACGTCACAGCAGCCATGGCCACAGCCCGTCCAAGCATTCCGGTTCTTCTAACCAACAAGAAACCACTTCATCACTAAGGAAAAGATAACATGAAAAATGAAAAGTAAGTATGTTCTAATCATCTGGCTGAGTCTGAGAACTTATTTCAGGAAATAGCAAATTCAAGAATCAGGAACAGGATTTTTTTTTCAGATGAAAAAACGGCATGTACGAGCCACACAATGCGTTTGAAGGAAAGCTGCCTCTTTTCAAGAATTTCATCCTCTGCACTGACCTAAAGGGCTTGAATTCCAAAGCATCTGTCACTTTGGGGCAATATAAAACAGCAAAGACATGTAGCACATTAAACATGCAAAGCTAGGAAGACAAAGAAAAATAACATGTCATCTTATATGGAGGGTAGGTATTTTTTTTGGCCAAGTTCACAGTTCTGCAAATTCATACTAACAGAGACATCTCTGCTTCCAAGAATTATTCATTTTTTCCCTGCTCTACCAACAACACACAATTGTGCTTAACAAGGAATCGAATTAGTGTGGGCTGAGATACTGAGAGCCCTGCTGCCCCTGGCTGCCTGGATCAGCTTTGGGGCCAATCTAGCAGGCTAGGGTCTCTCTTAATCAGCCTCCTCTCCCTTACAACCCAAATATTTTTTGGCAGAGTGAGTAGCTCTGCACCTGCAACCTCTGGCCACAGGCTACCTGGGTCGATTTGCTCGTTAAGGGAATGTCTTCCTATTTTGAGTCCAATAAATATTTATTTGCCCTAAAGGAGGCACTGCTGTTGGCTTTGCTGCAGAAGCTGCTCAGCCCTTTGCTGTATTTATTGCACAGACAGTTGCCCTCTAGGCTGCATTTTACGGAGTTCTCCACTTTGAGAGCCAGATGCAAAGATGCTAAAGGCAGAAAACTTGTTGCTACTTAAATGTTCCCTGTAAATACATGCATTATGAGATCCTTCTACAACTTTTCCTGCGACCTGATGCAAAGGCCTAACCTAGGGCAAGAAGGAGATTTTGATTCAAAGTTCCCTTTGATTAATGTATTTTGATGATGGAGGTGAATAGCCTTGGAGGCTGAAATTTTACTTATTTATCTTGGAGAAGATAGCAAGGAGAATAGCAAAGCTTGGGTCCCTGTGATTCTCTCTAAATATCCTTCAATACTGGTGAGGGGAAAAAAAAAGGAAAGATTTGACTGTACCATGTGTCAAGGGCTCAGCAGAAACAGTTTGTTACACATCTTCCCAGGACACATCTGTGCTCCCGAGAACTCCTAAATCCAAACGGTTCTGGCACCATCATGACAACCCTGACAAACTACTCGTTTCATAATCAATAGGCTGATCCCTCGATATCTAGGTCTGCAACTAGCTCAAACTGTATGCCACAATTTCTGAATGCTAAAACCCAAGGTTTGGTATTTTGTGAAATGGCAAGTGAAGCTAATTATGGGTCTTCGCCTGACAGCCCAAGTGTCCTGCTAGGTACCCACCATGGTACAGTTACTTGTACAAGTTGTTCTTTCATGATATGCTGTGGATCATATACTTTTTCCATGCAGCTACTCTTCTCATACAAAAAAAAAAAAAAAAAAGGGGGTATCTAATATGTATATATAAGAGATAAGAGCCTTGCTCGCTGCTAAATAAGGAAAATCTAGCCTAGTTTTTTTGTTTGTTTGTTTGTTTTTTGTCATTTGTTATCTACTTTAAAGGAAAAGATAACTTAAAAGATTTGGAAAAAGAAGCTCTGTCAGATGTTCAACTAAATTCCATAAGCTGAAGGAATATAGTAAGAGCAAGACGAGGTGAGGTCTTAAGTGTTAGCAGGTAGTTTCAGCATTACGTTAACAAACGTGGAAAAACAAAACACACTCAGAGTACATCCCTACAGGGTTTCTCCCGCTGCCAGCTTCTCTCCCAGCATTTAATCCTTTTGCTGGACAAATAAAATACGTGGACCTGCAGGCAAYCTAACATTTCCCATACCTCAATTATCTCCACTGTCAGAAACTATATGGGAGAAACAAGGCAACAGTTGAAACATGTTCTCAATAAACTGACAATGGCACTTTAGCTGGAGGATACTAAAATGATTATAGACATGGAAACATGACCTTTACCCAGCTTCATAAGGCACTTTGGAACAAATACCGCTTTTTTCATCTTCTGCTTTTACGGTGTCTACCTTAATCAGATCCTATACACAGCTGTCATACAACTGGCAAAACCATAGGAGAACTCAGCTGGGTTCAGGTAGTCCACTTTGTAACTGGTGCACAACTGCAAAAGGCAGTACATCCTCTTGTGCTTCCTCCAACTAACATTTGAGTACTCCAAAGCTTCCAGTACCTTCTTAGAAGCTTCCCACAGAGCATTTTTTTCCCATCTTACAGGGTACTTTTTACGTTTGACTTGCATTTTCCTTCATTTTTTTTTTTTTTTTCAATCCAGACTCTTACACATACGGTCTAAATAACCTGCCACCTGGTCTTGGTGGTTATAGTCTACAAGGTCTGGTTAACACATGGTTAACAATCAATCAGCCAAACCATGCATGTTTGTCCATTACGTAGTGTGTGTATATATGTGTGTATATACATATATATATATACACACATACACACAGACATACATAAATAAGACCCAGACCTACTAACCAATTTTGCATTCATTCACAGAATACATAAATACCTAATACAATTAAAGCAGAAAAAGGCTGGTCAATTAATACAATATTTTAAATTTACTCAGTGAGCAGTGTGGAAGAGAAGAAATTTCACTTGTAAGTATGAAGCATGACTTTTGGTTTTCTGTCATTAAGGCTTCTGCTGGCATCCTCCAAAACCTGCTTACCCATCCCATCAATTGCTTATCCTTGTTTACCCATCCCATCAATTCTGTGACTGCACATTATTTTTCCCAAAGCCCRCAAGAAGGATGCAGCAGCCTGAGAAGACTCCAGAAAAATATCTTTGTCAGTCCTAGGGCTTGGGTAAATTTCACCTAAGGATTTATTTATTTTTTATTCTCAGATAGCCCCTTTTCAAACAAGGGTCTTAAGCATCTTTGTAAATTGAACAAACTTTCCCTTCTTTTGCTTATTAGAAGCTAAGGTGGAGGGAAGTTCAGTGTCTCGGTCAAGGTTAGGGAGCTATTTTAATGTAAAGCAGTGACTAGAACTCATGTGCTTACAACATCCACTATTTCACTCCAAACACTCACTGCCTTTCCACATACATACCTCATTGCCAAACTAAATTCTCACAAAAATATAAGAATGCTACCATTGTTATAAAAACGTCACATTAAATTGTGCAGGCAAATGTACTTCATTAGCACAGCACCGTGCTTCAGAATTTTTGGAGGAGAGACAACATAAAAATTCAATAACATTATCAGCTATTTATATCCTTGTTAGTCAAACMCTCCTTGGTAAGCTAGGAACTGTGTGGACTAAAAAAAAATCCAAAATTCTCACATTCGTTACATTTGAGATTTCATAATAAAATGGAAATGTTGTGGAACTGAAAGTACTATTAAACCTGTATTTCATTCCCATGTTCTATATGCTTCATAGCAAAGCTGCTAAAAAAAAATGGTCCCTTCTAAAGTCTTTTCTTGTAGCAGTCTACTTTTCAGTAYCACATCATCCCCTGTGAGAATGATTTATGGTGACCAAATCCACGAGATATTCCTTCAAAATTAGTATTTTGCAGAAATATAATCAGGGAGCATTTTGGGTCCTACTTTAATGAGATACAGAATGTTTCTGGGGATCAGAACAAGGCAAGCAGTGGAGTAAAGGGTAYAGTCACTCACCTCTCCACCATGTGTGTCTGGTCCAGCGATAACCCATCGATTGCTGTGCATTCGGGACACTTGAACTTCTTCCGTGGGGTCACCTGCACAAAGGCATGCCAGATACCATCAAATATCAGCGGAAGGGACATTAATCTCCTCGCACGGAGAGCAGTGCAATACCTCTGAACACGCCTGCAGTGTAAGCCGAGCTCTCGCCCTCCAAAAAAAGAAAAAAAAAGGTGGGGGGAATGTTTAAAAAAAAAAAAAAAAAAAGAAAGCCACTCCATTCCTCCATTCAGCTCCATCTGGCCTGACTGACTGCAAATTCACAGGGGCCCAATAAAAATGGCTTGGAGGGGTTTTGCCTTCTGTAACCGAAAAGAAGTGGCGATGACAAGCTCCTTAATTCCTGTTTAATGACTGTTTTCTCACTGCCAAGGTCCCTGTATAAACACCATTTGTTCTTGCAGCCATAACAGCGATGAAATATAGCTTCCCATGCTTCACCGTAGCATTAATCCAACAGACGCTCTTTTGCTCACTCCAGTTAATAGCTGACTGGCAAGCTCTGCAGGGCTCTCCCCCTCGCACAGAGGTGCCAAATTATTCTGCTGTGCCTTGCACAGCTCAAAAACGTTTTCAGCAAAAGCACACACTTTATCTTCTAAAGACTTTTCTAGGAAATGCGGCCCCCAGTCCCAGTAAATGATGATGGACAGATGGGAAAGCGGACCCCGCTAATTGAAGTAATGCCCGGTGGCCTCTAAATCTCATTCCAAGTTGACACACTTGGAAATGAATGTACAGAGTGAATGTCCAGACCTGAAAACGTGTCGAAACATGTCAGGAAATTAATTCGGGGATAAAAAGTTCATTTAAAGCTGATCTCRCAATTAACATTCTTGCAATTAACATTCCTATAAATCAGCTGTTGCCAGTCCGTGACAGAGCGAGCTGTGGACAGGTGACAATTTCTTTCCTCAAGTGATCTCAAATAGTTAAAATATATGTATGTATTTTTGTACTTTAACATAAATATCTATCACTTAAATTAACTTCTTCATGTCTCATCTAGTTGGTTGCAATAAATACCAGAAGTGCAAGAAACACCAAAACAGTTTTGTGTTCCCAACTGGCATAATAGTTTTGCCAAACTGGGATAAACTCTTTCCTACCATGGAAGACACTGTGACACCATTCCAGAAGTTAATGAGAGAAAAAAAGACAACAAAGTAGTATATTCACATGTACTAAGTAAGTTTATACGATGGGTACATCACATTTTTAAACTTTGCAGAGCTGAAGTACAGAAAAATCCTACCTTAATGACTGATTTGCCAGTGACATTTGCCACCAGAAAATTCATGGCAATGTCTTCACAGTTCATATGGGCATCCACCCAGTTCTTGATGTCTCCAGGCATTTTATAGGTGTAAAGATAGTTAAAATACTGCAGGATAGATGGAAAGAGAGAGAACATAATTTTAAATTTTAAGAATTTTAAATAGAGATTCAATAACTTTAAGACTTTAAACATTTCAGTCACTGAACAGCAGACAGGTAGGGATAGGTTACAGGCAATCTCTTCTCCCATCTTCAGCCAAGGATGACTTTAGCTGACAGTCATTTCTGTTTGCCCAGAGATGTAACCACTCCTTTCCTGATCAGCAAACAAATTCCTTTTCAACTTGTTTTCCTTTTTTTTAATACTTACCTACAAAGCTATACTCATTACAAAAGCAAGAGGCAATCACAGTTACACATCCTACAAATTGACAAGTTTTTCCTTTAAGCACAGAAACCCATTTCTTTTATAGAAGGAGACAAATCAGTAGCTTTCACAGCAGTGGTAGAAGCCTTARGGAAAGTTCTCGATCCTTCCTCGGATTGTTGTAGGAAACAATCGTGGTTTCACAATATACTCACAGAACAAGGACAGAAACATGCAGCTCCCAAGGAAAGGTTCCTGCTGTGTATTAGCAGGACCTTCTGCAGTTCAAGCCGAACTGCTTGTTCTCTGGAAGACTGACCCATCTCACTTCCTAAGAATTCAACAAATGACACTTTGTGCCACCACAGCCTTTTCAGGTGACACACAAAGGTGGTCCAATAATTACTTGAATTCTCAAAAGGACAGTCAGAGATCACCGCCTGGTACAAACAGCATTATATCTTTTAATAGCRAGATATTCTGACCCCTCCCTTTATTTCTAGCACTGTGGTTACCTTGTGATAAAAGGCTGCCCCGGTGAGCACCATTGAGACTTCATTGGTCCATTCGGATTCGTACTTCCATTTGTTCATCTCGTGGTCCCAGAGATGCAGGCGCCCTGGATACCCCACCAGCCTGTCGGGAAACTCACGCCAAACCTGGAGAGCGGGAAACAGGGCAGGGTGCTGAGCAGGCCCTCCACACCGGCGTGCAGACACGACACAGCTCCTCGGYAAGGCAGAAACACCACGGCAATCCTCACAAATTCCAGTTCTCAAAACTGGGAGAGAGGCCAGGGACATGCAAGGGAAAACTCAAGTTGGCTTGAAAGGACCATGCAACTCAGGCAGGCCAACAGGAGAGCAAAGAGCCACAAAGCAGCACCAACTCTCCCACTGCAGAGCAATTCTACCAATTGCTCAGAAAGAATTTAACGCTACCTAAAACCAGCATGATTAAAGCAGGACTTCTGATGTTGACTTCAGTAGATGCGGCTACAGCCTAACTACTTTCACAGCTGCCTTGGGATCTAACCAACCTGTTTACTTTGATAGCACAGGGCTTAACACAAGCTTATATTTTAATATTTCTGGCATTCTTTAGTGGGTGCTTGGATGGATCCGCTGCTACATGGCAGGCCTCTCTGCCCCTGACTTGTTCCAGACAGCTGGATGCAATCAAGATACCATCCTTGTCACTCCATACATTACCCTGCAGCTGACGACAGGATCAAACACACTAGACAAGAACAAGGAGAAGGGCATCATTAACGCAACCCCAGTTCTCCACACTGCTGGCCACATTAAATAATGGTCATTTTTTCGCAGGAGTTAAAAGGGAGAAAGGGTTATAATTATTTCAAGGGGTCTGAATACTATATACTAGCTAAATACAAAGTATTTTTTGCTGATCAACAATGAAGTTAGTATTTATCAACACTATTCACACAGACTAATTACTCATTTTTTTCCTTTTTATTATTCCAGTATCTGCTAAATTTATTGGAAGAACATGAGTCTTGACTCTCAAAAYACATCAGGTTAGGTAACAAGAACTTCTGCTTCAACTTGGTAGCATTTTTATTTTTATTATAAATAAATAAATAAATAGAAGCCRTCATTTATGACCAAATTGCAATGTGCATGCAAGAAACAATGATGAAAAACCTCTCGGCTCCCTGAGGGAGCATTTCACAAGCAAAACTTGTCTGTGTACAGCTGGCAAAGGAATCCTAGAACACAGATCAGACGAGGCTGCAGTAAAGCAAGTATTATACAGAGCTCTGCAATGCCGAAAACCTCACTTTGTCCACAGTTTCCTTAGGGTACTTCCTATGTGCCAATACTTTTCAGCTAGGAGACCTGGACTATAAGGRCTCTGTACAAGTACTTGATCAAAGTAAATATGATAAAACAATCAGCATTAATTTACTACTTCTGCACTACATTTCTACGATTTTGCATTGCTATATACCTTTTCATCTCTAGATCTCAACACATTTTATTGCTGTCAGTTAATATAGYTTGAGAATCCCATGATGAGAGTAGTTGTTATTTCAAACGTACAGACGAGGAAACCTGCCAAAAATCAGACAGGAAACAAGAATGGGAACCAGATCTTCTGACTCTCGCACTTGTACTTTATCCAGAAATCAATCTTTCTGGAGAGAARGCTTGGGCAGGAGTTCTTGGACTGTATTTAGACCGGGCAACTGTCTAACAGGGGGCTCTTGAAAGCCGAGGTGATTTGGAACTCAAGCAGCAGAATTCAAAGGATATTGTCACAAATTAGTGCCACCAGCTAATTATAATATATATACACACGTATACAAAGTTTTTGAAAGACCAGTGAAGACCTGGGACACCTGATTCAATTTTGACACGACGTCATTAACATTAATAAAGAGCAAAAGGACAAATGTATAGCACCTCCCTTTTCCTCATCCCCACGCACTTTAAAAAAAGGGAATAATCAAGCTGCACTTTTTTTGAAACCTCATTATTAAAATACCCATCTCCCAGCTGTTGCAAGACCCTGCAACATAAGCTACCAAGGCTCAACACAAGGTTTGGCGGAACGCTGCAATGCGTAACGTGCCGAGCAAGGAATTCTTGCAGCAGGAATGACACGCATATTGAAGGCAGCTGAAGGAGAGATTAAACTCAGCTACTGCTTCCCAAGGGGTCTGAGGGCCCTCATAATGCAGAACGGTGCATTTATATTCTTTCTAGAGGTTTTTTTTCTCCGGTGAGATCTTCAAGAATCCAAATGACATAAAATAAAAGCCAATTGTAACGTATGTTACTAATACTGATTCCTTTGTGCCCCTGTAAGGCTCAACACTACCCTGACGCATCTAAAATGTCATTTGGTTGTTTTAAACAAAGATTCCTTTTTGAAGGAATGCTATCAAAGTCTGGGGAAACCTTGGTTTCTTCATAATGTTTATCACTAGCTCATTCAATGGCAATTCCTGGAAAGGCTCCAAAAAGCTGCCTCTAGCTGACTGCACAAACCCATGCAAGTGTCTTGTGCCAAAATTAATACACGCAGCTACTGTTTATAAAGAAGCATTCAGAATAGCAACTGTGGTAATGATCCCTATACTACTTTCCATTTGGCACCACAGTTCATTTACTTATTTGACCGTTGCTTACAATTAACCAGTCTGTTAGGAATAGGTTTTGGCTAAGTCACTGATGCTACTAGCTCTCAGCCTCAAGAAGGACGGCTTGGGATACCCTTGGGGTAAGGGTTACACATCCAAGGAAAAAGGTCTTGCCAAGTGTGCAGAGTAACCTTAGCGTGCTCCTTAGCAGGTAACCCTCTTCCATGGACCCTGCAAGGCAAGAGGCACTGGAAATGCTGAAGAGAAGTATTTTTGAATCAACCACTCCTCAGATGAGAAATCTAGCAGAAAAAGTTGTGACTTGGTAGCTCTTGTGACAGACACCGAGAGAAAAAAGRTAATCTTTGTTTCCAAGGCTAAGAGATTGTGTAAGACTGAGTGCCTTCTTTACAAGAACTCTTGCATATTCATTCCAACTGTTAAAAATATTTTTGACATTACTTCAAGGAGAAATAATATGACCCTTTGCCTACCAAAAGACAACTTCTCCATGAGTAGCTACCAGCCACATTTGAAGCTTTCTTCAAATCATGAAGTTCCCTTGGAAACTACGTGCCTGCAAAGCATTGCTTATCTCTGTGGGCTTCGTGCTTATGTTTGCTCTGTTTTTCAACACCAAGCCATGCCTCTGAGGAGCTGGGAGAATTAAGCGTGGCTTGGACCGTGGGAGGAGAGAAAACGTACTGATTGACTGTGTTTTACTTAATTCATGGGGGAGAGCCAATGTTTCATTTTTACAGCACCGCTGCGGTAGTATTGGAAACACTGATTGTTTCTCTGCTTATGAAAATCTCCATTTTTCCAGTTTTGATTAGACAGTTCCTGAAGCTGTGATATAACTATTGACACACTCTAATACATTTCATGTGTAAACGTTGGGAAAACAACGTTCGAAATTCGTGTTTGGAAACCACTATCCCCCTTGGTCAGCTGGATGGAAATGTGAAGCAATCTGCCCTGCGGAGAGCTGAAGCTCGAGGGTGGGGAGGCCAGAAGTATGTTCCAGTCCACACGCTTCCCCAGCAACCAATGGTTCTGCTTTCATTTTTTAAACATTAATCGAACTACAGGCTCCTTCTCTTGAATCTCTCTGATGCTGTGAACGAAGATTGTTAAGTGGGGAAGCTGTCTGGCCTTAACTGTTTCATTTCTAATCGTCYTTAGTGCCTTGATTCGCCCCTGTGATTTCATCACACAACTTAGAGAAASCCTCTTTTTCACAAGTCATATTGTCATGATTATTCTTACACTACCTTAATACAGCAGCACAYAGGGGCCACTTTGCTGCTTGCTCCGATAGATTTATGTCATGTAATAAATCACTGTACCATAATAGGTCACTTTTAACAAGTAAAAAATGTCTGACACTTTGAGTGTTACTATAATTTTTTATGGCCGAAAGTGTACAGAGATCAAAGTTTCATGGTTTTTTTTTTTTTTAGGCTTGCTCTTATACATCCAGACAAGACCGTGACGGAGGGGATATTGCCACATGTTTAAAAATAAAGTCTCAAGCATGTCAGGAGAAGAAAAGAAAATTACTGACCGTCACGTTTCCAACCCTTCTTATTACTGAAGCAGAAGCTGACATACTTTTAAAAGAAAACTTTCTAGTAACATTATATGCTGCTACTGATCCCTCTGGGTTCCCCTGCAAATGAGTCAAGAGTTTGCGAGATACTTTTCTGGTAACACACATAAACAGATAAATAAATTATCACAGGCTGAGGACAATTTAAACATCTGGGAGCCAGCTCAGGCCTGTCAAGCAAGTCACAGACACTCAGGGACAGGAAAGATCAATCTTCAGCCTTGATTTCTGGGCCAGAGAGCAGGAATTATATCCCCCAACCTCCATAGGAGGAAAACTGTATATTTATAAAATAACCTGCTGTGTTGATGTATTTAAAGACATTTCCACTCATTTATTTTACAGAAACAAGCATTCTCAAAACACCAGGGCCCACAGAAGCCGTGGTTTGTCTCAGCTCTCTGCTCAAGAAGGCATTTTCATTTCCCAGCTATGCAGCCAGGCACTAAGCTGGACTCTCAGAACTCCAGTGGAAGTGGATTTATACCAAAATGAGAGAACGGCAGCAGCATTAGCTTTAATCTGCCAGACTAARCAACCCTGTGTCCCAGCAGTTGCACTCGCACACGGAAGGTAAGGGCTGCTCCTTGGGTAATCCCTGCAACCAAAGCCCACGGTCTGCAGCAGGCCAACAAACCAGGCAGCCACAGTCAGAGCTGGGCACGAGGAGCTGCAGGTCCCAACTGGCACCTAACCACCCTGACCACAGGGAATCCTCTCAAACCTCCCGTTGCCTCSGCTTTCCTCATGGGGGTGACACCTTCCTGCCTCAGGGACACGGCCCACTACATATGGAGTTAGGTATATTCTTAACAGTGGAAACGTAAATTGATGCATTGGACATATGAGCACACAGGCCTAGTTCTCAGGTCCCTGGCTGACATACAGCTCAGTACTGCATGCGAGTCTTGCTTCAAAGCCCTCCAAGTCGCCTGTCAGGAGCACATACCCATTTGGAACTACTTAGACAATCACRTAGGTTTCTACAAAACTTATTGATATTTACTTCAGAACAGCCTTATGAAAATCAAACTGGAAACGGATCCAGAACTCACACCGCATGCTGGTTACGGTTTTGTTGTTTTTCTGGCCCTCAGTTCTCCCTCAGAACTTGTAGTTACAACCACCAACACGAACCAAAGCAACCTGGCTTGCAGAACCACCAACACTTCACTGCGTTGCTGTTGAACACAGTGCTCCCAACACTCACTGTAGACAATGCAGCACAGAGCAGGCACACGTGGCCAGAAGAACCCTCTTCCACTCGCCTCCTCTTCATTCCATCCTTCACACTTCATGTACTAACCCATTACTCTCAAGCCAGCAAAGGAAGCATTTTCTTTCTGGAGACACACATAATAGATTAAACCCTTCTCTTCACTACTTAACTTCTTAGTTACTTCACCAGCATGCCTACGTTATACCACATGAAACTTCTGGACACCAAAACTCACTGCTTGCTAAAGGTTTCTGGCATTCGAGAGGGAGAAAGAGCCATATTTTATCGCATACATATTCATATTGAAGACATTTCAAACATTTATCTTTAAAAGTATGTTCTTGTATTAACAACTAACTGTTAAAATTGAGGCAATTATCACATTTAATTTGTCTTCAACTCTTGAGAATACTAGTTTTCATTATTTCACTCAATTTAACTATGAAAATTAACTTTTTTTTTTTCTTTTTTTCAGGCACAGCTAGGATTAAATTACTCAAGACCTTTCCTAAAATACGCTATTACATTTTTTAAAGTTTCTGATTTATCTGCAAATACAGYACATTTATCTGAAATGCAGGGGTGTATCAGTAATGTCAGACCAGGAACTGTGTCATATGCTCAAATGAGAGACAAAATTAACTCATTCAGACTGAAGTTTCGGAAGGAAGACAACCCTGTCACGTTAAGYAGGGGCACTTTTTGACAAACAACTCAAACATCACTACGAAAACTTTCACCTCTTTGTACTGCCATGTGCAACCCATTTGGACCAACTTTCTCCTTATTAATGCTCTCATTACAAGAGCAGCTGTTGAAGCTTTGCCATTTCAAGCATATGACACATATGCATCCCCTCCTAGACATTCTTCAGTTCCCCTTTTCACTGCACTCCACCTTATTCTGGCATGTCCTCAAGAGGCTTCCTCTGTTCTCAGCACT
The DNA here is from genome assembly GCF_003342845.1 of Nothoprocta perdicaria. Classification (NCBI taxonomy): domain Eukaryota; kingdom Metazoa; phylum Chordata; class Aves; order Tinamiformes; family Tinamidae; genus Nothoprocta; species Nothoprocta perdicaria. Next base: position 19,845 of record NW_020454649.1, read on the forward strand.
TAATCTCTGAAACTTGTCTTGTCCATCAATTCCTACAGGAAGAATCTGACAGCAATATTCCCCCAGGAAGAGAAAATGCTGTTCGTCGGCTAACAGAGCAGTGAATAAAACACTCCATTTCTTTTTACTTTAAAGTGCCTCAGTGGCTACCAAATTAATGGGACAACTAAACAACTAATTTTGCTTGAAGAGAGCACATCATAGCAGCCAGTCCTGTCAGGCGAAAGACGGGCARTGATTCAGAATGGCAAACTCTGCAATTCTTGCTCTCAAAATACCTGAAATATTAACYTGGAGATCACTTCTGATTTGTCGTATCTATAAAGCTTTTGAAACTAATAAGATGAATCCTATTCACAATCTCCAGGCTGCTTTCCATTACACAAATTAAACAATATTTTCTGGAGTGTCTTGGCAAAACTGTGAGAGTTACCTAACAATTCTGTTGGTTAGCAGTTTTTCTGTATAAAATAATGACTATCTGATTAACCGTAGCTCCTAAATCCAGTTCCTCCACACATTTCAATCAGCACTGAACTGTCATAGCGTGTAGAGAGATGAAACTATCTGAATGAGCATACTGTGCAATGTCTTCTCTGCTTTACAGACACATGCAGGGCTGAAGTGAACAGAGAAAGTGACAGGAAAAAAGCAAGTCTCCCACCTCATATCCAAACTGGAGCTCATCCGAGGTCAGCATAATGATATCATCATCAATAGCCAACACTGCCTCTGTTTCAATCTCGTCATAGGGGAAGAAGCGGTTACTAAGTTTGTTTTCTGCAGTTCTAACAACTTTCAGTGGAACCCGAATCTTGGGCCATAGGGAATCTGATGAGAGAGAAAAAAAAAAAAGAAATATAATTCAATATTATAATTTATTTCTGAATAAGACTGCACATCTGCCTCAGGAATCTCTTCAGTCACCTTTACGCACATCTAAAAAAAACCCAGCTTTTGATGGGTAATTTATATCTGACTTCCAGGTAGGCAAAAGTGTAAATATATTTAAGAAAGAGACAGAGCAGAAGCTCAGCTACCTTCTCCACTTTGGTTTTGTTTTTTCTGCTAAGAGCTTCCCGGAGGGCTGTCTGTGAGGACAGCTTGCCCACCACTGCATTAGGATAGTCACACATCAAGAGACAGTGATGCTACACCCTGGCTTAGGACAGGAGGCAGGAAAAAGTAGTTTATTCACTATTTTATTCACACACTACTACTAAAAACACAGAACCACATACTGCTTAAAGTCGCCAGTGTCCAAACACTATCTCACTGGGAAAACAAAACCCTTTTTCCAAGCCACACCAAGAGTCTTCAAAAGTCAGTTTTCCTTGGAGCTCTGTTTTGGAACAAGGATTAGCATGCAAGAGTTGCCCAAAGAAAGGAGAATAAATACAGAGATATGTATTTTATTCAGCTTCCTGCCCAATGACTGTTCTTGTGGGACTGAAAAAAAGCGACAATATAAAATCTACCTTTACCAGAGTGGCCTCGTGAGCATGTATTTTCCACTTTGTGGATGGTTCGGTCCAGTTCTAGTCACCTCTCTAGCTTACATATCTCCGGAGCATGGAAAAATCTACCTACAAATGAAACCTGAAGGGCAGGGACCGAGCTCCTCCTCTTGCACGTCCCACAGAAGACCTGTGTTTGAGCAACACGTGCTGCTTGGCAAGAAGGCTCGGGACGTTGCTGACACTTAGTGCCATTTGGGACCACTGATGCAAGAGCTACCAAAGAGAAAGCCTTGTGGTCTTCTAAAAACAGGTAGCGCATCTGTCAAACCGCCCGGGAAAGAGCTGAGAGATCAGCGCTTTCCAGACTTCTCCAAATGGAGCTTCCGATTCCAGTGGCTTGCAATCCCAAATAACCACATGCCCAACTGCATTTCGGGCCCGTCCGTCATCCCTCACCATAAACTCTGCAACTCTGCATCACACAGCAAATTTTTCCAGCATGATCTCAAGATGATTTCCAYGAACTGCAAGACCAAACTCAGTGCTGATTTCCCATACTCCAAGAAAAAAGTGTCCTAAACACACTCTCACTTAAAACACTTGATTCTAAAAATTTAAGATAAAAAATAATTAAAATAAAAGTTTAAAAGAAAAAAAAAGCAACTTTAATAGATATTATTGAAGAATAGCAAGACACCTCCTCTAAACATGCATTTCCCTATTAGAATTCCCAGTTGAATTAGACGAAAAGCAAAGGACAGAAGGGAGAGGTGGGCATGAGACAAAGACAATTATATTACAATCTAAAGCGGAGGGGAAACACCTTTTGCTTTCCACATCAGCTCTAAAGCCTTAAAAATTTTCATTAAACTAAATTTAGAGAGCAGCTTTATTAGAAAWACAACAGGACAAAATGATCGTTGCATGGACAATATTGTAATTTTCACATGAAAGGGAAAGATTTTGTACAATAAAGTAATTCATGGGAGTCAGACACAGTCACCAATCAGTCATTTATCCAATTAGAAAGTGGCATCAAGGACACTGTGAAGTAGACAGGTTAATTCCAAGCATAAATATAAATTCAACAAAATGTTCCTAGCAGGGCCAGTCATTAAAGGCGCACTATACAAAAAATATATCACAGGATAATAAATAAATAAATAAATAAATAAAAAGATAGCTCTTTCTTAAGCTACAGCAATGCACAGGATATGCAGGTTCATTGTCCCCAGTGTTTTATATCAGTGCTGTCCATCAGTATGACCAAGCTGAAGTAGGGAAGATAATGATGTCCGTAAACCCCACGGTCTGTATCTTATTATGGATTTATCAGCAACTTAGCTGCAGGATATAACTGACACAACTGATGCAACTAGACAGAAAATACAGCCCTTAAAATGCAGTTTTGATTTTYACAAAATTGGACTGAAAAAAGGAGTCAAACTACCACACATTTGGCTTGTAGCTTATTGCATATTTACAGAGAGCAATGCATTTATACCTCTCTCTTTATATAAACATATTTATATGGTAGATAAGTTTGTGTAACTAAAAGTCACTGGAAATTTCTAACATAAACCATTTTCTTGAATTTTAGAACCTTTAATTAAGAATTTGAATGAAGACTTAAATTCAAAAGTAAAAAGCGAAAGTGTTTGGCTGAATGGAGGAGGAAAAAATCCTGTCTATGCCAATACTTTCAGGAGCAGACACTTGAACCACAATGTTTATTTTAATGGATAAAGAGTGAATTAAAAAAAAAAAAAAAAGAAAGAAAGAAAAAGAAAAAAAATTTCCTAAATTTCAAAGCTTTTAACCATTTTGTTTTATTAACACTGAACACTGAGTCAGGAGTTGGCTGACTGCTATTGTGGTCACAGTAGTGAATTTACACACACTGTTCGGTTGAATATATATGCAATACTCAGCAATTAGACTCAGAAAAATACAGATCAGAAATCATCAGCCTTAAATCCATAGAGCACTTAAAAATCAGCAAAATGACTCTAAAGTGTGTTCAGGTGCCATATTAAAATCATCATCATTATACCTGGCAGTATGACAGTTTCTCTCTATTGTTTCACATTCCAGACCCACTATTTTAACCATGATAAATAATACCCTGAGAACCTCAGAAAGCCTGCACAAGGCTTCTGTGTTACTCGCATATTCCTTTGCTGTGACCATTTTATCTTTATTCCTTAGCCACTGGTCAGACTGGGTTCAAAGGCAGCAGATGAGCTCCTTGGTTTCCAAGCTCATCCCAAACACCACGTTCCCGCTTGGCGCACTCAACTCACTCAGCAATAACACCCAAACACACAACTCAGCTCCCACCACGTAGCCACCTACATGGAGCGCTCCATCAGAAAGCCTGGGAAGGAAGGGTGTTCAGTCAAGCCAAATCAAGACCAAAGCACAAGATGTTCAACACAAAGGTATTATTCCTAGTATATAAACACTTTAAAAAAAGAAGAGATTGATTTTAGTATTTGCACGTACTTCATCTCTTCTGTTCCCAAGGGCAATAGGAATATTGGACATTTATTTCTAATGCACGTTGCTCGGATGACAATGTCAAGAGTATTCRGTGTCATTTTCAATTATAATMCTATTCCAGTGTTGGTGAGAGAAGCAAAGAGCAGCCACAGGCCACATTYATGTAGCACTACACCAGTTGCATCTCAGGACACCCAAATCCAAGCCCAGGTTTACTGCACATCATCACGAAGGAAAATACCTTTGATGTCCTTCACCCAGCCCTCCCACTTCCATATATAAAACAAAATAAAAACATGGAGGACTGCAACGACGAAAGGCAAGGTTTTTTTCCATACAGAAACATGTTCCTTATATGGGAATGACCAGGAAATAGGGCACTCGATGCTCTCCGAGGTTAAGCGCCTCAGCTTTACTATAACCAATTAAAAGAGAATAGCCATAAAAGTGCAGATACTACTGTAGGGTAATAAACTAGTCTTTATCAGTGACAGTGGTGCACATTACAGACTTCAAACTCATTCCTTGCCCTAATCCATCAGAAACTTCCTGGCTTTAACAGGCTATAAATGGCTGAAGCTTTGAAGTCCAAGGATTAGGCTCGCTAATAGACAGGCTGAACAAGAGACTGGCTGAAGAGCCAAGTGGAAGGCCCTGCGTGGATCTGAAATAAAGCAAATTAATTCAATCAAACTGACCTCTCTTTGGCCACGGCCCAAGAGATTACAGCGCTATAACAGCAATAAAGACACAAGGGACATTAGAAACAAATAGTTATTTTCTGTAACACAACACTCAAGTCTAACACACAGGCAAAACTACCTGAGCTCTCAACTAGTAACAAATTCCTARTTTTTTTATTGCCGCTTTGAGGTCAGTTCATTAGTACTACTCAAAGTAGAAAGAAATCACCTGCTTTAATTTAAATAATTTCAAAATGCAAGATTAAAAATTGTTTAATAAAAATATAACTCTCATAATTCATTTGCTTCAACTCTCCTTTACCTCAGGCTCAAGAGAAAACCTGGAAACAATCCATTGGGGTCAAATCTGTCCACAATCACTGGACACAGCAGAACTAATATAACATCAAGCACATTTGTTTTCAGGGAAAAAAAAAARGATATAAACAACAACGATAACAAAACCTTCCTGCAAAAATGTCAGTATCATCAATCTATACACAATACTTCTCACTCGAAAAAGATTGCAAAACATTTAATAAACCTCTAAATTTGAGGCATGTAGAACAGCAATATTACAGAGCAGCRTGAAGTGAAAAACAAAGCTACTCCACTTCAAACCGCAGCAAGTGGCCAACACGGGAAACGAGCCAGGTCGATGGGAGTCATAGCTTGGCTCCTGAGGAGCTGTCAGAAGATCCTGAGTTGAAACAAGTGGTCAGGAATTAATTTCTACACTGCATCTTACTGCTATGCACAGCAGCCCATTTGCAGGGGGAGGAAAGCAGCAGCCAAAGCTTCTGGAAGAGAATTACAAAGCAGGAAACTCTAATGCCTCATTTGAAGAGAGCTGAATTCACTCAGTGCTTTATCATCAGATTTATAATTCTTTAAACACTTACTCCACTTTAAACACTTATTCCAAGAAGGAAATGTATCTTTCCCACAAACACGCCACCTACGTATTTAGAAAAGAATGCCCAATCCACATACACCATGCAAACTCATTCACTACTGCACAGGCCTTACGGAATCACAAATGGGGAGATTTATTTCTCGCCTGCAACATCGGTCGGTCGGGATTTTAATGTAAGTGCCCATAACTGGGAAGGAGGCCGTGCCTCACGGCAGCAAGCACGGAAATGAAAGGGGCAGCTCGGGCCTTGCTGCCCCACGCTGTAAACAAGTGCCACGGGTCACCTTGAAGGGCTCCCTGCTATGCAGGGCAACGGCTCCTGGGCCTCCTGCTCACTCCCTAGGGAGCCTGTGTGGAACTCCCCAAGGACGGACGGATCCAGCCCGCTGGGGGAGCAGGAGAAGCGCGGGGGCAGAACCGGCTCCCCGTTCCGAAAACATTCCAGCAGGATAAGCACTCATGGGGAAAAAAAGGGGTTTAGAGAAAATTAAAACTAAGCACGGACAAATAAGATAAGTCTCTTCTTTCCCCTCCCTCCAAAAAAGCAAACTATAAAACAGTGCTTCTGTAACTATTGCACTGGTTACCATTAATTCAGAAACTGGCAGCAGCATCACRGGTATGCTTTTCTCTTTTTATCTACCTTGGCCTTTCTCATTTCAGTTTCAGAAATGCTGCCGCMAAAAAAATCACATTTATTTTTTGGAAAATAATGAGGAAACGGCTTTTGAAGCAGGAGAGGGGTCGATTTGTGGCAGGTGCAGCTGAGAGGCTGCTCCCAGTTGCAGCCTCCTCCACGAGCACCCTCGGGGTCCTACCTTCGGGGGGATTCTTGTTCTGGTTGTTCCAGACAACCAGCAGTTTGGAGAGACTGGGCACTTTGGACACTTCAGTGATGACTCGGAAGAGGCTCTCGACGCGGTCGTAGGTCAGCACGATAGCTGTGAAACCTTGGGACTGCGGTGGGATCAGTGGAAGGAAGAGCGGGTTACTCACACTGCTCCATTTCTGCGAAGGGAAACAGGAAAACGATTCAATTAAAGTGATTCATTGCAGCAGGGAGGAATTCACATAGTTAGAGTGTGATGGTCAGAGCTGGAATGTGTTGGAATTAGGAACGGTGATTCACCAGTGCTGGCAAAAGTGTGCTTGGACCATTCTGCAAATCCTTCCTCCCAGCTTCTTTCTGAACTCCRTTTTTACTTTGGCATAACTGTACAGAAAGGGGCTTTAGGAATTAAAAAACAAACAAGCAAACAAACAAAAACCTTACCTGGAGGGGGCAGATGGATTCGGGGGGGGGGGAGGAGAAATTCACTGTGGTGAATTTTGAACCCAGCTACCATGGCTTTATTCACTAATCACTACTAGAAGATATATATTTTTTTTATATATTGTGAAAAGTCTGTAAACAGAGATTTAATCAGCACTACAATTTTAGAAGGGAAAAAGAGTTTAAAACAATTAAACCAAAGCAGCAAAAACACAGCCCTGGCATAAAACGGGCACCCAAGGGAAAAAGGCAAAAGCGGACACTAAGAGGAACCAACTTCCACCAAACTGGGTTTGTTCACAGGAGGTGAAAAAAAATAGGACTGAATTTTATACTTCTTTGTAAAAAGAGCCATGAGAGGCACAGATCGATGTCAGCTAGCTATTTACTCCTCCTGCATGTTAACCAGGGCATCCCTTTTAAGACTGTAAAGCTGAGCTGGCAGGAGACAAGAGAGGCGGCTAAGCCGGCACCGGCTGTGCCGGCCGCATCTGGAAGAGGCGCTGGCCRAGGGAGCAACGGGAGGAGGGACAGGGACGGGACCGGGGTCGGAGCAGGCGCCGCGCGAGGGGCGACGCGGCCGGGRCAGTCGCTGCAGCCTCAACTTTTCCACTCGGGCTTTCGTTCCAAGCCCCGGGCCTGAGCAGCACAGGGAACAACAGGACCTCTGGGGAAGAGGTGAAAAAGGGAGCTGGGAAAGCAGAAATGGGTGCTTGCTTTTGCTGGGAAATCTTGAACCCTAGCCCATAAAAAAAACTAGGAATGCTCCTAATAGGTCAGTCTAAACTGCTAACAGTTTCCAGAAAGACTGGGAGGATCCTCAGCCAAGCTCACACTGCAAGTCCTCTTGCTTCAGGAGGAACCCAAGTTTTGAAGTTAACAGCTCACATTTGCAGGAATTAAATCCTGCATTTTTAAATTTCCTTATTTCGCCTTCGGGTTATTTTTCCTTATGCACCTAAGAACCACCTTCCCCATTTGTAACTGCCACCTAAGAGTATCCCTCATAACCACAGGGACAAGGGGAATATAGAACCCGTTACACTTAAAAGAGTGCATAACATTTTGTCCATTCTAGCACACGAGAACAAATTATGATGCGAATAGGATTTCCTTAAGCACACAATCCTATCCACTACGGCCCAAGGATATGTTCCAGGCAAGGACTTGTCAAGAGAAGTAATGCCTTGTATTAGCATTATTGATATAGCTTGGGAAAAAAATGCATGTCCTTTTTCAGGTCTTATACAAGCAACAGTTGATACTAGCAGCACTTGAGGCTCCTAGCGGAAGGCATGAAATACTAATTTTTCACTCAACAAGAATAGTACAATATTGTGTAAATAGTAACAACATAAAATGGTTCATGAAAGGGACATGGTACCTTGTGATAGCAGAGGACTATATCAATAATTTAAAAAATACATATCAATTGCTTTAGAAACTGGTAATGAGCAGAGACATTTTTCTAAAATTAAAGCTTTCACAAATATTTCTAATAATTTTATGAAACACATAACCTTTTGATTTTACTCCAGCTCAGTAATTTCATTATCAAATCATAATTAAATGTTACCAGAGCACAATCCATCTTATTAACACTTTACAGACTCACTTCCACACACTCTTCATCCTCAAGGCTCTATTTCCCAAATGACCCCTGCAACATCAATAAGTTTTTTAAACAATATTAAGAAACCTCTTTTTATTAATACTTCTAGCAGAGTGCTAAGAAAATCTTAAGTTTCTGTCATATAAGAAGAAATAACTGGTAAAGTATCTTATGGACAATATTGTTTTTATTACATATAGATGAATACTACCATCTAAATGAACTGCTTTCATGTGCAACTTGTTTTTTTTCTGGCTACAGCTTTCTAAGAAATTATKTGCTGTAACATCCCAGAAAAAGCATTTTTCTCCTTCTGTCATCTATGACTTCTTCAGAACTTACAGGAAAAAACAAAGTATATGAGGAAGCACAAGCATGCGCGCATATATAGTTGATCATGTCTATTCTTAAAAATTTATGTTTTAGGTACAACATGACTTAAACCTCTGATTTTTACTTTCAGAAAACATGGAAATTCTCCCCTACCACTTATAACTTCGGAAAACATGGCAACTTGTCAGATGTCTTTGCGCCCATCTACTAACAGGGGGTAACAGAGGGAAAAACCTGTGGATTCCAATGGATGGGAGAACCGAGCCTCTTATTGAGCAAAATATTTCAGAAAGGCAATTAAGCATCTCTGAAGTGCCATTAAGAACCCACCCCCCGCTGCCTGCCTGGGGAGTGTGTCTACAGTCTGGGACCTATTGACCCCACTTTCTGCAGGAAATCAGGCCARTTCAGGCCGCCATAATTTACTCAAGTCTTCCCGACTTCTGCTTGGGGAAAGCACACCATACAGGCAATCAATTCAATGGCAACCTAATTAAATCTCCATTATGGCAGCAAAGCATGAAATGGACGGCCCTGGGGATGGGTCCTCCCAGTCACTGCTCAAGAAAGTACAGAGGGAAGGAAGATTCGCTCCAGTCCCACCTTCATTGGTGTTTGTGATGGATTTCCACAGCAACTTTCACTCTTGGAAAGAGCAGCGAGAAGCGAGAGCAGAGCGAGCATCTATCACTCCTCTCTGACAAAGTGCTGACCTTCAGCTATGGACAGAACAATCCTTTACTTCTGCTCTCCCAGCTGAGATCATTACAGGAGCCAGAATCATTAATCTAAAATGGATGGGGTGTTTACTGTGAATCATTTTTATGGGCAGAAGGGGATCCGGTTTCAAACGCCAGCCTTGCAGGGGAATCCGCGCCGCTTCATCCTGCAGGCTCAGCTGCCTCACGGCTCTTCCCCAGCCCACGTGAAAGCCCAAGCAGCGGGACCTGGAACGGCAGCCAGAGCTCCAAGAGAGCCCGGAGCGGGAAGGAAAAGGGAACTCTTGRAATGGATACACGCACAGGCAAGCACGGGAATTATTGCAGCTCTCCCTACGCGTGCTTTCCACCAGTGTGCCTAGACATGCATGCACTCGTGCACAATGCTCACTTAAGTCATAACGTTACTCTGCTTTATTCCTGACACAATAAACAGCATTCTCCCTGTTGGTCATTAAATACAGCTTGGTTCTGTTCTAGGAGAGGGGAACACGTTAGGTCAAGATATCAAGGGAGCTGAATCCTTGATATGTGAGATGCTTAAGGCTGGGCTTGCTGGGGAGCCTTCAGGTTAAATTAACAGGGCATGCTGAAGCACACCCCTCGGAACAGGATGCAAAGTGAAAGAGACAGAGCTTCCCAGATGGCAACTGACACAGCAGGACCCAGCAGAACCAACCCCTATGAAGATACAGAGCCTCTAACGTACTGCCAAAGCAGCAGACATAACCACACCTGGGCTCTACGCCGAGCCTTACTGTTGGAGTGTACACCTAAAGAGAGACCTAAAGAAAGGCACAGCAGACACCAGGGACGTCTGCCCCACGGGATGATCCCTGGGAACGCCAGGCTGCAAGAAGCTGTTCCACATTATGGGAGAGAGCCAGGAACTGCCCAGCTATCATTTWGTGGCACGAGGCGGCCACAGCCCTTCGAAGGAATAAAGCGCCGCTGTTCCCATGGGCAAGGCAGTGGCTTTTCCTGCCTGTGTACTTACAACAACCAGACTTAGTGCTTGTTACAATCAACATATCGGTGAAACCACACGCATTGAATGAGAACAACCCGCTGTCCTTTGAAGGCGTGGAGGTGAGGAACAGGGAGCACTGCACTGTACAGTAGCTACACAGTTCTCCCATACATCCCAGCAAAGCAAATGTATATCCCGTACTTCTGTGGGTATGGCTTGTTCAGCTGGGCTATTCTGAATATCAGATTTTAACCTCAATGTGGTTCCAATTATGAATTACCAGACCAAAAAAGCCTTGATTTATTCTATTTTGCTCCAATTATTCATGATATGTTTCTATTGAATGCTTTGAGAAAGCATTTCATCATGCTTCCCATCCTCAAGTGGTCAAAGGGCAAAACCAAAGGAATTAACCCTCTCTGCTTTTCCAGGGCCAACCACAAGGCTGACGCACTGCAGAATTACATACAATTCGATGGGAGACTTTCCAGACTGGATGTGATCTTCACCCACAAAAAACCCTCATCCTCATCCTCTGGCAGTGGCAACATTTCACACGTCTGATGACAACTGTAAACACCCTCCGAGAGGTGTCAGCCACAAGGCACACAGGAGTCCTACCTATTCCACCACAAACGCAGAAATCCAATACTGTTYCGAACCACGAATTTTGATTGCCAACATATATTGCATAACTACAGCACTAAATCGTTCAGCAGCTTTTTTTGTTTAGCCAGTTAAATCTCATCAACTGTCTGAATCCTTCTCACTCACAACGTATTGGCTGAATACATTTATTGACATAAGAAATCGTGCTGATCTCTTCATTTTTTCAATAAGGTATCCAAGTTTGCAGGGAGAAGAGAATTACTTAGAATAGAGTTCATATTTACCATTTCCATTAATACACACTGTGTAACACTCACAGCATCACCTCTGGCCAGCAAAACTTGACAGTTTATTTGGGAGCATCTCAGAGCTAACTTTGCTAAGATTAAAAACATGCCTCTCACACGTATACGTGTGTTTGTCTATATCTAAACTAATTTAAAGAAAAGCTAAAAAGCTTTTACAGAAAATAAAATCCAAAAGTACTAAATGACCACATGCAGGCTTAATGATTAAAATTTCAATAAAGTAGAACTTGAAATCCAAGTTCTGACTCTGTGAACTCTTATTTTCATGCCTCAAAGAGTATCATATAAGCTGAAAAAACTCTGCAACAGATACCAGACTTGTATAGGATAAATCTGAAGTGATTTTTCACTGTAAAGGAGAAAAAAATCTAATCTTTGGGCAGATAAATTAAGAAATAAACTATCAAATTTTGTTTCACAAAGAAAATGTATAATTTATAGCTGAATATCTACACATGATATAACAACTTGCCATAATATCAATACTACAAGAATATATTAATAAATTGAAATTTATTTATTCAAATAAAGCGTATGCATCATCTAACATGGCAAATAAAGAAAAATTACACCCAGCTTATTCAACCCATCATAAAAGGCAGCTGTRAATATCATGGCTGGAAATGCTACATAGAGATCTAATTTTATATGTTTGTTTGTATTATGTATATATGCATATACATACTTTCAAAGGATAAAAAAAAATCCAGATGAGTATTGCCAAAAAGAGGTTGTTCTCATTGTAATTAAACACATGTACCAATATATACTTAATGTTTTAAAGATGAGAAGTAGTGCTGAGAAGGAAACAAAAATAAAACATGGTTATCATCCTGGGACCATAAGCTTTTCAATAAAATGCAAAGAACTTAGAAATAGTTTAATTGCTTAATAAGCATGTCTATTATGGTCAAATTAAAAATTTCTGTCTAGTAATTGGCTGAAGCCCACAAACTATTCTCTTAATGAAAATCCAGCTCAGACTTTGCAAAACGAATGGCATTTTTTACTTCAAGTTAGCTTGGCTATTTGTTTTATTTAAATCTAAATGGCAGTGCTGTTTCCTGCCTCAGTGGGAAAAAATAAGTCTGGTAAAAAGCATGTTTATTGTTCAGCATAGGATATTCTCAAGTGATTATTTTACGATACAGTCTATATCATCTAAGGTCARAACTCAAAAGCAGCCACTGGTACACAAGACCTAATGTTTTACAGGGCTATGCTATAAACAGACTTGAAAGAATTTTACCAAGGGCAACAAAAAAGCTGAAAGGAAGAAAATGTCTTTTTTTTTTTCCTCCTAACATCCAACAAAAGATAGGGACATAGAAGGTGAAGTAAGGCTACCATTTAAATAATAATTCTCTCTCTCTTAAAAAAGGAATAAACTAATTTACTCCTACTAGGGCAAAAGAGATGTGCTTAATTTAAGATACCAAATCAAGTCTCAAAGTCAAGGTCATTACTTCTCAAGCCAGAGCAAATTGGTAATGACCAGAAAGCATCCTGTGTCAACCACCATCTTCTGCCTTGCTGGGACGTAGCCGATTTCCCCAGCACTATAAGCTGGACCAGTAAAGCCAGCACTCGTGCAGCACAAGAAGGGCAGAGATATCAAGGATGCAAGCGACCCAGGAATTAAATTTCAGKCTGCAAAACATCATTTAGCTCTCTTCATTAAAATGGGGCAATATCTCAGAGTGCATTTTTATGGAAAGGATTACTCCAAAACATACTGGGAATAAAGTCCGCACATTGGTACTGGTTGGAGCTCCCGCTGGAACCCACAGCCCTGCCCCTGCTGCTCTACCCGCGCTGGGAAGAYGACACTCAGGCCGCTTCTCACTACCAGCCCGAGCCAACATAAGCCAAACAACTGCCCAAAGCAGCAGCCTCCCGCCACCCGCTCCCGTTATCCCCTTGTCTTTTCCTTTCGCTGACTGAGCTTTAAATAAAGTGGCTGATTTGGGTTAATTCCCCACACGGCCACACAAATGCAACAGCAGCACGTGGAGCAGGTTGCACACWGAGAAAGAAATCTTCATCCAAGTGCAGCGGAGAACAGGATCCCTTCTTTTGCCTGCTTATGGAAATGGAAGGTGTTTGGGAGACTATAGACCAATACAAGTTGGGCTGGTATTTCTTTGTGTAGAGACTGATTTAGTGGKAACAGGAATAAAGCTGATCTATATGTAGATCTAGCCATGAGTGTGCTCGTGATGAAACCCTTCCAGGTATGAGCATTAATGTCATTTTGACATGAATATGCAAACATTATTACATTTGCAGATACGTCCTCATTGCCAGGCAAAAAGCAAAGCTTTAGAAAGTAGCAAGGTGTCTTTAATAGTACTGCTTTACAAATGATAACCAACTTGAGGCAGCCTTTTGTGAAAAAAGCAGTTTCTTTTTTGTACCTGCTGCTCTTACAAACTTAACCTAAGCGAATATCTGAGGCCCTTAACACCCTCTTCTATCTATCACACCTATAAGCTTTAATCCATAAATATTAACTCAAAATAGACTCRGTTCCTCTGTGTTATACTCAAAATAGAAAAGCAGAACAAAGCACAGGAAACAATTAGGTGATGAATCTTAACATACAAGTCATAGTCATRGGGGTTGCAATAGCTCAACAACACAAAGAGCAAAATTCACACCTTGGAGAGTTACGCTCATTAGAGACAGTCATTGTCCAAACAGAAAAACACACATTTCCTGTCTGATTTTACACCTGAAACAACTGAGCAGCAAAACAATTTTTAGCCATAAGAATTGTTACTAAACTCTATTTTTCTCTAACTTATCAGGATCCTAGTGGCATGCTAAGCAAATTTAATTCCTATCAGTAAACCAAGGAAAAGAAGTATTACAGTAAAGCCAGAAACAGGCGAGAAACCAAGGACAGCAGTTCTCACTGCCTACGSATTCTCTGCCGCATGACGGTCTTAGGCCGAGAACAAGCTCTTGGTTAGAGAGGTATTCTTCTTCTAGCCAGCAAGCTCATAAACCTACTAAAGCTGGTCTTTTCTGCACTACTCTTCTACAGGCAAATCCACGCTCTCATTTTCAAGACCTTACCACTGAGAACACAGGGACCTGAGCTTTTAAGGAAGAGTCTTGAACTGATTTAAACAAATCTCTGATTATCTGCACTAAGTCCTTTGCCTCAAAACAGTGCTCACACGCTCTGCATTTTCTGTTAACCTGCTTCTAGATTCCACTTACTGTGAGTGTACAGGAGAGCAGAGCACTGAAAATTTACTAAATACAATGTCACAAGGAGCAAAGAGGAATGACAAGCTCTGGRGGTGCAGTGCTGGCCAGGAACACAAGAATTTATGGACATTTCACTGTAGTACAAATGTTAACTTACAGGCGCTTCACTCACAGCCTGGCCCTGAGGCAAGCCCAAAGTCATTTTCTGTAAATGCTTCAGTCTTGGAGTTTATTTAGAGAAAAATATGGCAACTTTCCTGTAAATGAGGACCGCATCCAAGCCATCCTTAGTTATTTTGCCTTATCGGACTTACCATGTGTTGCTAGCCTGCACGTGCAAGTATCTGCTCTCCCATTGTACTTTCTCATCTAGGCTAAGTGGGAGCTGCAGCAGGGCCAGGAGTGCACGGCAGGCACAAACTCACATGAGACACACTCTCTGGCTCAAGGGGAACGTTTCCCACTGGAAAGCACAGGCTTGCTGTSCAATTTTGACAACAGAATAGTGCAACTATTTTAAAATACATATTTTTAAGAACTTAGTGACTTACAAAATTTACTGGCTGATAYTGTATATCAGTACCTTCTACATTGCCCGAAGTTAGGATTTAGCAGAGTTCAGGAGAATATGTTCCCCAAAAGAGTACAGCTGTACTGTGCTCTCCTCTTAAATTAATGGATAAAATATATTCAAAGCGAAAACAAACAAACAACACCCCCAAAAAGCAACTACCACCACAGATAAATTGCAGAAGGCTCCAGTTAGAGGCTTCTAATGAAAGAACAAGGGTCATAACCCAACAGCCTCCGCTGGTTATGAAAACTAGGAGAGTCTGACGCAAGGAAATGTTTATACCTGCTCAGAGTAGCTATCGAAATCCATGGTTATGGACATCACAGGACCGAGCACTTCTGCTTTACAAGTTTAATTGCTCTYGAACCGTTCCCGATCTGAATTCTATTTTCTCTCAGTGACCCCCCGGGAAAGGGTCACAAGCACTCTGTGTTGCTGGCTAACACAGAGCTTACACAGCCCATAAAGGAACTTTTTATGACATTTCTGTTCCATACTCAAGCAAGAAGTGAATTCATGCACATATTAAGCAATGTTCATAGACCAGGATAAACATCAAATTCTTTCAACTGAGACATAAAACCACCAAGGCACTGACCATTTGTGGCATGAGAGAGTTATGATATGAGGTGTTAACTCCAATGTCCTGGACATATTCCAGCCTGGCTAATTGCAGTCAGCCCTCTAACTTTTCTCTCCAAATGCACACTGAAACAATATGCTTGTTTATTCCTGACACTGCCCTGGCACAGCATTGCTGTTATGTGTTTGCCCACAGTTTCACAGTGCTGTTCTATATGTTGCTGTGTCTGTGGTAACAAACCTTCTGCTGAAAAACCTTTGGGTTGAAAGACTAATATATTTTTCCAAGCATATGTTAAAAACAAGCAAACAACAAAAAAATAGAAGCCTGGTTGTTGCTCAGAGTAAAAATAGCCTGCAGAGAAATGGATGGAYGTTTTTGCTAGCATAATCTAAAGGTGTAAGGGCATTCTGATTTCCTTCTCAGTGTAATTACTTACCTCTTTTTCAGCTTCATTTGTTAAGTAATACTGACAAGTTTTATGTTTCTAGTAAGTGACAACAGTAGATTAAGATCTTGGGAGAGGCAACACRAAGTCCTTTCTGAAGCACAGTAACGGGCTATTAGCTCTTTGTCAGCCACTGTTCACTCTCTCCATCTGAACTGTTTAAGGCAAAACACGTAGTTGCTCCCAGAACAACTCTCCCTATGTCATCACAGGGTGAGACAATTAACAAGTTTGGTTTTATTAGTAAAACCAAACTATTTTTTATATTTTGACATAGAAAAAAATAATTAGTTTGGAGCGAAAATCATCTGCAGGCTTTTATATACTGGAAATCAGAACCAGGTGCAGGAGGTTAATTAATACTCCAGTGTTTCTTCTTGATCGAGACGGGTTCAACCACTGAAACATACTTTTCCAAGGAGGGGAAGAAAAAAGGAAGCAACATTCCAGCAAGATGTTGGTCATTTGCTTCTGTACAAGAGAAATTATGTAGAAAGGAGGAGGAGTAAATTGCAGGCATTGGATAAATTGGGTATTTCTGCAGAATTATATGAAGAAGCTTTACAGTTCAACATCTTCGGTACTTCCATCGCAGTTATCCATTTTTAAGAGCATTAAATTCACACTGAGTTTAAGAGAAACAATCAAGTGGAGTGCATGCATATGTGTATGCATGCATACAAAATAAATAAATAAATACTTAAATAAGCAATTTGAAATGTGCAATAGCAAACRTGAAAAGTCTGCATTTCACAGGCAGGACATAAAAAGAACTACTAGTGATTTTGCCAGTCATCATAAAATATATTAACTTCATCTGTTCACAACACCAACACACAACTATTACCAAGTTTCATAGTGCACACCTCTTACATAAGGAAAAAAMCAGCCTGTTTTATGAGTGAATCAAACTAGCTTACCACAGCTGGGGGATCATTCCATTCTTCATAAGAAATGGCAGCATATGGGTAAATTCGGTCATTGATAATCTGAAGGGTAGCAAGAGCAATTGCTTTCATTGATCGAAAATATGCTTCCCAGAACCACCTTGCCTGTAAAGAGAGAAAAAAAAAAAAACTTTCACACTCCAGTTTTAGTTTGCCATACACAATTTGTTTAATGTAGTCTACCACATAGGTGGAAATGAAATTAAGAGGCATGCCTATGCYTATTGCAACTAGGATGTCTGCATAGAGCCTGGAAACGTCAAATTCCACCCCTGCAAAGAAAAAAAAAACCCAACTTACAGATAGTAAAAAACAGAAGCAGCATTACTTATCAAGGGATTAACCACAATGAGAATCCATGTAAATGCTTGAAGGAATCAGTTTCTTTCGTGCTTGTATCACCCGTTTCCCTCCTCAAAATGCCAAAAGCAGTTTAACCACAGGGCACAAGTGTTTCCTGTTCTACTTAGTTTTTCCAAGGCAAAAGAATCCAAAGGGCATCCAAATAGAGGCATGGAGCCAAAAAGGTGCACCTTTTAACAGCAATATTAGAAATAGCTAATCAGCTTGAGAATTAAAGTACTCTTGAACTCTATTTAGAAAATACTATTCCAGTATTCCACAAACCAAAAACCTCCTCTTATTTAGCTGTAATGATGAGTGGCAAAGGTGCCTCACCCTGCAGGTAACTACTTCTTAGGACAAAGATCCCTACACACACACACACACACACACACACACACACACACACACACACACACACACTCTTTGTCAAGCACAACAGCATTCAGCTAAAGAACAGTGTAGAGTGTTCAGGAGACAGGTGGGTATGTCCAAAATTTAAAGTCCTTTGGAGCTTTACAGCCACAGAAATCACAAAGCAATCTGAATCCAGACCTGAATCATTTCTCTCACTGTATTTTTCTCCCTCAGTTGAATTTAACAGGCTAAAAGATTATTAGCAAGAACTTTGGACAAAATTAATGTTGTGCCCAACTGCAGCAGAATTATAAAAACAAATAAGAACAATAAACAATGTCTGGCTTCCTAAAAAAAAAAGCACAAAATCTTAAGATACCTTCCTAAAATACCATAAAAATACTGAATAAAGAAAACACATTCTAAGTGAAGATGCAAGTATTCCTTTCCCTTGTACCACTTCTGCAGAAACATGTAATATCAGAAACTAAGTAACCTAGGTGACCTAAAAAAGCAGACTAAGAGTTAGAACAAGAACTAACATTGACCAAAAGAGTGAATTAAGTGATCTCTATTCAGCTATCCTTATTAAACAAAAGTGGAAATTTAGATATCAAATTCCATCCTCATGTTAACTAACAGTTTGAGTAAACTACTGCTAACCTCAAAAGGCTACCCTCAAAGACATATGCATTGGACATTAAGTTGCACAGGACCATGCATTCCACTGCCACTAAACGACAGTATTCCTCTTCTGCCTTTATTCTGACACTGACCATTACACTCTAATGTGTGCGATGACCTGGCTTTGCAATGACCAGCTCCCTTCTCTTCCCTTGGCAATTCTGGAATGGATCGGAGCCAGCCTCTCTCTGCCGAGGAAACATTTGCCACGCAGGCAAGAGCACACCTTCATACCTGAAACAAAACTGGAGAGCAGGGTAGAGGGAATTCACCTTTTATACACTAATATTTATATAATTAATGTTTTGTAAAGAGCTAGAATATGTTCCCACAGTTGGCTGTAGTTTTTTGGAGCTGTGTTTCTTTAACACAGAACTCAAAACCTTCTAAGGGGATTCCAAGTCTCCAAACAGATGTTTCGAGGTCTCACTACTTCCTCCCCACCTTGTTTGCTTTTATAAAGCAGGACTGATTAACATGACTTGCTAGTCTCTGCCACTCGGCATGCAAAGTTACTAAACGCTTGGGGAAAGTTTCCTGTTAGGAAGATGTGTTTCTATTCTTTTTTTTTTAATTCTGAGCTTTCCACTTCCATGAATCTGTTTTCACTATCCATGAAAGCAGGAGATTAATAGTTGTGTATTTGAGAGCGTCTTTAACACCCTGGGGAGTGTTTCTAAGGTACTGTGCATTAACATACACATCAGGGCTGTTTGAAAGACAGCCTTGCAAGGAAGTGAAAGGCTGACGGAATCGGAGACTCTTCTCTCCGTCTCCAAAAGGCGAGCTCCTGAAGCCACGGCTGCAAACACAGGGATGGCGGTAGGAAACAGTTCTAGAAAGTTGGTATTTTTTTTCTCCCTTCAACTCCTGCACTCTCAGATTGGCTATGGATGCCCACCAATTTCTATTAAAGCTGAAGCTGCTTCATATAACATTAGAGGTACTGATACATCTCCACAAATACACGTGCCCACTTACGAGGGACACAAACAGCAATTTTTAAGAAGTGCCTAGAAATTTGTTTTAATTTTCTTTCTCAGAACTGCAGATGGCATGGAAAGTCTTGGTCTCCTCAATCAAGCAAGTAAAGGTCCAAACCAAGAACTCACCTCCACATTTTTCTTTTCTTTTTACCAGTTTCTGGATTTTGCTCCGGTGGCCTCAAGGAAGCTGAGCTGGTAACGCTCAGCACACTCTGGTAGAGGCAAGAGTCTGGGAAAAAATCATTTGCAGCTCCTTCCAAAGGAGACAACAGAGAGCAGCTTGCAGCAAGAGGGTAGCCAGCTCACTGAAAGTAACATTTATTTAGGTAAGGTGTTATTTTCCTTAGAAATAAACACACTTGGGGGCCTAGCATCTCTTTATAAGCTCTTTACAAGCCAGCATGGGATCAGGTTACCCGGCCTATTCATATAATGTTTATAAGTTCTAGTGTTAATGCCACTAATGGTGCTCCGGTGTAGACTGCAAGACAGATCCATGTAAATCTTTTGATTAGTTTCTGAAAAGAAAAACATTGGGCATGGGGCAAGGAAAGGAATACTATCTGTAACATTTAGATCAAGGGCAGAAGTATTCCATGAAGGAAACTTTCCAGGCTCCTGTCCTTACCCAGCCCATGACTGGCTTGCAGTTGGTAAAGTTATCAAAGGGGGAAAAAACATCATTTGCAAAAAATGCCTTAAAAGTTAACTGCCCATAAACCAGCAGTTCTCTCAGCTTCCACATCGGGCACCACGATGCTGTAAGATTTTGCCCTGCTGCAGGAGTTCTATGTTTCCYCAAATGCCTTGAAAATGTTTATGGACCCTGAAATATTACCATTTTCACACAGGCTACAGTGACAAYTATTTTTCCTTCTATGGCTCCTCTTTAGCATTTCTATTTTTTTTGCAGAGGAAAAGACAGTAGCCTAGCTGCTGTGGAACCAGCCTGCAAATGCATGATTTTAATTCTGGTTTTGCTATTTACTCACAGGTAAGTGTCTGCCATTCACATAATCTCTGATTCTACTCAATCTCTCAGCAGCACTGCAAGGCTAACTTACCACTGTAAATTCAGGGGTGTATAAACCCACAGAACATAACTTTGTCCTTTCTAATTATTTGTGAAAAGAAACCCTAAACTCATAAAAGTCATGTTCAGCCACCCAGTACCACCAGGGCAAGTGACTGCAGCAACCTTCTGCTAACATGTGTACCCTCGGGAGAAACATAAAGGAGATTACAGGAAGTATCTACAGCTCTGAGCTCTAGCCAACAAGTTTGACCATTAACCTTCAGGCTCTGAAGTTACATGTGACACTATTATAATCAAATGCCTTTTAAGTCACCGAGCCCTAACAAGCTGTTCCCCTCAAGTAAGCTATTCTAAGTGTCCACATGCACCCCTTAGCCCCTCTCCACTGTGTGGGAAGATTAATTAGGCAACTGAGGTTCATGATAAACTGAATTATCATGCGTTTTTAGCTTATGGCAATATATGTGAAGATAGCCATATAATAACCAGGTAGCAAGAATCAGCTTTCAAGGCCTTGCAGCACAAAATGGGAGCCAGAAAGATCCTAAGTTCCTTTTTGGAGGAATAAGCATTTAATACAAAGCTTTCTAGGACAAACCTTGTGCTCATATTGAGGACCTCATAGTCCTAAATTCCCAACTATTTCTGCCATTGAATTGCAACCCGCCAGTCCCGCTTTCTGGACTGCCTTACTGTTTCTACAGCTGCTTCCCTGCTCCAACAGCTTCCTTGCTGATCCCATGCATCACTCTCTCAGCATGCAGTTTCTCAGCAAAGATGATCCCAGCTGCGTCAGCTAAAACCAGGGCCCATCCTTGCTCCTRTAGACAGGCTTACACAGAAACTCCTAGAAGGCACTAGGCAATTAAATGGTAACTTGTTGTTTCTATAAAGTGATAATGACCTGGGATTTTCAAAAGTGCTTATTGGTTTGGGACACTTAGGAGTAGCATCACACCACCCAACTCTGCATGTCTAGAGTTGGCTGGCTTGATCTTCTCTCTGTAATCACCGTAAAGCAATGTAAATTCTGTACATACACACACTACTTTGCCTGGCAATGAAAGGCTTTCTAGAATATATTCATGATTTCTAGAAGAGCATCTTTCAATTTTCAGCTAAGTTGGTTGTGTTGTGGCTATTTGGCAACAAAGACCTAACAAAAAAGCAGTAGCCACTGTCATCGTATAAAGAGTGTTCAGAATATCAACATGCTTTTTTAAGGCTAATAGAAGGGTCACAAGAGGAAATGCAACTACAACTTCTTTGGTGTCTAATCATTCCAGATAAAGGCTAATACATAGTTTGGCATTGGGTTCTCCCAATGCTCAAACTAGAAAGTACTCCAGAAGGGAACAAGAGGAACAAGCAGTAGAAAAATGCAGCTCACATAGAACTGTTTCTAATTAAACTGACATTCACCTCTGACAGAACATAACAGTGCTCTTTTATTTTGAAACACTTCTTCCATCTTTCAACTTTGTCTTCACGAATAGGCATGATGCTCAAGCAAAGCCCCCCAAAATATTCAATCCATCTATATATCTTCATTTAATGAGAGGCCTAAAAGGAAAATTCCTTTATCAAAGGATACTTTTCCAGGCTGAGCAAAAGGGRAAAAAAAAAGACAAGCACACAGTAATTTATATCATTACATTCCTATGTTTTACCTGTCCTTGATTATGTCACAAATGCATTCATGTCTTATTCATGAGATGTTGGCACAGAAAGCACTTTGGATAATCCACAGTCTCTCAATCTTGCCAAATTTGATCCCAAAAGACCATCTATGCCATGTGCTGCTATTACTCAACATACTCGAGTGAAGACCACAGACATTCTGAACAAAGCATTTCAGAAAGAGATTCAAGATAGACATTTTGTCATGTTGTTTTTTATTGTAATTCAACTTCACAAAATAAGCATATTCTCCCTCTTCATATACACAAGCAGAAGTGGAAACTAAATCTTTCCATTACCCAAATTTCTTTTCTTTTTTCCTCTCTGAAAATGTCAATTCATAAGGGACATTGAGGTCAGAGTTCAAAAAGCTAATCTTACCCTCCCCATACCAGTTGCTTGGGAGCAGACTTGCTTCTACTGTCTCCAAGTTTTATTGCTGCAAATGCTAGACAAATGCTGACTCATAAGAGCTAAGAGTAAAAGGTGGTGGTAGTTTTGAACACTCAGCTATTAAGCTTAATGTTCTTGCATAATGTTCTTGTACTGCAGTCTTCCTCACAATGCACCTCCTTGGAATGACAGCAATCCATRTGTACAATACTACACACACAGACACATATATATGAAAATAATTTCTTAAAGAAAGTATACTTGTTAAAGTTGTAAGTCTTACATTGTAAGTCTTGCTTCCATACTTGCAGATAATTTGGGGTTCCTTTTTAACGTTTTTATCTTCTGTTCTGAACTGAACACGAGGCTTCCTCTGCCTAAAACCTGTCTGCAACCATGTAACATAAAAAGGACTATTTCTTGAACAGAAAAAAACAGCTCTCATTCTCTCTCATAAAACAGTAACATTTTCTTGCCTAGATTTTGATCCAAGAATAAAAAGCTTAGATTATCTTGATCCCTTCAATACTTATCTTCACTATTTCTGGACTTGGGGATATTAACTTTGTTTTAAAAATAGCAAAAAGGACACAGGACTCAAACAGAAACAAGTACCACTTAACACTGGTATTCTCCCTTCAAAGATTTCTTCAGGCCCAGCTTGTTTCTCTGAATAATGAACTGCCTGATTTTGCAGCTCTGTTGCAGAAAGCAAAAGTTACACTATTCACAACTCAGGAAACCTGACTTACTGCCCTGACACCATATAAATCCATGGCAAAAATTCACTTCAGTTATGGAGTCAACAAAGGGAAAACAAAACTGTGAGCAGAAAGAAACCCTGAGGCAGGGAGTACTGTTCCAAAGCACAGAGACAAAGCCAGCAAAGCAAGAAGCAAGACAAGAGAACGTGCGGAGTTTCAAACACACTTAGTTTTAAAACTGTAATGTAAAAAAGGCCTCCATTTCCCAAGTACCCTTGAGCAGAGCTTTCAATTCCATCTTGCTGTGTTACTCAAGTGACCTGTGTTGACACCAAGGAGATAACACAGCTGTAAGACAGCAATACAAGTTCTACTATCCAGATAACATCCACACAATCATTACTGATAATGCAAGGACACAAATACTAGCGTGTTTCTTCGTCCAGTTTTGGGGAGTTTTGGGGGCTTTCCCATTACTCCAGTCTCATGGGGCAGTCACCTCACTCGAGGAGCAGCCACAAGAGCTCTCCCCATCTACCTCTGACAGGGACTGTCCTTCGCACACTCCCTGTCAGCCACACAGAACCAAACTTGCTGCTCTTGCTGCTTCAAGAGCAGTCCAGAAAAGAACAGTTACATATATGTAGCTGTAGGGAATGCTCAACTATAGTATGACCCAAGTTGAGGGGGGAAGGGGAGCTTTTAGCCACATTTCTTGACAAATGATGGACAGCTCCTGAAACAGAAAGCAATAGGTTTCAGGTCTCGGGGGTACTGCCTTCAAATATGTCTGTGTTCTCAGGGTAGATCAGCTTACCCCGCTGCAGGCACCCCGCTGAGAGGTGAGGTCCCAAGCAAAACACAGGAATCGGACTGCGAGCCTTTGAGGTGGCAGGAGCCAAGGGGGGTTCAAAGGCAAGGCTGGCTGGTGGGCAGCACCTCGGAGCACTGCGGAGGTTAGAGGTTAGTAAAGCAGGAGCCACTGGCCAATAAAACAGTGTTTGCAGAGCCCACTCTACAGATAAATTGGGGATCTGTTTACACCTTTCCCAGCTTTCTGAGTTACACACGCTGATGCTTCCCACTGTGATCTTGTCCTATGTCCACTAGCATCTCCCCTGCTCAGCAGCTGCCCTGCTCTCTGCTGGCTGCCTTTATAAGAAGGGGAAAGGATGCTTGGAAACTTTTAATCAGCATCCAGCATCAAAAATAAATAAATAAAAGCACAACTGCTTTTATTTGTGTCAACTGCTGCAATAAGATCTGTCTTGTTTGAGATTTCCCATGACTGCCGTACTAATGCCGGGAGAATAAAAGCTTAAATTCCCTTGATTAGAGAAGGTAAACACAAAGCAAGCCCCGTGCCAATCACACACATGAAAGGATAGCTTTTTGCAGTAAGAAAAAAGAGAAATCTATGTAGGGTTACCACCACGCTGGAGCTTTCAAAAGTCAGCACATACCTCAATTTCAGAGCTTAAGCCCTACACCGGGAAGAACTTGTTCTGTTGATGAAGACATGTTGYGCTCCGTTTCCTGCTCAGTTTCTATACTGCTCTATTTTATGTAAACATAAGCATACGCATAACCCACATAGACACAGTTGTGAACAGTTTTAACCACAGACATTAGTGCCAGTACTGCTTGAATACCTACGTATCTTATTGCACTCTACGTAGATAAACGTTGAAAGAGCTACAATTTTTTTTCTCCTCATATATGGGACAAATTCTGTTTAAGATATAGTGTGGCCTCCACACTTTAAAAATAAACGCTGTAAAATGGTATTACCCTTCATGCTCTAAACTGTGCATAAATGCACGACTGTCTGCTAAAGTAATGCCACTAACAGTTGCTGGTTCTGATAATATTATGTCATGGCTACACTCAGTAGAAATAGGGTTGAAAATGATTTTAGATGAGCAAAATAACTGAGAGACAAGGGTTATGTATTTCATTTGGAAAACATCAAGACAATATCCTAAAAAGGAAATGTTCTTTATTATATGATACCAATTTTTGCCAAAACGATAGCTGTTATCTATCTCAAAGATAAACAGCAAGCCCTAGAAGGCAAATAAGGCATCATCGACCAGCACGTGCAGATTTTAACCTTTCACTTCAGCTGATCAGTTGGAGGGTCAGGAAGGAATTGTTTTTCCTCTCCTCTTGATATACAACTACTTTTCTACTTTTGGAAGAGACAGAGCTCAAGCCTCAGGGGATCCACAAGGACAAAACACAGGTAGGAATGGATCAGAAGGAAAGGGGTGGTGAAGAGAAGGGACTGTGCACTGATGCTYGGGGCTTACTGAAGAACTTCCAGTAGGTGGTTAACAGGTCTTGCACACCCAAGGGCTTAACCCAACCACCAGATTCAGGATCAGAGAAGAGTTTTGCCCCATACTTTCACAACGTCATTGGCATTCCTTGGTTTTGTTTGCTTTAGTGTGTTGGAAAGCATTTGGTCAGAGCATTCAAAATTGTCTGCTAATGGGAGAAAGCGAGGGGTAGAGAGAAGGAACCAATCCTGAGATATGTGCTGTGCTGTTTGCAAGTCAAGGGGCATAACAGTGTAGTCCATTCCTGACACACACCATTTTCCTACATGTGGTCATCTAAGAAAATATTAGATATATTTGAACATCTTACAGTCAAAGATTAAAGTAAAAAGGTGCCTAAAGATTATCTGGAGACAGACTTTTTAAAGAACATGCAAAGCCCTCCTAACTTAAAGCCAAGTTGACTTGCAAGACGCATGTGATGTAGTCATTAAAACAAGGAAAGGGGAACTAGGACTTCTAAATTCCATTATTACCATAAGAGTTTGACCTTGGACAAGTCATTTATGTCTCTGTTCACTCATCAGTAAAACTGTATGAGACCAAGATGCACTTATTGCTCATAAAGCATTTTTATGGCACTCAAATGCAACTTACCACAGAAACGCAGTGTATTTATACTGTACAGACAAATGCTAATATTACAACAGTTTCAATAGTGACGGGGTGAGTGGAACAAGTGAATTTGGTCAAGAAACGTGATATGTTTGCAGAGGAAGAGAACAGGAAAGTGAAGAATGAGAGGAACGTCAGGAAAGATGTTTAAACATCCATTCATCTGTAGCAAACTGCTTCAAGTGCAGAACGCAAAACACTCTCAAATACTATTTTAAAAGAATTGCATTATTTTAAAAGAGTTCAAAAGAATTTACTGGATTTATCTGTAGCACATCCAAGCTGTCTATGGCATTCTGCAAAGGGCACGTGCCAAGAGTCCACTCTACAACATCATATACACTGAAAACAGTCTAAACACTCTTGCAGTTCAAGTTGAATCTCCTCTGATCTAGAAGCTGCAAATCTAAGATACTAAGGCAGCACAAGTCCATCCTATAAAAACCACTCAACAGAGTGGGGGCTACTCTTAGATTTCTGAGCTGCTTCYCCATGATACCACAAAGACTGCTCTGCAATGCAGAAAACATCAAAATACTTTTCTCTGTTCACGGAAAGCAATGGCAATAGGGGAAAGGGGGCAATGAAAGTCTCATATATAAATGTCAAGGATTCTACGACTCCCTGGTGATCCTGGCAATGAGCCAGGTAAAAGTTTTCTCTTCCTTTGCTGTTTGCAGCAACAAATCCTCCCYGGGGGGAGGAGGGTGAGGACTGGAACTTACTTCACTGCATCTGATAGGATGGCAAATTGTCCAGGCCTGACATTTATGGGGGACCCGAAGCTCCATAGAAGCACTCTGGGAGGATTAAAGCAGGGTTAGCCGCTCCAATCACACTCCCTAAAACGCTGCAAATGGCAGGCAGATGAAAGTTCTTCTAAATTCGATAATGATGAGTCTAAAGAAGCCCGAGACAGAAGCTGTCCCTCGTCAGGGAAAGAACTGCAGCTGGAAGCAGAGTATTCTCATTAAAGGACTTGTAAAATCTATCTGTGCTCAAAGAGCAACCAGTGTCCAGATCCTGAAGTTGTCTTTAATTGATTAAGCAGAACTAAATCCCAACCCCTGCATGTGAGCCACGCCACCCACCAAAAAACCTGCATACCCTCCCTTTGCTTTAACTCTCTGCAGGAGCGTTTCGCAGTAAGAACGGGAAGGTTCACACGCCGGCACTCATTGCCTGGAGCCAGCAGAAAGGCTCATATAGCTGTCAGCAAGCTGATAAGGGCTGAAATTACTCTACAGAGCCCTCTTTAAAGAAGAGCCAAAGCAGCACATTAAATGAAAGGGAGGAGGGGTCAGAAAAGCCAGCCACTCATGTTGTTTTAACGTGGCACTAAAACAAGTCATTGATTTATGCATGTGTCTCCAGGTCTGCTTGACCTGCAGCCTGAACTTTCCTTCAGGTCAGGGCTAAGGCACAGGGCATGTGCACTAAAAAAAGATCCCTAACAGTTTGTCCAGGTACTGCCACTGTGGGAACAAACAGTGCAAGTTACATGCCTTCTACACGCTTTTTTAGAAGTTATATATACTTATATTTATATATACACTTATATTTTTTTTAAATTAAAATCAAATTTAWATTCCTTTTTAGTTTTTAACCGTCCATCTAGAAATGTCTTYTGTCTTTGAAAAGACAAACAGCTGTGCTTATTTTCACTTTTAATTAATAAAATGATGAATGGAATGTTACACAGCCACGAGGTTATTGGAGTTTTTGGTTGTGGGATTTTTTTTAATTTTAATTTTTTTTGTTTATTTTTTTGTTTTTTTGTTTTGTTTTGTTTTGTTTTTTGTTGACTTAAAACAAAAAAACAAAAAAAATAAAGTCAACAGCTTGCCCACGGTGGGTTCTGCAGCGGCCCGACACGCACCCTGYGGTGCCTCCCCAGGGCCCTGCTCCTTCCCAGCTCAGAGGGGGCTCCTTTGCATTCGTCTCCGATGCATTTTCCTGCCTTGGAGTTTTTCAACAACTCTTTTTGGGTTGTGTAACTTAACCATTTTCAACTCCGGTTAGTAGTAACAGGAGTTAGGGAGCATCAAATGAAATGGCATCAAACAGCGCATGGCGATTCCTATCCACTTTCTTCACGACAGTGTTATTTTACAGCTCTGTATTACCTCCCAGTGCCTCATTTTTGAGGGCAGGAGCCTCGGAGCACCTAACCCATCCTCACGTGGAATTGGCCGTGACCCCTCGGGAAGTCTGGGCCGAGGCCGCCCCGCTCCCGGACCCGCCTCCGGGCACCTCTGCCAGGCCCCGCGCTCCATATGGAACCATTTGGGAGGGGGGATGGTTCCAGGAAGCTTCAAAGAAAACGGGAATGACAACATTACTGTATAAAACAGACAAGACAGCAAGCCCAGAGATGCACAAGCTTCATGCAGACTGGTATTAATTTCAGCAGCTCCAACAGYGGAGGCTCTTTTGGATGGTCGCTGCGTGGCAGTCTGTGAGAACGAGCACRTGCTCCGCTGCCGCCTTCGCGGGCRCACGCACCACATGGGATTTTCAACACAGGCAACTTKTCTTCTCCACAGTGCAGGCTAAGGCATGATCACAGGAGGGGAAACAGCTATTACATTTTGTGGGAGTGATGGGGGGCAAAATGCCTGCAAGTGAGAATAAAGGCATTCCTTAATATTGTACCTGCTACAGATCTGAATACAGCCCCATCTAACGCAGGGCAAGAGAAGTTAGCCCAGGTTTCCTACATGCCAGCCCTGCTCAGACCAATAAATACTCTTTTTCCTGATTTATACCACAAACTCTCAACCAAACAGTTAGGCATAATAAAGTTATATTATAGGAAATCAAGTCCCGCTCACACTAGCAGTATATCCTGGCAGGTTTCAATTCCAAAGGTGAAACACCTGCATTTTATCCTCTCCACGCTAGTGGCAGCATGATGTTCATGATCAGTGTAGAAACTATAGGAAAATCTTTTCAAATACAGGTTCTTTCACATTACAGATTTAATAATTTTCCTAAAATTCCTAGATTCACAAGAGAAAMAAACATAAATACATGAAGCCAAATCATGTCTCCAGTAGCTGTAACTGTGAAGCTACTTTTTCCTCTTGCCACTCCTGGCTTTGCATTAGTATTTGCTGCCTGTGCATCCCACAAAAATGGCTCATTTGTGTGAAGGGACCAAGGAGAAAGGAGACCTCTGATGGCCACCGCAGTATTTGCAGACTTACGCTGTACCCAGAATAAAGTGAAGCTGGCAACAGAATTCCGTTATGGAAGACACTCACCAGTAAAGTGTCAGTCTATTTTCTTTACATATATATGCAGCAAACACCATGCAGAGTTTAGCCTTGTCTGGTTAGAAATAAYGATACTAGAGTGATGTAAATTACATACCCCCACCTCCTCAAAAACAAAAGATTACCTGGGCCACTCTTTATGGAAGTGACACATAGGACGGCCTGGTCAATGAAGCTGTTCAATGGTGTTGCAGAAACTTGTCCTCACAAGTTGCAAAAATCCCACTACAGAAATGTTAGACACCTTCACACAGCATCTGAGACGAGACCCTTTACTTTCTCTCCATCCATCAGGCCCTCACTTTCTGCAGACCTCTGTTCCTCAGCAGTACAACTGTGGTAGCAGCATCTTTCTACCTCAGGATATGCTCATGTACCATATATACAGTGATGATGCCTAAAGATTCCAGAAATCAGGTTACAGTCTAACATATGTTAGCATCTCCCCTCACCGCTAACCCCAAAATGGAATTTCCTATTCAAAGCACCAAAAGAACCACGCAGTTGAATCCTTCCATACCTGCAATTTGCCAACAAATCTCTTCACATTTTCTGAAAATCCTGCTACATCTAACAGTGCTGATCTGCACTGTGTGCATGAACTCCTGAATTAAAGCTTGGTGATGACAGAGTAACAAACAGGCAACAGCATCAACTGGAATTAACTGTAAGATGTTTCATTTTGACTATAAACCCAACACACAGATTTCATTTGCGAGTTTGAGCAGCTCAGGACCTCACCTTTTCCAGTCACAAAATAAGTAACATCTCCCCTCACAGATATCATCATCTTATTCAAAATATTTAAAGCATTTAAGCATAACAAGTTGTCGCATTTGAGAGCTTAAAGCTCATCTATAACCAAAAATTTCCCTATGTATATACAAATTCTTGAACTTTCTTTCAGAAACTTAGATATAATACAAAGAAAAACAAAAAAATATATAAAAATAGGTATATACACCTTGTGATTTAATCAGAAAAAGCTCAGYAAACAAAAGCAGGCAGTAAACCTGCATTTAAGGAGATCTACCATCGCAATATGTATTAAGAAAACAGACTGGACAAAAAATAAAAGAAGAAAGAAAAAGTGAAGTTAATGAATGTGGTCTCCAACTAGACCACATTATTGGGAGCCAGCAATCTCCATTCCCATGGTAAATACCTATGATTCTTACATGAAGAAGCAGGTGCTCAAAACCTCAATTTCACATTTCRTATCTGCTGCTGCCCAGGATGGGGAGGCTTTGATCCCTGTGGACGCTGCAATGTGTTTCACAACAGCATGCACATTAACATGCTAGGCTGGAGGCATTCCAGTCCCGAGTAACTGCAGTCTGCCTGCCCAGGCACTGCTCTGCAATTGCAATCATATGCCCTGCTCTTAACTTCCTGACCTAAGGGCTAAGGGAGTACTGCTGAGCAGCTGCTGCTTAACAGATCTAGCTGCAGCACTGATGGCTACAGACAAAATATTGAAAAGTTATGGTGAATGCATATGTTTAGCATAGTGAAGAGGGCTGAATAATCATAATATTAACACAAGTATATGATGGAAGCTGCTGCATCACCAGCTTTTACAATAAGGCAGATTTACAAACTCACATCCTAAACATGGAAAAAGGAAAAGGATTTAACTCTAGAACTTTATTTTACCTGTCTTTGCATCTCTTCAATTTGTCTCTGAGGAACACTTTGCAGAATGCTGTACATTTCAGGCATCTTTTCTTCTGGGATGACAACAGAGGCTCTGCAAATGAAAAAAAAAGTAGTAAGATAAGTTAAATAAAATTTTGCATTGGCTCTTTTTAAACTAGATTCTTGTCCTAATCTATTAAGACACACCAGGAAGATTTTAGAAGAAAGAAACTGTCTCCTCTATGTAGATTACTCTGCTGCAGTGGAATTCCTTTACCACTCCAGCCAGTTTGCCTATGGGCAATGCCACAACTCTGCGGACTGATCTATAAACACAACAAATACAGAACAAACCTAAACACAGAACTCCTGAACTCTAATCCCAGGGCTGCCACTGAGTTGTTATGATGTTATGTCTTTTGGAGTGAACAAACAGTAATAGCATATGCAATGCTATACATACAAACTGATTTATATATGTATTATTCTAAGATCATACACAGACTGGRCATTGTGCATGCATGCAAAAATCCCCTCAACTGTAACAGTACGTTCATCTATAAAACAAACACACTCTTCAGTCTTAGAACACATGAATGGCAAGACAATATAGTGAATTTAAGCATTTAAGTGAAGCAATATTTGGCATATACCTTTCTTAGGGGAACCCGAATGTGGGTCATCCATCACTGAACGCAGGCAAAAGACAAAGTGGCACTTCTATTTTATGAAAGCTACCCTAGGCTACAAGGTAACCAAATGTTCATCTTTGCCTGCTTGGATTTCCTCTCATATTCTCAAACAAGGAGAGCATCCATCCCAGTCCATTTTATTCACTGCAACCCCCACTAGACCTGCCTCATTACCCMGATCTCACTCATATCACCGAATGCAACGGAGGCTTCTTATGCACATGTTGGAGGGACAGGAGTTCGGGTACAGACCTCTTCCAATCCAAAACTTCAGAGAAAGGCAAGATATAGGAATCAGCAAGGATGACCGGGACGCAGCCAGCTTGAAGAACGTCACTCAGCACGGSCTGTCCCAGGCGGGCTCCGCGCAGGACGACGCAGAACGTGGCTTCCTGGCACCAAAGGGCACCCAGCACAGAAGGCAAAAAGAAGGCAGGGTCAAAGTTGCAGGATTACGTGGTCCTGCTTTTCTCCTCATAAAAAACAGGCCAGAAGGTAAACGGATTTTTCTTCCATGTTACCAACATACTCTAACTTGGCAGCAAATTCAAATTAATTACATAGCTTCATGGGTTACTGAGTCAATATAATAAGATTCGTAACTTTGGATTTTTAATTGAGAAAATTCATGGGGAAAAGTAAATCAAATATTCTGAAATTTTGGCATAACTAGGTGAGCAACAATCAACATGAGCTTAACAAAAAACAATCCATATCAAGTCAATCCATTTTGTTTTCCATTATATGACAATTGGGCTCTATGAACAGTAGAGAAGTAATAGATTTCATAACTTYAAAAGGCCTTGGACATCATCTCAAATAACATTCCTGCAAGCAAATTAAAAATCATGGGCTAGATAAAACGCTCATTGGGAGATACATAAATTATAATTACAGGACTCTAAATATAAAACAGTTAGTAGTGACTCACAGGCAAAAATAAGTGATGGATCAAACAGTGTTCCAAAGGATCTGTCCAGACACAGCACTATCAAGGGTGTCCTCTGATTAGCTGCATAGCAGAATTAAGGCAGTACTTACTAATTTTGATGGTATCAACAATTCTGGAGGATGATTAGCGAGTGTAATGGGCAACAGAGAATTTGAAATTATAGGGAGACACTGACTAAAAATACAGCTATATAAGGTTCAACATTTAGATAAAAATAACCATCTGCACAAACACAAAGCAAAGCAATCTCTCTACTTTTGCTGAAAAAAAAACATTTTGCAGAAAAGGACAGGAAAAGAAAGGAAATTCATAATTCAGCAGTGTAGTCTCACTGCAAAGAAAATAAGCAACTCCATCCAAAGTTGGCATTAGAATGTAAAAGAGAAACACAAACTAGGTGACCAAAGTTATGCTTCACTCTGCTGAAAAATGAAAAAWGGTCAGGATGTCAGAGCAGTGTGTTTGGTCTTCACAATGTACTTCAAGAAGAATAAAACGTACTTGAACTGTGAACTTCAAGAAGCAAGTATAAAGACTCAAAACAAAACAAAAAATTATTTTCTACAATGAAAGACTGAATGCAAGAGTTTGCCTGCTAGAAAGTCTGGAAAGGATGAACTGTGATCGTGGTCCTCAGGCTTCCCTCCTTCCCCAAAGCACAAAAGGAAAAAAAAAAAAAAAAAAAAAGAAAGAAAACACAGCAGGGGAATGGAGGGAGAGGAGAGAATGAACACACGTTTTAACCATTCACCCAGGGGATCACAGGGCAGCAGGTGGAAGAGACCCTGGTAAGGTCTGGGAGAGGGAAAAATAMGCAGCCCAGATGTGGACACACATGCTCATCTGCCCAGATAAGCATTTTTCCTGTCTAGACAAAGGTTACTATAAATACATCTCCTCACATCACTACTGTTATCAGCCAGACATTCCAAAGGGAGACGCAGGGCTCTGCAAAGGAAAGTATTTTAACAATCTCGGCATGTGCCAGCTCTTCTCCGAGTTATATTATACACTGAGATAGAGATATAGATCCCCTTACTAGCTATCCTTGAGCAGTCCAGTCTGCATTTAAAGAAAGAAAACTTATTTTTTTTTCTTTTGGCTGAAACTTTAGAACCGAGGGTGACCCCTTCCTCCCTYTCCTCCTCCTCCTCATGGAATTTTTGACGTATTTCCTCCAAAACATAACAGGAGGAGTGGAAAGTTTGCCTTTCCTAGGCAYGTTTGCTATTTTATCATCATTTGCTGAAGTTCAAAGACTGATTACGTGCTGGTGGCCGCAGAGAGAGCACAGTGGTCTATGCCATAACTCTCTCGACCATGGTGCACGCCAAAGCACCTCTCTGCTCGGGAACTGCCAAGACACAGGGGCCTGAGAACATTAGCTAGTTTCATCTCCACTGACACATCAAAAGGCCTCTGGAAGTTGGGCCAAGGCCACCAAACACATTTCACCTAGAGGTTTTCATAGCTGCATGCTGACAAGTCCTCTGGTCTAGTCTGTTGTATCCATGCAGGATATTTTGTAGGGTTTTGTAGGGTAACCAGTAAGCTGCATGCAAAAAACAACTTGACCAATTTTCATTAAATAGAGGATTAGAGGATTCTAATTAATTCCAATTTAATCCATTAAATAGAGGACTAGAGGATTCTCTTTTTCCCAAATAAGTTTACACATAAGTTCTTAAAAGTTTATTTTATTTTTCCCTCTGATTGACAAAGCTGCCAAGCTCTCTTCCAAACTTCATCTAATGAGATCTGGATTGCCAGAAATGAGAAATCAATTCCAAAATCACTCCAGCTGAAGGTCAATTTGCCAGTTATTCTGGASAGTGTAATTCTAATGGTTGTGCAAAATTTTCAAAAGAGTTCACTTGACCACCAACATTTCTTCCTCCTGTTTCCATCAGATTCAACGGCACATTCATGTCATCTTCTAAGTTTACACGACATGATGTTGACATGCTGTTTAAACTATCATGACCAGCCTCATGAAATTGAGCAATAATTTCGAACTGCAGCTGAATACATATATTTGGCTCCAAAATTCTCATCCCTTGTACAAACGAGCAGAATTTGCATATATTATCCAAGCTAACATAATAAACCACGTGCTAAAAAAAATACACCCAGCAAGTTAACTGAAACGCAAGGAAGTGCCCTTGTATTTGGGCACTACACACGCTCATGCTAATGTACTAAACAGGAACTGCTCCGTAGTTAAAAGAGTCTCCAAAGGGAAGAGCAGCTTGCAGGAGAGGCGGCCTTACCTGCAGCACCTGAGGATAATCGAAGACTTGGTTCTTGTGACAGCGTTTGCGAATGGCAGGGACCCCATCCGAGAGGTTGGTGCATTTGTCCAGGATCAAMACGGACTCCCCGTTCTCGGCCTGAAGAGCCTCCAGCTCGGCGCGGTACTCGGGGTGCAGAGCCATTTGGGAAGACAAGAGGAAATACCTGCGAGGGCTGAAACACCAGGGCCACTGTCACCACGGGGCCGCCCGTGCACCCCCCTTCCCCCTGCCAAAGCAGCATCACATTAACCAAAGGTGGACACGGGCCAAGCCCACTTCCACAGGCCAGGATGTAAGTGGGAATGATGCAGTAAAATGAAGCTTTGGATGCAAGTGGTTCAGCATTAGCTGCAACTTGTACTAAGTTAATACTTACTATCCTACAATAAGCACTTGCATTTCAAGCTGCTCTGTAAACTGAAGCAACGTTCATTTGGCTACATATTAAAGCAGCTCCCCATGGATGCCAGGATTGCTCATTCTTCTATTGCATGCTCTTTTCTAATTACAAAGCAGTTAGGATATTGGATGCTGCTGCTAGACTCCCTTCCCAAATCCTTAATCAACAATTTCCRTTGGGAAAAGTGCTCAAGTGACAAATCAGTTGCCCTCTACCCTTTTTTACAGTCTTGACACAGTGATGGCAGGACAAGCTCCCCTTGCTGACCATGACTCATTTCTCTCCTGTCAGGACAAGGGCCACATTTCCCAGACAACATTGAAGGTTCATCAAAATATTTCAAAATGCTGATTTGCTTTGAARGTAAAGCACACAGTGATGGAGTCTCAGATTATATGTTCACAGCTTTAACAATGTTGTAATACAGTATGTTACACTCACTCACTTTGATTTTCCTTTTAAAGGGACGAGCTAAGCCAGACTGCTCTAGCATTCCCCATGCAAGGGAACCCATAGCGGGTGCTCGTCTTGACACTGCCAAAACGACACAAGAAATGGGGCCTTCACTTACCATTCCACTTCTCCTACATATGATACTATTTTTAATGCACAGCTCTGAAAACACAAACTTACCCATTATAAAGCGAGACCTTTCCTGCTGCTTTTCTCACCCTTTTACTTATTCTCATGCTGGTCTTGTTACTTGCTCTAATTAACAGCTGAGTTGCATAAAAAAATGCTTTCTTAAACATACTTTCTTTCCTAAGCTTCAAGTTACTACCAGCAGCTTTATAGAACACATAAGTCTAGCAGAGGTATATTAAAACCTTCTTAACTAAAAAGGACAGCAAATCAAAAACTTGCAGTTTAGCTCTGCAAGGTGGGGAGGAAGGAGGGAAGTTGCCTTAAGGAAAGGAAATACTGTTGCAGATGAGTGAAAATAAATGCCTGTGACCAGCTAGAAAACATGCAGGATCATTAAGGGATATGTTTAAAATCAAATTTTGCCTTTAAACAGTCATCACTCCGTGACTTCCAAACCTAGCGACCAAATCTTGCTATGAGAGAAACTGCAACACAGCTACCAGAAAATAGCCCCCTGTAACAGTGGAATGCAATCATTTACCCAGGCAAGCCTGAATCCCGAGTGTCCTTCCCTTACCTCACTTCCTTCATCAAACTGGGGTTGGGAATGTGTTTCCAATAATAACGCTAAGTGGCCACTAGATGGTACTCGGGAGACTACAGTCCAGCCCTCACTGAAGGCAATATTTGGAAATGTTTTGCCACTTACATGTTCTCAGGGGCATCCAGGCTCACACCCTTGGACCAGCTCCCAGGCCAGGGGTTCCCTATGAGGCCCACAGCCAGCTGCAGCACCAGGCTGGCTGCGTGGACACGGACCACGTCACTGCGCACTCCTCACATGCACGCTCTCCACAAAGATACATCAATCTGCACATGAGGAGGAACTTCTTCCTGTGAGGGTGACAGAGCCCCGGAACAGGCCGCCCAGGGAGGCTGTGGAGTCTCCTCCTCTGGAGACCGCTCTGCTCTGGCCCCACTGCAGCCTTTCCACCGCAGTCTGCTCCTTTAGTAACACACGTTTCCCACAAAACTTCGTTACCAGAAAGGAACTAAAGCTTCTGCTTTTKGAAACCTAATTCTCTGCAACAAACAAGTCTCCCCCTCCCCATTGCCTCAGTCCACTCATCTTTTTGACAGGGCCTTACTATGTTGTTATTTTTCTGTCAAATGTTTTCAGCTGCTAAAGAGGTTTATGAAATATTAGAAGAATTTGCTTTTTAAATTGATTAAAGCAGGTCTTCCAGACTTCCACCTACTTTTATTCGGAACAAATGAATGAATTGGAGAAACCACAGCTTTACAGGGTAAATCATTTTAACAGCTAAATACATGCTCTGTGATTTCCCATTTGGCTTGCTTTACTTCCAGCTACGGGGTTTATGTCTCCCTGCATTACTCTGGAAGATAAAATTCAGTATTCTAATCTCTGGAATCCAATAATCCAGTCAACTCTCATACTTGTTTTTCATGAGCTAACCACACTAAGCTCTGTAAGACTCATTCTGCAAGACCTTCTTCCTTCAGACTTCCATTAGCAGCTTCCCCTTGTACCTGTTCCAAATTTTCAACATCACTTTGAAAGGACCCCAGAACTACAGAAGCACTCAAAGTGATCTGGAAAAAAAATGCATCCATATGGCCCACAGAGCCCACATCCCCATTCCTCCTGCTTATGCTTTCCAAGTCTGCATTAGCTGACGCTACTTCAGGCAGTTGTGTTGTTCACGATGACCCCTTTACTCTTTTCAAAGTCACACTGGAGGTACAGTGTGCTTCTTTTATACTTGAAATAGCAATCTTTTGCCATTGCTTTTAAGCATTATAAAATTGTTTTTGCTTTATTGCTTTGCATTACTGCTCTGTTTTATTTGTCACTTAAATTTATACATATATATATATTCATGATTACTTTTTACTTATTTCCAGAGAGCTGGCAATAGATACTGATCTGGAACCAAATCTTATTCTAACGCTACTAGAAACCCTGGCATATCATTGTGTTCCACACTTCACTTTCTGGAGCAGGACAAACAGAGAATCACTAGGAAAAAACATAAATTCCCAGATAAATCAGCCTGGCAGATGAGCCAGATAGACAGAAGCACTGGAAAAAATCACATTTAATGGCAAGGCCTGGTGCACAAACGCAGTGCTTACCAAACTGCCCAACCTACCAACAACTTGGCAGCTAAACACACATCCAGCAGAACCCGTATTAAACACGGTACTGAATATCCTCTGCTGGATCACTGGAATTGCTTTACCCTGGTCCTCTTTCCGGCAGATCCACTTCCCCGGAGAGTGGGCTGTAGACGGGAATACTGACATCGTAGCCTTGCCGGTAAGTCCACGTGGAAAAGCCTCCACCAGCCAACAGAGCCCTGGAAAGCACAAAGAGAGAGCCTG
Organism: Nothoprocta perdicaria; assembly: GCF_003342845.1. Lineage (NCBI taxonomy): Eukaryota > Metazoa > Chordata > Aves > Tinamiformes > Tinamidae > Nothoprocta > Nothoprocta perdicaria. Next base: position 58,388 of record NW_020454649.1, read on the forward strand.
TAAATAAAGCAGGTTGATCATCCCAAGCCCAGAGCACCATTTGCTCGTTACCATTGCCAGGGTATCAAAAGAACGAGTGCTCCAACAGACAGGTTCTYCTTCAGTTTTCCTTAGTGGTATTTTTCATGCAGCTCTTAGGGTTACTTGAGTTTTCCTATACTGGTTTAATACCAAATGGGAGCCAGTCACCAACAGAAAATTTAGGATTATATATAAGATGCTAAGGAAAGAGACGATTTTGCATAAAATAGGGAAGCAATATATTGCAGCCATTATGATTTTTGAAATCTTGAAAGTCCCAAGTCAATTCTAATTTAAATAATTACATTCCTAATTACATGTATTAATTAACATATTCCTCAACACTTGTCCTTCCTAAAACACCGGGTAGCATAGCTTGTGAAGAGCTGGAGACGAGCTTTGTTCCACGTATAAGTCCAATAATACTTTGGCAGCTTACAGTAACTCCGGACTTCTCAGGATGGAAACTTCTAAAGAATTATTTGCTATTGTACTTTCAAAGTAATCACACAAACTAGTGAAGTTATTTAATTTTTACACAGCAAAAAAAAGCTGCTATAAATGAAAACATGACAAGGACTCCATATGATCTGAAATTAATTTCCAAGGGTAGAGGCAGCTTGGGATGCTATGTGCTAGAAAGCATGGGAATAATCAAAGCTGGATAAATTAAGATATATTTCACCCTCCCAGTGGGATGGCCCGATTGTCTGTGGCTTTTCCTACATGGAGCAACCTTCTGCCACACAGAAAGAAAGAGCTGTAAGGAAGAGGCGAAAACAATGCGTGCAGAAGAAAACAATGCATCATTCACTGTGCCAGAAGGAAAAGCTCTGTTATTATCTCCCCTGCCAAATCAAGAGGCTTTGAAATCTGTGAATAGAGGACATCAGCTTTTCAGCCACCACCGCATCCCCAGGGACCAGGTGGTACAATGAACATACCATCCTGCTCCCCCAAAGCAGCTCAGATGCAGCTTTGCTCAGGGAGCTTTCTCGAGCAGCCTGCTGAACTGCCAGGCCTCTGCCACRGAGCAACGTGCTGTGCTATACTTCAAGTTGCCCTGGGGATGCCGGGTCTGCTAAAGTTACCATATAAAGTAATTTGCAGAAAAATATTTTTCCAATTGCCATTTCTCTCATTCTCGGGGGAAAGCAGCAGAAGACAAACACAGCCCTACGGCAGAAAGGATCCCGAGGAGCTGGACTTGTTGAAGCAGCTCCCATTGCAGCCAGAAGCCTCATTTCCCCAAGCAGTTCGTGAACTGAGCAGGCACTTATCTCTTGTTCTCAGTTATTCTAAAGTGAATCTTTCGTACAGTATTTGGAGAAGCAGTTTTTTCACAGCAGTTGTATCATCAGTTAGCATCGAGGACTCCATCTATCATTTTCCCCCTCTCAGAACAAGACATCCTGCTTGAACACCAGTATGTCCTGCCTCTTCTAATGCCCTTTGGGGGCTCCACAAGATACTTCATTTGTGGCTCTAGCTGTAGCACAGAGTGGCCCAGTATCCTGACAACAGGATCACACTTTGCTGTATGTGTGACTATGCCCAGMTGGTCAAGTAAGCAGCACTAAATGTCATTTAAGAAGCTCTTGGAAAATCTTAGAGGCAGAATTAGAGGWGCAAGTTCATGAAAACTACTAAAATCAAAGCAATTTGCCTGTCTTTATTACTCTTCACTCACAACACAAATGATTTGAAATGACAGAAATGACTTGAGAAGAGAGTGATAATAAACTGAATGCTGAGTGAGCACTTCCAAAGCAAGTGACTTGTTTGGATTCTTCTCCAGAGCTTCCTCTTCGGAGCCAACTCTGTGCTAGAGGTACAGTGGTGCTACAACCAGATCTTGTCCTCCTAGCTCCACGTCCCAAGCCACAGTCACATAAACTCAGATACAAGCAGGGAGGAAAAAAAAATGCCTTGGGCATTGCTGTTCTTGCACTTGAAAACTCTTTTCTTTTTTCAACCTCCTAATTTGGAAACTACAGCCAGACTGGTCTAATTGGATCCGGTGTAAACATGACGGCACCTCATCAGCCTTGAGAAAGCAGGTGTGTGTCACACAGCCTCCTACCCAAAAACCCCAGGGGAACCGACACCAGCTAAATAACTCCACTCGGATTTTCCTTGTATGGTGCAGGGAGGAACGGAGGCATTAACTCCCAAAGTCCTCAAGACAAATAAATTGCACTGAYCACAGAGGAGGGAACCTGTTCCCAACTTTTCGCCACCTCCCAGATATTGACGCTTTCTTCTTTCCAGGAGGACCCTAACTGGACTGTGCTCTAAAAGCTCCTGCCCAGCTGCCATCAYCACCAGTTTCAAAGCCTCACAAGTCAGTGGAACCCATTCCAGCAGCCAGAGAAGCTGAAGCAGGAAGACAGTTATTGGACCATATGTTTGAATGTATAGGTACAGAGTAGGTTAGCCAAAGAAATTCTTTCACTCTCAAATATTGCACTAAATAGAATGTCATCTATATCAGGGAGCTTATTTGCAAAGTATTACGACAGGATTTGCATGTGTTACGGCAGCTGGTACCAGCAACACAGCCTTCGTGCCAGCAAGGCAGACTTCCACCTCCAAAACCAGGGAACAGGCTGCTTGGACGCCGTCTTCTGGAAATTCGTTTTAAAAGATTTATAAGAAAACAACCAAAATGTAGTGAGATAGCCTAGCTAAAGACTTTTCCAGGTGCAAAACTGCTATACAATTGAATTGCCCTTTGTSCACAAGGTCTTAATTTACCTGGATTAATATTCTGCAATAAATCAATACAATATGATTCCATCATATCCAATAAACTTATAGCACTCTACTGCTCAACTAGGTATGGTATCTTATATGTGCTGAGTAAAGGCAGAACGCACTCCCTGTGCAAACTCCATAACTATCACCTGTGGTTTTCATCAGTGTTCCCACAAAACGCCACAAATCCAGTTGTTCTGGCGTTGTGTCGGGAGCCTGTGCCAGGTACCTCTGCTTGGGCTGCAGCTTCCCYGGGAACAGCTATCCTGCACACGCAGCCAGCTGCCTGCCCCGCAGCACGTGTGCACATTCCCAGGCTAGCACAGCACCTCCGCTCCGCTCGCTCTGTTAGGTGCAACCCAAGAGCTCCCGAGGTCTCCAGCAGCACATGGCCACCACACACCACAGCACCCAGGTCCTGCCAGGTCCTACCACAGGCTGCTGCACAGATCATGTCACCTGAGACCAGGTTTTTCCACTACACATAAAACAACCTGTCCGCTGCCTAAGAAAAGGAGTTCCCACACTTTTCCAGCTCCAAACCTCACTGCAGCCTCCCCTGCATCAGCACTGCACGCTCCCTTACACACAGCTGCACAGCAGGCCACCTCAGCAAAGGCACTGCCCCCAAATCTCACGTCTTCGGTCTCCAAAACAGTTAGTTTTTCAAAGGATTGGTGACTTTATGGCAGACCCCATACAAGGGAGAGAAAAAGAACATGTAGCCAAAGCAAAAGCAGAACTCCTCTTTTTATCCTCTATTTTTATAAATATAGTAGCATCACATGAAACTGTAACCTGACAGAGCTGAATTACATGAAGACTCCAGCACAGACAGTCCTATTAGCACAACGGAACTTTTACTAGTATGTCTCTCTTGGCTGAAGGGGTAATTTTATTGTCCATAAAATATAGTATTATGAGTAAAAGTACAGTTGTGCAAGCACCTTTAACCTAGCTTTTTGATAGGTGCTTTTGGCCAGGAGAAAAAAAGAAAAAAAAAAAAAAAAAAAGAATTTTGATTTGAATTACTCAGCTTTGCCTAGCAGAATAACAAGCACTTAGAACAAACACCTACTAAGTAATATATTTCCTGCACAGTTAGCCAAGATAAATAAGCGCAACTACAAGTGACATTTAACAACAACAACAAAATGTTCAATACAAGAATTCTACATTTAGTCAACAAATCCACTTCCATGGACATACATGCACAAACAACAATCCCAGAATAAGAGGATCCCGGTGCATTTCATAAAACAAAACACTATCAAATAAAAACTCATCTTAAGAAATACTTATACTTGGAACAAATACAGATACGGAGTAACAGATAAAACTGTCTGGTTACCTAAGAACAGTACTTGACTGCCATCTTCAGGCTACCCTGCATTATGGGCATAATAACATCACCCTAAAGCAGTGCTTGACAGGCAGTTGCACAATTACAAAATGTAAACTTACCCTTTGAGCGCATGCAGAGCAACTGAGTTGTGATTTAGCCCCCCAAGAAAATGTTTTAAATCATCTATGGTGCAAAGAAATCTAGATATACTCCATATACAATCATCTCAGCAAAAATCCATATCCTAGTGAAGATTTTGTTGACAAAACATTTGACAGAAGAAAATTCACCTTGATATTCAGAAGAGGCACTAGTTAAATAGGACTTCACTTGGAAGAACCAAACATATATGTGTTAATATGGCAGAATTGTATTTATTTAGCAACAGTTTTCAAACTAAATAAATTTATCTTGTTCTTATTTCAGCTTTCTTTCTAATACTCTRCTTTCCTTCTACAACAGCAAACTACTCCACAAGTGAAAAGTAAGCTCAGGATTCACAACACCTTTTATGTTCCTGGCAAATATTTTCAAAAAAACACTTCTTCAAGAAGAGACAAGAATAACTGTCAAACTATTAGTACASTGCAATTCTTAAATAACAGACTCACCAGAAAGACAAATGCCTTTAGCAGTGACCTTGAAGCAGTCTTCAAATTTATATCAGAAAATTAAAGCTAGGATTCATCTTTGGGCTTCCAAATTGCATTTAATGGGACTTCTGTACAGCCTTCGGATTTGGTAACAAGAAATGAGGGTCTAAACTTGAAATTTTCCATCCTTACAGCAAGTCTAACAGAGATCACACTCTTTCCAAAATTAAGAATGAGGCCAAACTGTCAGTTTCCAGGAATAAACACTTATTCTGAAGGAAAGAGGAACTGACTTTGTCCTTTTTTTCCCCTCCTTGAAAAGACAAAGTCTCACTTACAGAACTGCAAAACAGCAGGGGTTGGAAGGGACTTCTGGAGATCCTCTAGTGCAATCCCCCTGCTCAAGCAGGGTCTCCTGCAGCACATCGTCCAGAACCATGTCCAGGCATTTTTTTGAGTATCTCCAAAGACAGAGACCCCTCTGGGGGCAACCTGCTCCCCTGTTCAACCACTCTCACAATAAAGAAGTGTTTCCTTGTATTCAAGTGGAATTTCCTGTGTTCCAGTTTGTGCCACTGCCTCTCACCATGTCACCAGACACCACTGAGAAGAATTCTGCCCCATTTTCTTGACACTCTCCCATCAACACTTTATACACCCTGATAAGATCCCCCTGAGCCTTCTCTTCTTGAGGCTAAACAGTCCCAGTTCTCAGCCTCGACTCGTATGAGAGAAGCTCCGGTCCCYTAAAGACCTTTGTGGCTTTTCCAGTTTTGCAAAGGTTAAGGAGCGTGGCCTTTGTTATCAGCCACTCTTGTGAGTCTGCTGCTCCTTTAGTGGCATTTAAAACCAGACCCAATAAATGCCAGCACAGCAAAACACATACCTATCTCTAGGAACATCCAGCGCAGTGTTATAATCCGGTGTCCCCCCAGGCAGCATATTGAAGAGCAAGTGATTTGTGCCTCGATCCCACCTAGGGGAAAAGGAGGAATACGTGACCGTTAGAAAGGAGTGTTCTCTGGATGAAGCATAAACTCTCTCAAAGCCTAGCTGCGGCACTGACCCACGGTATATTCCCCTCCAGCGTTCACCCAAACTGCCTTACCGGAGCCCTTCAAGCACCCACACGGCCGTGTGCAAGTACCTGGAGAGCTGTGCCAAGGCCTGAGCCGTCTCCTTGACACGGAGCGTGTTCTGGTTGAGGACATCTATGGAGGGCACAAAAAGGCAGGCCCGGTTGACATCGTCGGTGTAGAACTCGCTGTCAGAGATGGCAGTCAGCAGCTCGTTGTACTCCCTGGAGATGGTGTTGCTGACCGGCGTCCCGTACTCATCCACGTACTTCTTCAGCGAGTAGATGTACACCTTGATCTTGTTCTTGGGGTTGAAGCCGCAGCGGTAGACGTCGAAGCAGGTGTGCATCCTGCAGCTGAGGTCTCCTCGCTCGGGAATGGGGCTGTCGGCAGGGAGCTTCACCACGGGCACGTCGTGGACGCTGCGTTTCTCCACAGTCCAGTCGCTGGACGACTCAATGGAGTGCGGCCAGAACTGGAACATGCCCGTAGCAATGAGGCCAAGCAGGACTATGGAGAAGAGGGTGATGTAGTAGATGCGATGCTTGGTTTTCATTCTCGGGATGAGGGCTGGACCCCGGCTGTTATATTTGGCTGACGCACACATAATGGAATCAATGATCTCTTGTTTCTACAAAAGAGAAAAATACAGGTTTAGGGGTAACTCCTAGAAGAGACACGTAGCCATCTCACACAGTGCAGGAACGTTCGGCTAACCCGCTCGAGGCAGGTTCTCCGCCTYGGCAGGACGCAGTAAAGTCTCTTCAGGTGCCCGTATTTCCCATGGGGATAATGATGCCAAGTGACCCGCCTGGTGGGAACACACATCACTTATCTCCTGGACATAATCATAACGCACAGCAGCTCGGGGCCTGGGGAGCCCCAAGGAGGGGACCCGGGGGCCCAAGTGCCACAGAATTCAGGTGCCTTCACAGGCCTTGCTCCGTCTGTGTCCAAATGATTCACTGTGAATAATAAAGAGGTAACCAATGCTYGACTCAGCTGTGAGCACAGAGAAACGACTCGGACACCCCATACGGGCCTTCTGAAGCAGCAGCACACACAGCGTAAGGCAACGTAAGACTACTGCCTTTCTCTGACATAAAGCGGCTTTCAGAACGCATTTTATAGGAGCCCAACCATATCCAACCAAAACAACCCCAAGTATTTGGACGTATTCGGACTATATACGAGTTGCCACTGCAGCCACGTAAGAAAATCATTTAAAGCAATAGCTCAGTGTAGAGTGAAAAGGACAACACAACATAAACCACCATAAACCCATCCCCAGAAATACTGGCGTTTTGGATTTATTTTTTTAGCCAATTTTTGCACAAACAGAACATAAGTGTTTCCGTCGCGGGCGTTTCCTCGCTGCGGGGCGGGAAGGCCCAGGGCGGCCCGCGCTCCGCGAGCTGGGGCGGGCGCGCGGCTTCC
>NW_020454649.1:65950-83581 GCF_003342845.1 Nothoprocta perdicaria
GCAGGCGGCGCGCGCATGCGCACAGCCCGCGGCAGCCGGGCGAGCGCCCCGCCGCGGCGGGAGGCCGCTCAGGGGGCGGGGCCTCGAATGAGGCGGGGCTGGGGGCGGGGCTAAGGGCGGCCGTGGCCCCGCCCCGCGGCGGGAGCGCGGCCGTTAACGGTCGGCGGGAGCGTGAGGGCGGCGGTGGTGGCCTGAGCTCCTGTGCGCGCTTTGCGGTAACGGCCGCGGCCCGAGGCGTGCCAGGCAGCTGCTGCCGCCCTGCTCTGCGCACCTTCTGCCCTGCACCTGCTGCCGCCGCAGCGCTTTGCAACCCCGGCCTGCATGGCCGCTCCGMAGCTGCTGATGCGAGCTGCTTGCCAGGGGTGAGATCCCAGGGCCTCGGTGGAAAAGAGACCTCCCCAAACCCGCCCAGGGCAGCTCCAGCCCTCTCTTCACAACTGACCTTGTGTAAAAGGGTGGATAAATATGTCACGGGGAACKCCAGGCGTGCCTGAATGACAGACASCAGTTTTGTCCCCAAGCAGCTCTCTGTTCTGTGTGCCCTGCTCCCGTCTCGCAGAGCAGCCACGTGAGCCCAGCCGCCCTGGGGCACAAGCAGGATCACCCTGCGCCCTGTAGCAGCTCTCCTGCTCACCGCCCTGCCTTCTGCCAGCACAAGGACAGAGAAGAACTGGCTGAAGAGCCCGTCCTCTATGGTGTAAAACCTTAGGTCTTCAGGGAAAAGCGCAGCAGCCGCAGGGCTCCTACGTGATGGATTTCCACAGTGGCTGCTCATGCCGCAGCCCCCTCAGCCACCTAACCCTGTCCAGGAGGCCCCACTCCGCCACYCCGGGGTGACACAGAGCACACAGGATGGGGGACAAGACAGCCCTCGTGCCATCCTGCTGATCTGGGGTGTTTACAAGAGCCTTACCACCCGCAGCGCACTGTGCCAGCCTGCTCACCTGCAATGCTTTTTTTCCCACCCTTTGTCTTTTCTCAATACTGATTTTGATTTTCACATACAATGCTGAAGCTGTGGCATGCTGGCCCTTGGACTGCTGTCTRGTAGGGCAGCATCCTGCACAGCCCTGGCTGCTGGCCACGGGTCAGCCCTGTCGCTTCCCCACCCCTYGGGAAAGCTGCTCTCCACACGGAGACACCCTGCGCTCCTGATGCTGTCACTGCAGCCTTTCCTCTGCCTGCCCGCAGCTTCTTCTCACGTATGTAGCGGTCCCACGTTATTTAGCTGGAAAAATACTCTCACATCCACTGCTATGTTCTACATTGCGTAGGCAACATTCAAAGCCAGCAACAAAGAGGATTTATGGATGTTCAACTGAGGCACCCTTTGTCCCTTTTGAGGTTTGGTGAGTGTTCTCATTCCCAGCTCGAGCTATGGTGGTCTGTTAGAGCGTTAGCAGTTTGGGGYGAGCCCCGTTCCCTGCGCACTGCCCGCTGTGGCTTTTGTGAATCGCGAGGGGCGCAGTCACGTGCCGGGCCCCGCGGAAACGGGGCTCGCCGCCCGCGCGGATGTGAATGGAGCTGGATGCGGCTGCGCCGGGAAGGCGGGGGCGGGAGGCACCGCGGCCCTGTCGTGTGACAAGGACACCGGCTGCTCCACGTGCGGCGCGGMGGGGAGAGGGGGGCGGCCCCGCTGCAGCCCCTACGGGCCTCGGCCGCCCGGCTCTGCCGGGCAGCAGGAAGAGCATCCAACGAAACATTAAAGGCAGCCTCAGCCTTCTGGGRAGCTTGATGGTACTGTCATCCCTTGGGAACTTTTGGGGAACAATGCAGTTGTAGTAGGATCTTAAAATGAAAGAAATGCGAGCAGCCTCTGCTCTTTTATTTCAAACCCTCAAGAAAATGTAGAATACAGTCGGTTTTGCTAGAGATTTCCCTCAAATCACATCAGCGAGCGTGTTTGTATTCCACTGCCGTAGCTGAGCCAGACAAGGCTRCAGCACAGCATCTATTTTTAGACTCCAGGTTGCCATTTATAGCTTGTAAAAATATTCATCACCATCTGGATAACAGGCTATCAATTTTTATAAATGTACACGGGAGATTAGGTATTTTACTTCTCTCTCTGCTTTGCCCTTTTATGTCCTGCCTCAGATGACCCTTTGGGAGTCATCTGGGAACTCTTTGCTTTTAAGCTCCTTATCACTGCTGTACCCGCTGCCGCGTCTTCTCTGCTGGGGCCACCGGGGTGCAGGACACAAACCTGCAGTCACGGAGCCACCTTATGTGTCTCCTGCACCCARGCAGTGGCACGTGTGAATGTGGGTGCCTCACACAGCCAGGGTACAAGGCAACACCTTCCAAAAATGCYGTCTATAGAAAGAGGAGACCATTGGAAAAGGCAAACGGGAAGGGCTTGGGGAGATTCAGTTAGGCAAKCGCTACCTCCAAAGAAACTGCACTACAGACACACCAAGCCATAAACCCTCCATCTGGGCACTCTCTGCCATCCCTAACGTCTTTCCACGTCATGTTTTGAAGATAAATCAATCTTTAATCAATTGAACTGACTTTCTGTACTGAGGGATTCAGGGACAGAACGGGTCACGACAAGCATCGGCCTGGAATAACTTGGCGCTTGTGCACGAGTTCTGCAATCAGACCTTGCTGGAGAGCAGCAGGGAATAGACAGAGCTGCTAAAAATAGCATTTCCTTGCAGTGTTTTTCCAGACTATTTTTGATTCTTGATTCTGATAAGGTTGACTGGCTATTTACTAAAAATAGCTAATCCTAGCAAGCTGAGGACAAAAATGTATTTATAACCACGTCAGACTAAAGTACATTTGCTGGCTGCAGATAATATAGGATCTTATCATCAGTCAATTGCCAGTGATTTATGTAAGTTGGTAATAAACAAAGCATTAATTGGAAGAATGAGTTTCTTTATCTTGTCACTCTGATTTTCTTAAATACTGTACACATATTTTGGCACTTTTCGTGGTAGTTTCTTCTGCTTGTGCTGCTCTTCATGTTGTGATCCAAACTGCTTCAGAACCAACCAGCACAACGCTCTGTGAGGCAGGCCATTCCCACAGGAATGGCTGCAGGGGACATTAACCGTGCAAGAAGGGTTTTGCTGCGTCGCATGCCGGATACTCCTCGCTCCAGGAGACCTCTCTGGGGCTACGTGTTTATGACACTCGAGAGCCCACGCAAGCTGCGCCCACTTGCCGCTCGCCGTCGGTGCCTGGGAGACGCCCTGACCGACAGCCACCAAGCTCAGCACCAGCTCCTGCAGCCCTCTCAGTGACCAGGAGGTTAATGTGCTGCATCTGCATGGGCTCCTTCGTTAAGCATCACACTGTAGCAGGCTCCTAAGCATTTTGCATTAATTACGTGCTACCTACACCATGGTAATTTGGACTCCGACACACAGAGCCCATCACAAGCATTCTGCCTTTGAAGGGTGCTAGATACTACCCGATCTGAGATCAGAACGGGAAGCACTGAACTCTGAAGGGAAAGCTTTATGGAACTCAGTGAAACAAACACAGCTCTAGGAGTCTCTCCCACTCATCTGGATAGGTTTGTGTGCTTTTGCACGCTTAGCTGGGGCCAAGCAAGGGCTGACATGGAAATAATTAATAGCCTCTGATCATGATTCAGGAAAAGATAAAACATTCTAACATTCTAAGTCTCTCCCTTTCCAGAAAGGGTGGAATTAATAAGCAGCATTAAAAAAATGACACCACAGCACCATATTAGAGAGTTAAGAGCATATTCATTAGAAATGAAATAAAAAATACAATGATGCAGCAGAACAGGGGGTAGCAGGTAAACGAGACCCCCACCACTCCATACCCTCACCCTCAATCCAAGGAAAGCACTTAATATAATACAAATCAGAGATCTCAAACAGGGGCTAGAGGATGGGCTTTACAAAGTAATTTTCTTGCTATACAGAAAATATATCCTTTGCTGAGGATCAATGTCAATGTTGAGCTGTTAAGGGCTTGTCACCACTCAGGAAAGCCCCCTGAAGGTCTCTCAACCGCTACTGTTTCCCCACCAGTTTGCTGAAAACGTCGTAGATCTCGGGCTTCTCCTGAGCAAACTGCTCCGCCGTATTTCTCTGCAGCCAGTCGGACGAGCGCATCTGCTGCTGCAGGAGGCCGATGAGGTCCCCAAGGCTGGAGCTGCCAGCACAGGCAGGCTCCTGGTGGCGGGACACAAAAATGACCTCGTCCGTGCTATCCGCTTTGCCGTCCTGATCCGACTGGCACGGCTGCTCCTTGGCCTCGGCCAAGATCTCCCGCTCCCGCTCTTCCAAAACTTTGCGGATCCGCTGCATACCTGTACGGGGTAAGGAAGAGAAACACCAGGGAGTTAGACCAAGCCACAGGGGTTTGCAAATGCCTGTGAGATCTGGGGAAAAAACGAAAGCAGCAAAGAATAAGAAAGGAGAAAACGGAAGAAAGAAGGATGATAATAATAATAGCAATAGAACAGTTTAGGATTAAAGAGTATTTTAGAAATTCTGGCAGGAGGGAAAAAGAGAAGGAAATATTACTCACCTAACTGTAGTCGATGGATTTTGTCGGCAAAGATAATGCGGAACCATCCAGGCTCACTGCATTCAAAGGCTTTGCCGCAGGACAGCAGGACCTTGTTATCAAGAAAACGCCTCCAGAGCAGCATCTCCTCCTCAAACGTCCCTGTCCTAAGGTACTAGGAGAGTCAGCAGAAGGACCAGAGGTCAGTAACATACATGTCAACTCATGGAGATCCTCATGAACCTCTGATTCCCCTGAGGTCTGTGAAGGCCTGGGGAGACACCTTCTACCTCTGGAGAGCAGCAGGTGTGATACAAAGGGAGAAAGGGGAAGGAAAGGGGCTTGAGAGTAATAAGATTCCTGCGAGGAGGTAAATGCACAGACAGACTGAAGGAAGAGCACACACAGAAACGCTGGTCAGCCTTTCCCTCTGCTCATCAAGAGAACAACGAAGCTTTAGCAAGACATTTATCACTATATTAAAYGCTCCTTTAGGCTCCTTTGCACCAAGTGCCTGCCCTCAGCCCAGGAGAAACCTCCTTTCTTGAGACTACCAACCTTTCGGAAATCAATCCAGACAAAGAAGCCTGCATTGCGGTTGAGAAAAGGAACCCCAAGTGTCTTCAGCTCATCTGTTACATACGTATGGGCAGCTTTTAGGCGGGCATGGTTGGCCCTCAGGTACACCTGGTTGATCCAGTCTAACCAGAGGGAGAAGACAGAGAAAAAAGTTGCAAACTGAATAAGAATTCAGATGCGTACAGGTTTTCAAAACACTCATAATGCCTTTTTCCATTTCACCCTTTTCCATTTCACCTTATTTCTTTTGTTTTCTGCTGCCTCAAAAACAAACAAGAGGACTAAGAACTTAGCAGCTTCRTGTCTGTGCACAATCACGCTGTCTCTGCTTTTCTGGGCAAGTTTTCCTATGTTCCCTGCTCCTAGTTGCTGTGGAGTGTTAGCACTCCAAGCAGGACAAAGCCAGAAATCCAATCATTTTCCTCTTCCCACAAGACTGTACTCTTTTGTTTCTGCCCAGCTGGTTCTAGGCGACACTACCATTTGTGTATGAAACTACCAAACTTCTTCAGGGCTCTCCTCTAATTCTGCTCGCGAGGAGCTCTGCAGGAAGGCGCCTTTCTGCAGGACCGCCAGCCACGTGCTACATGGGCAGCATCGGGATGGTGGGAGGCTGTTAACTGAGCTGCACGAACGAGAGGCAGTTTGAGCAAGTGTGGGGAGAGGATCCCCCGAGGTAGGAGGCACACAGAGCAGCAGAGCGTTATCGGTTAAGCTACTCACTCACCTCTGTCTCTAAGCAGCTGGGCAACCTTGTGCTGGACAGGTCCGCAAACCCCGTGGAAATAACACAAAGAAGCCACGGCGTTGGCAACGTCTTGGTTCTCTGTGTATAGAGTACCAAAGCGAATGCCAGAGACAGCAAAATCCTGCAGAAAACACGGACAGGCTACTCCATTGCCCAGGAAGACTGGGATGCAACTACGGCTGCCTTGATCTTCCTGCCACAAGGGCCTTGAGGACACCAGGCCAGCCGCACCTGCGGGGAGGTGCCCCGCATTAGCACTCACCTTGCTTATTCCCCACATCACGTGAGTCCTCTGCGGATCGGGCAATCTGTGTGTGGAAGGATGCAGATGGGCAGTTAGTGTCACCGATGCCGAAGCTTTTGGATCACCAGTGCAGCATTGCACAAACAGAGAGGCAGACAGAGCAGCAGGCAACTTCAGTCGAGTAGGGAAAACTCAAGCAGGACCTAACTTCAGAAGCTAGCAACTCTGGCAGCTAAAAAATTGGTTTTAGCCAATTTTTAAAAATATTTCAGGTCTGTAGCTGCCTGCTTCGAGTGCTACATTTAATACACAAGTCTTCTGCATGACTTTTAAGCCTGCACATCTAAAATCTGTATATTCACTACGGAAAATAAGCCCCACGCTAACATACTTTCCAAAGATTAAAATGAGCTTGCTTGCTTTTTTTTAAACACCAATACTTTGGAAATGAAGTTCTTCCTCAGCATTACTGAATTAACAGTTAACTAAATATAGCACCATTGGCAAAAACTGGAAAGAAAATAAAGTGTATTTTTAAAAGGTGAGATTAGGAAAACTTTTCATCTCATTAAATCATAATAAAACATATTCTCAAATCTTTAATAACACTCTGATGCCATGACTACTGTAAGAAAAAACGAAGTAAGCAGCAACAGAAACAGAAAGGTCAATTGCAACACATGGAATAGGTAACAATGTTTAGATAGCAAAGAAAGTATCACTTGCAGAAATTAAGTATCTATTTCCAGGATTTGGAACTGGCAGAAGCAAGTAAGGAAGCCCACATTGAAAAATGTATCACAACAAAATACTTGCTACCCTCTCCTTCCTGGCTAGATTGCACTCGACAAAATGCATTTGCTATTCAGYAACTACAGAAAGTCAATGTAAGGCAGATTTGGAATTTGCTTGCTCATGACTTAACTTCTAGTCACAAGTTCTCAGCAAGGCATCATGTTGAATTGTCACTGGGAGATGGCCCGGGAAGTAGGAGCTGATTTTACCTGTCCATGCCTAGGACACTGTGAAACGTGGCGGATTCGTCAAATACTGACAGCATGTAGATCTCATCTACTATCACATGCAATTCGTGTCTGCAAAAGGACAAGAGACAAATTATGACAGGGTGCTGCTTCTGACGCGGGGAAAAATAACTCACTATGTGCTACCCATCTAGGGCAAATTGCACCATCGTCTACTCGGAATGGATAAAACTTCACAGAATATCTATGATCCACAAGCAGGCTGGGAACCCATGCTCATTTTTTTTTTTTTCCTGTGTACATACAGAAAAACTGGGGGAAAGGGAATTCAGTTTCCTAATAAAGCAGCAAAGCAGCACAGGACCACAGTGTTTGTACGGGCTCCTAAGAGGATAAATATAACTTATATGAACTGATGCCATTTACTTTGCCACTCCATGCTCCCTTGTTCCCACTATTCCCCTCTCCTCTCTTAAGCCCAYTGCTGCGTGCAAAGAGCAGGGCTTTTGGTCTGACTCAAAAGATATTCCCAGAAAAATGAATGGACAGTGAATAATCTGACAGAGTCTGAAAACTGCGTCTGACTCAGCATACCTCACTCTTCCAAACTGACATACCTTTTAGCAAATTCCAGGTAATCCTGTAGCTCTGACAAGGAGTAGATGTCCCCGAGGGGATTTTGGGGATTCAGAAGAATTAAGGCCCTTACAGTGACACCCTGAAGAACACAAGAAGTGCAACAGAAAGAGAAGATTCACCACAGGAAAAGTTTTCAACCTGCTCGAGCGGTCAGTGAGACACAAGAGTCATTAAGCTCAATGTAACTCAGGTTCCCATCACTTCTCATCTCAAAGGTTAGGTATTTTATGAGAAAACTGAGAAAACTTTTAGCCACAGATTAAATTTCTTTTTTTTTTGCAAAATGCAACGTCAACTGAGGGATATACCAGAGAATTAACCTATGGTATTGAAGAGCTGGAGAATGCCATGAGCCTTGTAAATAGTTAACCCATTTATGAGAAAGATGCTCTCCTTGGTCTGGAAGAGAAATTCCCGTCAGGAGTTAGGAAGTTACAGACTAGTTGAGGTTGCCCATGAGTGAGGCAAGCAAGACAGGCATTAGAGCTCCCTGGATGCCAGCTGCTCACATCCAAAGGGCATGTTTGGCTGGGAGCCAAACTGATCAGAGCCAGTACTGATCTAAAAATGTAGCAAATTCAAGGTTTCAGGACTTAGACTACCTATTCATAAAGGTAATTGTCATCAGCATTCATCTTCCAGACTGGCATCTCGCTCCCTCCTGCAAGCACTCGTGCTAGTCTGTGCTACTGAGGAGCAGCAGCCATTCTGGGGCACTTCATCTTGCTCTTTGTGAGGGGAAACCCTAGCTAGTCCCTGCTCCTTACAGCATGCCCCAATACACACTTTTGCAACACCCGTCCTGTGCTCTGTGAAKAGCCTGCCACTCCCGCTCTACCCTTTCTGTTGCAGCTAAGGTCATGCGACCAAATAAGACATTGGTGACATCTTCGGATTCCTCCTAGAACTCTAAGTATTTTGCCTCAAGTACAAGTGGGATTTGCAGCAGCTGGAACTCAGCTTTTCTGCATGGACAATGAGRATGTCAAGTGCTAGGCCTGGAAAATGCTTTTGGCTTCAGGCCCTTCTGGAACTGGTTAACCCAAGTACATTATAGAGCTAGTTGGCAATACGAAGCTGAGTTGCACTGACCTCTGCCTGGGCATCCTGCAAGGCCTTTTCCAGTTTGTCCACTGTAAGTTGAAAGGGCCGAGTGCTGGTTCCAGTGATCTGAAAGACACCACAAAGGGAAAAGAGACCCATTTAGTTCAGCAGCCTGCCATGAGCCATTGCCCCAAGAAATGTTTCCCAAAACAAAATACAATTCAGCAATAATGACCTAGCTTCCATGCTCTTATCCTTTTATACTACAGACAGAATAAATAAAGAAAATCAGAGAGTTGTTTATAGTAGCCTGGCCACACACACAGAATTCTCCGAAAAACTGAAACAATGTAAGATTTTCATGTGTTCTTCCACTCCTGGGACTATCCTTAGTAGGACAGTTGATAGCTCTGTCTTCAAGGCTCGTTATGGCCTTTGTTTTTTCTTTCTCCCTCAAGGGCCATTATTACACATTTACTGAGAGTAAGATAAAAGACAGGGAAAAGACTGGCAGCCAGATTTTTTGCCTTGAATAGGTTTCTTGAAAATTATATGCCTCAGTTTCCTAACAATAATTTGTGCAAACATCCACAGGCTGCTGTTTAGCCCTGTTCCGAGGGCTGCTCCAGAGGTTCCCAGAGACTGGCGTTTTCCAGCGTCAATTATTTTTAGCTGCAAAGGCCCAAACTCCTTTCCCTCAGTCCCTACCTTACTGTCCAAGTAGGCATACACCAGCTTGACGTTGCCGTACAGAAACACGCTCTGGGTGATGCCGCCGTAGAAGGGAGTGGCGATCAGAACAGCCTCTGCAACGAAGGAAACAAAGCTGCTGATCCACAGGTGACGGCCTCCCTCTCCTCTAGAGTATTGCAGACAAACACGAAAGCTTTTCTTAACAGTTATGCCCCCTGGAAGCACCTCCATGTTACCCATTTTTGCCCACTTCCTTTATATATATTTTTATATATATATAAATCTTCTGCAAGGACTGACCACCCATTCTCAGTATTTCAGGAAACATTAGTCTAGCCCACAGTTAATATAAGAAAAATAAACACACAGCACCACCAAAGCAGCAGAGAGGGACAAGGTGAGACACAAAGGACGGGACTCGTAGACTGGGGAGAGGATGAATTTTTCAGTATGACGTTGCAGGAAACAAGAGCTTCACTAGGCTAATTCCACTATTTCACTTTCATCATACAATATTTTTTAAACTGAGTAACATTATTCCACCCCCCGCACCTCTCCTCCCCAAAATAAACTTTAAAAAACATCTCCCAGTCACCCACTTACCCCCTGGATCACAAAGGACTGTAGCTAATGCAGAAAACAGAGAGCCACAACCATTCAGTACAATCACCTGTGAAAGCAAGAGAGACACACTAGTCATAAACCCCTCCATAGAAGAACACTACAAGGCAATGTCTAGCAAGATCACTGATCCCCAATCCTCTAGCACCGAGGTTCCCACACTTTTCCTGCTGAAGTCCCACTTGTGCCAGGGCTAACAGAGATGCTGTATTCTGCCTCAGAGACACACCACCCTGTGCCTTTCTGGATTCTGATAAGCAATATGGTACTTAGTGAAAGAGTGGGTGCTAATTAGGGAAAACATTTCCAGAGCAGTTCTGAGCTGCCAGACAAGCCAAGTATTTTTCATCAGCCAATCTGGGGTATCTTCCCTTTGTGGTAACAGCAGAGCCTACGTCCTGCCAAATTTGTGCAGAAGTAGGAACAGCTGCCTCAGACAAGGGCAAGCTTGACAGATCCCATGAGTTTCAATCCAAGTACCAGGGACAATCTGCTGCCTTGGAGAGGCAAGGATCTGCAAACGGCTCCGTGATGGCTCCAGCCCACGTGAGGTGCTGCCTTCTGCTGAGCTACTGCGGCCAGGAGTGGAGCTGGGCACCRGCTCCGGCGCCTTCCCGGGTGCCTTGGGCGGGACGCGGGCTCCGGAGCCCAGCGGCACCGCTCTCACATCAGCCAGCCCTGGGAAGGCTCAGCTCTCTGTGCGCCTTCCCGACAAAAGGTCTGAAAGCATCTGGGTTTACAGGATAAAACTAGTTGCAGCTCAGTTCCTGAATTTGTCCTGAGATGCAACAGGAGAACAAATTAAAGTAGGCTGGCACAAGGGGCACCCACAGTCAAGACTGAGGAACAGGAGCACAGTAGGTGCCAGAGCTGAATCAGGAGAGAGAGACATAAAGCCCTACTGCGATGCCCTRTATGAGGGGTTGAGACACAGGAGCAAAGAATAAGGCAGATATAAGGGAAAACTGGCATGTGCTATCTGAAGTATGCATCAAAAGCTACTAAAACACCTGTCGTTCATCTCTTCTATTCATGATAAAACCTATTATTTTTACAATTAATCATTTGTTTTAAAAAATACGAAACTGTTTGAGAACAAAGGGCCCTACTTCAGAAGGGACAGCAAAGGAAAGAGCGTTACCCACGTTTTCTGCCTTAAGAGGTGCAGGGGCCTTGCAGTAATGGGTCAGAAATCGAGCCACTTCCTCCCGCAAGCTGAGAAAGACACAGAAGCAAATATCCATTCAGCTCACTCTGCAAGGGGCCGGGCTGCCCACGGGCACCTCTCGGGAAAATAACGCTCCTTTACAGAAAGGACTGAGGAATGCAGCTGGAAAACAGGAGAGCTCAAGCACATGCCGTAAGCGCGACTTCTACACACGGCAAAGGGGTCACTCATGATGCCTATAATTGTAGATGCATTTTTGAAGAACTTTAATCGAGACACAGGACAAAAGAATTAAAGTCCCTAAGCRTTCACTATATTTCAGAGAACTGTTTTGAGCTACCTAACTTGTTAACACAYACAGTGCTTGTAAGATCGTGTTTGCTTTAGAAAACTAGCATCTTCTCTCACGTGTGTGGACTGCCAACTGGATGAACTGGTAGGGTGATCAATTAGAAAAATTTTAACTAACCACAGTAGCAGAAATGGTTTGTATTTATCCATTCTGTTCATCAGACAAGTACGCAAAAAGYGAAGCACCACAGAAATGAGAAGACTTACAACATGTGTCCCTTCCAGTCAGGATACTGAAGCAGTGGCGGCTCCATGAGATTCATATCAGCCTGTGTCAGCTGCGAGGAACAAGATGACACATTAAAAAGCACAGCCTGTGATACCAGAAACACAGAAACAGGCAGAATCCATGCACAGACATTCACCTGCCTGGATACACATGCAAACACACAGCACTCAACAGCCTTAAAACTGGATTTAGAAAGACACTGAACACCAAAATTAATACAGAAACTCTTCACTGCCCAGAAGTCTATGAGAAGGATGCAAACAYGGGCAATAAAAAGAAGCCCCTTAGGAAGACGCCTGCAAAAGACCTTCTGAACCAAATCAGGCAACCTAAAAAGTCCCAAGGATGAACTCACCCAAGTTTGGAAACCAACAGCTTTCAGATGGGAATTACATCTCCATCATCAAAGCTCTAGAATCGTGAAAACTCAGGTCCACATTGTCAGAAGGTGAAAGGATTTAATTACAGTCATATATATACATATTTTTAAAAAAGTTTTTGATAGATTTTTTCCTAATAAATTCCAGCTTTAATTTAGGACTCTGTTCCAGTTACTGCAGTTCCTTCCAATTCTTAATTCTGACAAGTTTGGCAAGTTTTATAATATAACAGGAACATTCAAAGGATAAGAAAAATATGCAATTATCTTCTTGAAGCTATTTTGTGGCCCATTTTATGTTTATATTTTCATAAATTACATACTTTTGTATCAGACTATTTTCAAGTTGTAAATATCAGGTTTTCGTATAATCCAGTTCTATGAAGTTGCAAGGGGAAGCACAGGGGACACCAGGGCAGAGAAAAGGGAATAAATAAATGCCACATACGGTGCACCTTCCAAACACTTCGTGCTAAACAAATACATGAGTTGATATTAAAAGGGGGAGGGAGGAAATAAGTAGGCAGGACAGCCACAAAGGAGGCAGGAAATTGAACATGCAGTGGGAAAGGTTATCACAAAACAAGGAAACCCGGCGCTCGGCATCYGTGTGCCGGCGGCTTGGCCGGGCTCTGGAGGTTAACGGCACCATCCTCGTCCCATGCAGAATTACAGCCTGCTTTTGTAGGATTACACTTCCTTTATCCATCTGTAGATGCCCCTGGAAGCCTATGGAGCACAGAACTGTGCCTCCTTAGTTCTCTCCTAAACTTCTCTAGGGAATGCAGCACAGAGCACCTCAGCAGACTTGGCCAAAAATTGCTGTGCAATAATCAAGATGAGAATCCTTAAAGGCGATGCTGCAAGGGCTAAGAACAGCAGACAGGCCAACTCAAATATACACTACTTTATCCAGTGGAAACAGTATTTACTGCCCCCACAGCAAGAACTGAGGTGTCCTCTGGTCCTGGTTGGCAGTGCATTCAGTCAACCCATGTTGTCACTCCAGATTGTGCTGGCCAACAAGGTGAACACAGCACCTGTATTCATTCACCTTGYTGCCACAAGCGTGATGGTCCATCTGACTATTGCTGATGAACTCTTAACTCGTTTCCACAACCAGGCTAACGGAGCCACAACGGACCGCGGTCTCCCTGCAGACCTGGTCGGTTCGAAGGGGACAGGACAGAGTGAATGAAGGAAGGTAAAACCTGGGGAGCCCAGAAGGGGCCTCTGCGGGCGCTGGTTCTGCCTTACCTGCTCCTTCAGCTGCAAGGCCCGTGGTGGGGTAGCGCCCCGAGCAGCGCCGTGGCGAGCAGGAATGAAACAAGGAACATTTTGAGGGGGGTGCAATGGGAATTGCGCTGAAATTCACGCCACAGACACCGGCTGCCAGGAACTGCGGCCCCTGCCCTCCCACAGACAACTGCAGGTAGGAAAGGTGGCAGTATTCCCACCGAGGAGTCCGAACCTGGCAATAACTTTAATGAAAATCAAGAAGCATTTCCCTAAGGCACGGTGCTTTTGTTTTCTTTGGGATTTCTTCCTTTTTTGAGTTATGCCATGAGCACTGTGCCTTTCCCCGATGCAACAGAACAAGGTGACCAGCCAGCAGCTGACCCAGCTCAAAGGATTTCAAGGAAATTCAACAGATGGAAGAGTTCACTGATGCCACCCTCTCAGATTCTGGGTAAGTTTAGAACTGGATGTCCGGAATGTGCCACTCTACGATGAACAAAGTCAACCGTCTCCATTCCAAGATCTGAACATTCTTGAAATTAAAGAGAGTTCAAAGCTAATTTTGAAGCCTCTGTATTAAATCAACTACTGTCAGCAGGAGAAAATAAAATGCTTCCTATTTTCATTTGGTTTTGTGAGCCAAACACATCCCCAGAGGTAAACCCACAATGAAGGGGAAAACAAGCTCTGTTCCTATCCTTCTGGAAAAATAATGTAAAGCAACGTGCAAATAGCTGGATGGAGAAGGGACAACAATAAATTAAAAAAAAAATGAGAAGAAAAATTTACCAGAGAAATCTGAGCTTCGGTAATAACTCAAGAAAAGCATAAACACCAAGGAAGAATTACGTAGCATATTTCTTTTTGCAATTTGACTTACCCGTTTAGACATCAGGTCAAAGCAGAGTTTATTCTCACTAGTGCCAAAATTAATTATACCCTAGAAAAAGAAATAAAGTTTTGTTTAGAGACACATAACACAAGTGCACACCTCGCCTTAGCTACCCCTTCACTGATCTGCTTCAGAAAAGGTTATCAAGAAAAGTCAAAACACGATTCACATAAACGTCACCTCCTGAGCCAATACACCCGAGCCCTGTTCCTCAGTGCAACACTAACAGTTTCACCTCTGGAGAGGTGATCCAGCACTTCCAGGCTTCGGATCAGTGTAGCTCACAAAGTAAATAAAATAAATAAAAAGTTAAAATCTTCTAACATATTTTYGAATTGGAAGACATTGGGCAAAACATATGTACAGAAATCTAAACTCTGCCTGTTTATCATGTTATTAAAGTGCACCTCCAGTCTTAGGTATTAATTTGGAGTCTACTGCCTCTATCTGCCCCAGTTAGTGGAAAAGGCAGCGAGCACCTCACTGGAAAAGGTGCTCTGTGTTTGCATCTTAAAGTCAGGTCTAATAATGAAACATTTTAAATTGCCCAGTTGCTTGGTATCTGAATGCAGCATCCATTTAAAAATAATCCACAGGGAAATCCTTACTTGTGTTTACTGTATCTACTGAATGGCACTCTCCGTGATGAACATGCAGCGTTCATGCCACGAGGGGGTGTGTGACAGGCTACATCCAAGCAAGGAGCAAAAGGGAAACAGGCGGGCAGAGTCCTCAGAGTTACCTTGGAAAGCCACATTTCTATCTCAATGTTTGCCACTGGGGTGCTCTGTTTCTTGCACCATCACCAGCAACAAGCAGATAACCAGTGATCAGCAAGAGCGAGAGGTGAATGGCAGGGGCTGCTACGGCCGCGAGCTCCTGACAGGAGCTTCAAACCTTCGCTTTGTCTGCACAGCTACTTTGCACCGCTTTCACTAAAGCACAAGGTTGACCCAGCAGGTATTTGTGAGGTTTAAAGAGAAAAGCAAACAGCGCTGATCTGCCAGCAGCTCTCTCAGACAGAGCGTTTCCCGAGCGCCAAGGCGCCGGCGCTGCAGCGGCCGCCTCACTCACGTCGGGGTTGCTCTCCTCGTCGTACTTGTCGGCGTGGTAAGCGGCGTAGCCCTCCTCGGCGGAGCCCAGCAGCACGTGGGCGACGTGGCCGCGCGCCGACAGGTAGGGGCTGCGGCGCGGGGCGCGCGCGGGGCTGCCGCCCGGAGCCCCGCGCGGAGCCGGCGCCCGCGAGCCAGAGCCCTCGGGGCCCTGCTTGAGGATGCTGAGCACCTGGGCGAAGACGCTGAACATGCGCAGCTCGTGCTCCCGCTCCAGCTCCAGGCGCCGCTGCTCCAGCTGCATGCGGCGCTCCTCCACGTCCGCATCCCGCTGGAAGCGGCGCTCTTCCAGCTGCAGGAAGCGCTCCTCCATGGCCCGCTGGGAGGCCAGCGTCTTCAGCAGGAGCTCGTCGAGCGGGTCCTTCACCCGCTGCCCCTTCCGCTTCTTCCTCAGGCGGTGCAAGGCGGAGAAGCCCGGCCGGGGCACCACGTTCTGGATCCGCGACGAGTTTGCCATGCTGGGCTCACTGAAACCTGAACACATTCAAAAGTGAGAAGAAAAGAACACATATGCATCCACACGCAGTAAATAAACCAGTGTGAACCCGCTTGCTGCCTGCTTTTACCCTTCATACCAAACTACCCACAGAGAAACCTTACAAGAAAACTGAAGTAAGACCATCAGGCACATGCTGCAAGTCTGCAGCAAGCATGGGGTTTTCATTTGGCTTCACATACTGAGTTTCCCCTTATCCTGCCGGGCACTGAACCAGCTCAGTATTCAACCGCTGAATTAACTTCAGTGGCTGCGAGTTCGCTCCTCCAGCTCTGCACCRGGCTAACCACACAACCCTCACCACGGAGGCCACCCAGAACCGCTTCCTGGCCTCCAAAACTATCCCCACACGGGTTATCATCTCTTCTTCTCAGCCATGCCGCATTCTTCCGTCCACCTGCCCTAAACCGGTTTGAWATCATCCCTGTGCTCCCCAGATTCAGTTCTTCTCGGCAGCCAAGAAAGCTGTGGATTGCAGTGTCCATTACAAATACAAATAAATCTCTTTTCCTTTCAACGGGTCAACAGTCCCTCCCAGCGACTTGCAAAGGCTTCTTCCCAAGCACTCATCAGTGGGTTGGGAAGCCCAGCAGTGACTACTCCCAGTATCCTTCTTTGTTGAGTGTCCTGAGCAATGAGCTCCAAAACACATTGGAAGAGCAGAGGAGCCTTTCACCGGCCGGCGGGCACCGTGCTCCTGCAGGAAGCGGCACCGAGCTCCRGGACCGAGGGCAGGTTCTGCTTCCGCGCGGCGGGTGCCGCTGTGCAGAGCGCCCGGGCGCCGGCCCCAGCGTCGGCGCGGCGCAGCCCGCCGCAAAGCACCCAGCCTTGCATCACCAGCGTGCCACGCGCTGCCGACAGCCGCTCAAGCGGCCACCGTCCTCCTTGGGAGCTTTTGGAGGCTCTCCCAGGGGAGCAGGGCAGGCGCCCGCGCCGCCCCTACCTGAAGGCGACGCGCTGGTTTCCAGGGGCATCTCCCCCCGGGAGCCGGGCGAGTCGCTCTGGGCCCTCTCGAGGAAGGCGCCGTCGGCGTCGCGCTCCGCGGGGGAGCCCTGCTGGAAGGGCAGCGACGCGGGGCGCTCGGGGCTCAGGCCGCCCTCCTCCGAGTGGCCCTGCTCGCACTTGACCTCGCTGAGCTGGGCGTGCGGCGCGCGCCCGAAGGCGCCGAAGGGCCCGTAGGCGTCCACGACGGCGGCGGGCAGCACCTGCGGCGCCACCACGGCGGCGGGCAGCACGGGCGGCGCGACCACGGCGCCGAAGGGCAGCGCGGGGCGGCTCTGCAGCACGCGGTCCATGAGCTCGTAGAACTTCCAGGCGCGGCCGCCGCGCAGCGGCGCCTTGCCGTGGTCCTTGATGCGCCGGTACTCCAGCTTCATCTTCTTGATCTTCTCGCGGCACTGGTCGCCCGTGCGCTGGATGCCCTTCTGGCGCAGCAGCTCGGCGATGCGGTTGAAGACGTGCTGGTTGCGCAGGCAGCTCTCCAGCTCCAGCTGCACCGACTCGTCGGCCCACAGCTGCAGCAGCTCGCCCACCTCCGGGTCCGACCAGTTGCTGCCCCGCTCGTACTTCTTGCCGCGGAAATCCATGGCGCCCGCGCCGCCGCGCGCCCGCGCCCAGGCCCCGCCTCTCGCCCACAGACTGGTTCGGCCTCGTGCTGCAGCTCAAGTCGAGGGAGACTGGCAAGACCTTCGTGAGCACCGAGTTCAAGTTCTACAAC
>NW_020454649.1:83851-126080 GCF_003342845.1 Nothoprocta perdicaria
CAGCACTCCCGTGTTAAAGCCATTCATTATACATTCATTATTATTAACCACAAATATTCGCACCTTTTGCTAGCAGAGCGTGTGTGCTCCCGCCCCGCGGGTCGAGGGCTTGCAAACCCTGCCCGCTATTCTTCATATTTGTATTATAAATATACAATATTATTATAATCTGCTCTGCAAGTAAATATTATAGATATATTGCACATATTACTGTCATTTTTATTATTTTATATTACTTATTTATTAATTTATGTTATTTATTTATAATATAAATACAACCTGCTAGGTTAGATATAACATATGCTATATTTGTTGTTCTGCGCGTGTCCCCTCGTTGCCACCGCCCATAGCAAAAGGACACCCAGTGCCCAGCTCGTCCCYGGCCAGCACCTTGTGCTGCGTTTATCTGCTAAGGCGAAGTAATGAAAAACATTATCACGGTAATATTGGGTCGTTTGCCACTGACTGTGCGTGGGAGGGTGCAGCAAACAGGGCAACAGCGAATAAAGCCATAGACGGGGTAAGTTAATAGTAAATATGAATGAAATGAAGGCAGCGTGGGCCTTTTGTTTGYTTGTTTGTTTGTTTTTAGGCTTTAAAAGAAGCCTTGAAAAGCCCTGCTGAAGGCTTTTGTACATGAAGCCTGTAACCTACCCAGACAGCGACACAGCATTTGCAGAAGTAGCTCCGGGTGTCCCCAGACTTCATGAAAAGAAAGYATTTCAAAGCTTACAYATTTCTAAAAATTGTGCTATTACAAAATAGCAGTGACTGCTAAGTAATTTGTCCTTAATGGTTCACCTGCTTTCATCTCACAAAGCCACATACATGGCGCTCAAGCTTTTGTYTTTTTAGTGAAATCAGGAGCTTCTCATGCAGTCCCCCAAGTGAGGCAGGGAACACCACCTGTAACTTTCCTCCYGGAGCACTGCCAGCACCAGGAGGCTGCGGCTAGGACAGAAAGGAGGATGGGGAAGGCGGTGTTCCCAAGGAGCAGAGGCAGGGATGCAGGGATGCGGATGCAGGGATGCAGGGATGCGGAGGCGCGGAGCGAGGCAAGGCCCCTGCAGAGGGTGCTCCAGCCCCACCATGCGCCCGTCCAGGGCGTGCAGCCCTCGGGACATCACGGAAAAGCAGCCCTGGGACCAGCACCGGCCCCCCAGCGCCGCGGGATGACATTTCCAGGCCCAGCTCCTAGCAGACCCTGCTGATCACCGCTCTGCATTCCTGTGATGAGCACAGCTTCGCAAATAGAGACTGCGCGGCCCATCAGGACGGAAATCATGTTTACAGCCACCTCCGTCTGGTAGATACACACAGGAAAACAAGATTTTGCCCTGTTACTGGGCAAAACCCTACCTATTTCCACCCCTGTTTCTGCCGGGCAGAGCGGGTACGGAGGAAGAGCGCCRGCACCCGGCGCCCTCGTCCCGCTCCGCAGGGAGCCGCGCAGCGCCGAGCGGCTCAAGCCGGCAAGCAGCAGGGTTTGCAGCCTTGGAAACCCGGCAGATGCAGGGAAAGTTTGAAAAATAAAACCCCCTTCCCGCTTCACAACTGACTTTTAATGCATAAATATTCTTAGCAATACTGTATTTTATTCGAATCAGCTGCAATTAGTAATGTTAGAACTTAYATGCATAAACATCCTGCAAAAACCCTCAGCCAAAGCCATGGAAACCCCTGCTGCAATAAAGCACCTAAGCAAAGATTAGGGCAGGAACCCACATGTGCCACCCTCCTGTCCAGGCACCAAAACCKCCATCTCGGCCTGTCCCTCTGGGAAGGGGTTCCCACCTCCACGGCTCCCCGGACACGTGGGTCCCAACAAGGGCCTTTCCCTGGGACCTCGCAGAGTTGGGCAGCCAGACGAGGGGCACGTTTGGCCCTCTCAAGAGCAGGGCAGCTCTCTGGCAAGCAGCTCCGGCACGTGGCGGCAGGCGAGATCCACAAGTCTCTCAGATGCTCGTCCTCCCAGCACGTGCCCCAAGGATTACTCAAGGTGGAGCCCACAGAGGGCAGCAGGACAGTCTGGAAGAAAGTTTTGTAGAGAACAGCAAGAGAACAGAAGCACTGGACTATTAAGCACCTGTTTTTTTTTTTTTTTTTTTTTTTTTTTTTTTTTTTTTTTTTTTTTTTTGGCCAGTTTTTAACTTGTTTAATAGCTTGTTGTCTTTTCTGTGACCATGAGACCCATGTAATCGCAGGTAGAGGGAGCTCTTGGAAGTGCTGAGCAACTTCCATCCCAGCCAGTTTTTAACTTGTTTAATAGCTTGTTGTCTTTTCTGTGACCATGAGACCCATGTAATCGCAGGTAGAGGGAGCTCTTGGAAGTGCTGAGCAACTTCCATCCCAACTTGCAGTCCATGCCTCACCCACATAAAAAAAGAACAGAGGAACGTTTTTTCATACCTTTTGTGTGAATTACTTTTATCMAAGTCAGGCCTGCTTACTCATGCCATTAGGGCCAGGGGGTGTATTTTAAGGACAGCTAGCTCTGACTAACAAGCAGAGGTAAAGCAAAACAAAGAATCTAAATTCATGTGTTAAGGGAATGAGAATGGGTAATGGATGCAGACTCCTAGGACAAGGAGTCTGAAGTTCTGCATAGGACTCCATGAAGAAAGTTCTGGTTTTTGGAGATACCTAAAATCCTGAAGATTCTGCTGCCATAGCAAAATTTCTATCAATTGCGACTAGAAAAGCATCTATCTGTAGATGAAATGGTGAACAAATTTCAGAGCAGGAGTGGGCTGCATTTATCTCAAACTCATAAGCTTAGGCTAAACTAGATGGGGAGATTGGGTCTGGGTTTTCTTTTTACGAGCAAAATAGCAATGGCTCAAGACCGGGCAAGCAACCAAACCACCCATCATTTGCGCATTCTCAAATACATTTCGTTTTCTTGCAAGGCTGGTTAGAGCCTTCCCTCTCTGCCCCTCTATGTACAAAATGCTTTGCGGTGCCCTACCCAAGGAAAGGACTGAAACATCGTGTTGCAGGTGACAAAGTGGCTGCTGCAGCTTCCTCCTGGTCACCGATAAGGGAGGGAGAAAATGTGATCAAGAGCAAGCAGAAAGGAGGAGATATCGTCTCTGTCTGGAAGACAAGCACTCAGAGTTGCTTCTCTCTTGACATGCTGTTTATATTAGCTAGCTATGCATTTTTATTTGTTTGGTTTGCTTCCTTTTTGGCCACTGCCTCTCCTTGAGCTGGCTGCACTGTGTGCTGCGGGCTCTTTGCAAGGGGACATGTAAATGTTTTCTCCTCTGCTGCTGCCAGAACAGACACGGGTCATTTCAGGAGAACCCACAGACCTGAAGCCAAGAACCCCTCAGCTAAGCATGGGCCTCAACATCCATATCTGCAAACCACAAAAAAGAAAAAAAAACACAGATTGAAAAATAAGTTATTGTTTTCAAACACAGAAACTCRTGATTTTGTCAGAGTTATCTGTTATTTCCTGCAGGTAATGATCTGACAACAGCTGTATGACAGCCATAGGACCAGCTTTAAGTAATGCCCATTCAGGATGAGCTAACACTTGCCCTGCACAAGGGAAGCCAAAGACAAGGAACTAACTGACCCTTATTTGATACTAAAGATAGATATAGACACTTCATGTCTGGCCTGATACAGGAAACAGCAAAGGATAAACAGCTAGATAAAATCACGGGTAAAAATCCCACTCTATTTTCACTTACAGAAATAAGCACTTTGAGATGACTGCATGAGCTGAGTTTGGGATCTTACTTGTGCAGCATGACTAAATGCCAAGCAGGGTACTTTTAATGTGCTCCCACACAGGGTTGTTTCTAACTAGAGGGTCCCAAGTCTCAGCAGTGAAGTTTTTTTGCAGTTGTAAGGGAAAATAAATATTTACATACAATGGGAAACTAAGCACATGGAGACAACTTTCCCACATGGCTTTATTCCTGGTCTGCAGCACTCACAGCTATGGGCACCCTTGGTTTTCATGCAGCGCTCAGTCAGACCTTGCAGGAGCCCTGCACCCGCTGCAGATCACCACTCACACCCTGAGCTCTTTTCTCTCTGCCAGGCCCGAAGGTAGCAAGAGATGCTAACAATGACTGGTGGCTTTGTGGCCAAGGCTGAGGATGTGAAACTTATGTCACTGCTTGCCTTGAGTGACGACAGCTTAAGGGCAGTACCAATCTACCAGTCTCTGCCCAGCTCCTACTCCTGCGAACCAAGCACAATCCACACGGGAAAGTGTTCTCCTCACGACTCCCGGTCAGTGCTCCACCTGCTCGGCTGTCYGAGTGAGACTGTTTTTGGCCTCACTCTGCACTCAGTACCCGGGAGCTGGAAGCCTTCCTGTTCTCTTCCCCTGCTTTTCCTCACCTCACGCGGAGGGGAGGGCCTTGGTGGCATGGCCTTGACAACCCCCGTGGCTGCACTTCTCTTCCCAGCAGTATGGATTGTCCTCGGGCAAGGGCCAGCAGCYGCAGCTCCCCGAGCTGTGCAGGTCTGCAGAGACACCTCCAGCCTGGCCACGCTTCATCCACCAGCACCTGCRGTGGCCCAGGAAGGAGAAATACCGCGTTCAAAGTCCCACGGCCATGTYGATTTGCAGAGGGCAGGCTGGAAGTCACTGCTGTTGAGCAGTGCAGGAGAGTGAACGATGGAGCTTTTTGTGCTGCCGAGAATAAATTTCTAAGTAAAGAACTTTTAAGCTACTGTTTAAATTCAAGCAACCCTCTAGAAAGGAGACATAAGCAGAAGTCAGAACACCACAACCCTCTGATACTGTTAAGCAGATATTCGACAACACTGCTAAGAATCAGTGTTCCCCTTAAAGTAGTGTATGGATGGGGGRAAAAAACTGGATTATGGCGAGAGGCATGGAACTGGTTGGGATAAAAGACAGTTCTGCCAAAACCTCACATCTTTCCAGGTTCCCACCTGGACACAGAAACTGAATCTGAAAACCCTTTAAAGACTGTGGCCCCCAGATACTTGTACTGCAGTAGGGAAGAAAATACTCTTACAGTTAAACAACCTGTCATTACTGTTTGGAAAAAATAAATAAGGCAGAAAGAGTCCACAACWGCATGCAGGTGCTTTTGCTGTCCTTCTGTTTATAAGTATTACTAAGTGACTCTTTTGCTCTTTTTAGTGAGGATTTCCTCCTCCCTCCTCTGCTATTCGCCCGAGACAGATTGGAGGTGACATTGCCTAGTCCATACCACAACCACATTACCAATGGTTGGCACTTAAAGAGGGATTTATGTGCTCCAGGGGCTTTCTATGTTTTGAAGCTCTCCTAGCTGGTGTCTGCTCTTCTCTCCTGGTACTTGTACCTGTAGCTATGACAGCTTTACTAGGACACATTTCCTGGAAGATACTTGTTTAACTAAGTCTTTAAGGTCTCTGGTAAGAGACTCTACAAGCTACCCTAAGTAACCTTTTCCTTTTGGTTATTCACTCTATTTGCCATGATAAAGATTTCCTAATGTCTAAGCTATATCCTTCCCACCACAGTGTAAGTTGCAATGAAGTTTTCTTGTCCTATCTACCAAGATCATGGAAAAACACTTATTATCTTTCTTTTACAGCAGACTTGGAGATATTAGCCAACAATCTTCTCCACAAACTTAAAAGCCTTTTCTTACAGTGTTTGCTCTCTAGACTTCTGATTCAGCTGGGAAAGCTGAGGTCCACAATTAGACATAATACCCCAGCCAGAGCCATGTCATTGCTAAGTAGAGAAAATAGACTGCTTTGGAGACTATATTTGTTTGACTTAGGATATGCTGGTCTCCTATCACTAATGTGTCACTGTTGAAACGTTTTCACTATGATCCGCTATAATTATCAAAGCCCTCCCTACCAAACCACAGTGTTAGAAGCCATTCCCTCTCTTGTATTCATACAGCTGACTGTTCATTGCTGGTTTTCACTTGTCCTAGTCCATTTTCCATTCATTCCTCCCATTTGTGAAGACCTCTTTGATTTCTTATCCCATGCTTGTAGCTCCTCCAGATTTGCTAAGCATCATCCCTGTTCCACCCACAGAGCCACCCATGASAGCACCGACTGGCCGAGGGGGACCCCGTTTTCCCCTTCGTTGCTCTCTTGCTTAGTCCAACAGTGAGCCCTGGGCAGCGCTTTGTGCAGAAGCTTTTCCAGGGGACCACAGAGCTGCACTCCACTTGTTTCACCCAGGGTATGTGTCCTCAGCTGGCTCATAAGAGTAGTATGTGAAAGAGTGATGAAAACCTTCCTGCACTCTGAATGTAGGACATCTCCTGTTTCTTTACTGGTTGGCTACTCCGTCAGAAAAGAAAAAGAGGACAGGCTGCTCTGAGAGCATTTCTTGACAGGTCTGCATGCMTGTGGCTTATCACTTGTTATCGTTAGGTGCCTGCACACAGTTCCATGTTTTCCAGGAACGAGGGTGGCCGGTGTCCAGTTTCAACACCTATTTTTCAACCTCTCCTTTCTTCAAAGACWGTTATTATTGTGTGCCCTTTTCCTACATTTTGGAATCTTTTCATTTGCTGTGATTCCTCAGAAGTTATTCCTAGACCTTCTGCAGTTGTCTCAGACATTTCCCCAAATAGTGGATTTCATCAATTTCATTGAACTGGAGCATGTGCATCAATGTGGTGCTGAAGCAGAGTTCTGAACAAGCTTGCCRTGTGTTCATAATTTTCCAGTTCCTGACAAACTTTTCTAAGCTTTTCACCAGCTTAGGAGATGGTGTGGAAGGGCAGGAGCAGGCTGCCTGCCTTCCTCTATAAGGACAAGATGCTCCACAAGCCTTCTGTGGGCTGAAGCAGCCAGAAGACCTGGAGAGGACCTGAGAACACACGATGGGGAAAAGGAGGGCTTGGGAACAGAGGGGCAACATCTATGGAAACTGAGCTTCATTAGTTCCGTTGCTTAAGAATAACTAATACTTTAAGTTTCTGTTATTACACATCATAGTTTATACTCCTAAAAACGGGAAAATAATCAGCCCCTCCTGTGGGGAAGGTGCACACCTTTCTTCAGCAATTTCAACAGTATTGGCCATAAAAGGGGTTTTGCCTTGTCCTTTACCTTTACTTTTAAAGCCTATGCTCATGCCACACACGGTCCAGCCTCATTATCTCTGCCAGACTTGGGGTTCATCTTCCTCCCACCTCGCCCCAGACTTGCCTGAGCAGCAAGGACCAGCAAGCAAAGTGCACCAGTGGGGCTGACCTTCTCAGCCCAATGACACCAACCTGGGACTACTTGATGGCCCTGAGCTTACGTGGTACAGTGGGCAGCTCCTCCATCATCATATCCAAGGTATTTTCCCCCACCAGTCAGCTAATAGTGAGTCAGCTCTCGGTCATACTTGTACAGCTCAAAAAAAGTTCACTGAGGGGGAAAAAAAGGCTCTTAAAAGTTCAGTTTTTGGCCATCTCAGCTGGGTTATCTACTCTATAATAGGCTGGTACCTTACAGGCATTCCTGACCGTAACAGTCAAGTACAGTCAAGTACAGCTTGCTCCCAGTTTACAGCTAGAAAGAGCAGCACAGAGAGATTTGTTGCTTTGCCAAGAAGAACATATGCAGAAAGCTGCCAGCAGAAGACTCTGTCTCTCTTCTCCACATCCAGAGCTCCAACTACCACAGCATCACTCATCCAGACCTAGGACATCCCAGAAATGAGCTAGACCTGTTGTCCGACACAACCACAACCGCACAAATTTCTCCCCACAGCTTACAGCTGAAACAAGAATGGCTCAGATTAAGATAGGAAGATTTTCCTCTTACCTGAGGACTTCGTTAGCAGAAACAAAAATGGGCTGGCAGAGAGTCTGCAAGATTTTGCCTTAGGATCCTAGGCTCAACTTCGGTTATAACTCTTGCAAAAAAAGACTGAGGAAGTGCTCTTTTTTTTCATATTTATTTACTTTGTCAGGTGTGTTCATTAGCCTCAGATTGCATCAAGGAGCATGTGTGAGAATCACACCCCCCCTTGCAGGCTTTTCCCCATCGGGGACGTGTCCTCCTGCCCTTGCCTAAGGTCACGTGCCTGGCAGTGCTTGGAGAGCAGCGTGTGCACCGCTTATCACTCACCAGGTATGATCTTTCCGAGGTGCAGGGAAAGCCTGACAATCACAGCTATGGCTAGAAACTTCCGAAAATCTGATTCTTCATAGGCTGGCAGAGCTGGTGTTTCCTTACGTAAAAATGCAGTTTTTTTTTCCTGCAGTTTTTGGCATAAATCTTTTCCCCAAGAATTCAATCTCAGCTCAAACTCTATTCTGCTCAGTCACTTTAACTGTTTGCTGAGCTGTTATTAAAAATGATTAATTCTAAAGTACTTCACAAAAGGTTCCAAAAACTTTTGAGAAAATCTTTCTGGACTTTCAAATGAAAGGCTATTTGGCTGCTCACAGCTCCTAGTATCAATAATAGTTAGATGTCAGCACCTTAAAGAATTCCAATGCTGACTAACTATGCCATCCCTTAAACTCCGTTTTGCAAAGACTAGAGGTTTCTGCAGTGATCTCCTCCTAATATTAGACTTTCACAGACAAATTCACATTTTGGAGCTTGAGGGACAACTTGAGACCCTCTTCCCAGCACTGGTGCTCTGGCAAGTGAGACCCTGCTTCCTTTGCCCAAAGCCGGTTCCCAATGCTGACATGTTTACACCCTTTCCCAAAAACGGTAGATAGCGGCAGCAAAAGATCCTCCTCTGTTTTTATAAGTATTTTTTAAATATAGTAAGTAAATGCAGTGCCAGTAAACTGAGTCAGGGTACTCATGTCCCTGAAAGCACACCAAGGAAGTGTATCATGTTCAAGTGGGAACTTCTCCCGTGCTGTCCTGCCACTGCCTCACAGCTTAGAAGTAGTGAGTCACTGCCAGAGATGAAAGATATTTTTTCAGTCTTACTTGAATCGTCAGTGAATCGGGGAAGGCTTCAGAAAAGAGGCTTTGATTTTGTGCCATGGGGTTTGCAGAGCAGGGACTGAGCAGAGGCCAACTCCACTCCGATCTCCTGCCCAGACTCCTGGAGCGTGGCCAGGAGAATCTGGCACGGGAAGGGCCATGAAGAGCCCCAGTATCAGAGACATGAGCTGCTTGGCTTGGACTCGAGTCAGGTGTCTGTAACTAAGTCTCCTGTGGCAGACACCATCCGTTGTAAATCAAGGACAGGTGGGAGAGAGAAAGCATGATCTGGCTTGGAGGGCCATCAAAGACATGCAGACAACACCACATTCCCGATTTCTCAGCCTTTCAGTTGCTCCAGTGAACATCTGATTGTTCCAGGAGCACTTCTCCCATCCTTCAGAGACCTTGCTTTAACTTATGTTGGAGTCTACCCTTAAAAAGATATTAATTACTGACTAAACTAAATTCATCTCCATTTACCCATTCTCCACCACATTTTTTGATACAAGACTGTGACAAAATGAGTAATCATCGAAGACTACACACATTGAAATGTGTGTGTTATCACCATCTTTCTTTTTCCCCTTTCCTATGTTTCTGTCTGACTGAAGCACAAGATTGTTTTGGTTCAGCAGTGGCTGTAATTATGGTAGCTTTTATGGAGGAATTTAGTTATAATTTCGAAACAGTTATTTAGGAACTATGAATACCATACAGAAAAATAAAATAAAATAAAATAAAATAAAATAAAATAAAATAAAATAAAATAAAACAAGAATAAAATAAAAATAAAACAAAAATAAAATAAAAATAAAACTGTTGCTGGTCTAGATGCCAAGAACTGAAACAGGGGCACAAGGGAAAATTTCCCTCCCAATTGGGAGCAGAGAACATTTTTGCAAGAAGAGGCAGCATATATAGAAGTGTGCTCTGCCTGTGCCCAGCTGCTTAGTCCGATGGACAGAGTTTTATTCATGTTATCTCCATGAAATTCCTTAAATTTCACTAAATGCAAACATGCAAAAAGAGAGAAATTAGAACATGATTTTTTTCCAAACCAACTTTCCCCATTAGGACTCCACAATCCCCGGCATCTGCAGACAGAAAGGTACCTTCCAGAAAGCAACAGAATTCAAGCTAGTATTGATCTGTTTTAATTAGTAGCAGTCAGTTTTAAACCACTCCAGATCTCATTTGCACCCAAAACCTTCGAGGCAGGAATTCTGCTAAAGGGGATTGGTTGTGTGGAGCCCGGGAGAAACATTGTCAGGCACTTACATGCTCTCCAGGGAAAGGAGGCACCAGCGTGGAGCCAAAGCAGGAGCCAAAGCAGGAGTCACCTCTTTGCCATGTTGTCCTCTGCTCTGGAATGAGCCACCACCGCTGTGTCCTCCCAAGCCCATTCACCAGCCACGTGCCTGTCCCACGTGCAGAAGGAACCAGATGCTCCCAAAATTGAGCTGGGGAAAAAGCACAGGTGAAGCAGGTGTTAAGTGGTCAAGGTCTAATGCCAGATTGAAAACTACCATAGTAAATTACAGAACAATTTGTAAGAAGGGAGGGATAAAACAAGGTTTAGTGACAGGGTTCACAGATGCTACTCAGGCCCTTATTCTCATTTAGTAACATAGGTAACATAAAGGTCCTATCATCTGCTCAGTAAAGTAAAATATATGCACATTAATACACACAAAAAAGTCTTTCTCTGAGGCCCTTATATACCTCATTCTAGCTAATAAAATAGAAGTTCTCCTATCATCTGTTCTCTTCCAAAGACCTTATTTTCAGCATATTGAGCATCAAACATTCAAAAATAGTCATCCCGACTTCCTCACAGTCAGGAAACTTGCTTTAAAGCTCTAGTCTTTTAGAAATAATAATAAACTTGGTGTTTTTTCAGGTTGTTAGTGAATTTAGATTCTATGCCTGCTAGCTTTACACTCTAATCACAAGGGCTAGGAATGTGCTGTTTAAAAATAAGTAAACAAACACTGATATATCCATGGAGTTGGAACATTAAAAAAAAAGTGGAAACAATCACAAAGTTGGTATAAAAATCCAGACCTTGGCAGCTCAGAGCTGATTTACTTTCCTCCCCGTTTGCCCTCAGCTGGGCTGTTGGCTTAGCTTTCACACTCTGCATTAGTGTCAAGGGGGGAATATTTATTTGCACCTGAACAGCCACCAGAAGCTTCACCTAAGTCTGAGCAGCAGAAGGACAAAGTGCTGGTGCAGAGGCATTGCACGTCTGTGTGACTAGTTGCCCTGTTTTATGACTCGCTTGTAGGAGCGAATGGAGAGGGAGGGTTTGACCCCACCGAGGACGTGTCCTGGGCAGGGAGAGGATGGACACAGCTGTGCACTGTTTGCCCTCCGTTCACCCGGAGCGGTCCAAGGCCGCGTGCCAGTCAACAGGAACTGAACAAACACTGTGTCACCCATATTCGATTAGAGAGGTGCTGAAAACCTTTACAACAGGTAGGAGGCAACTGGAAGCCCTGGCAGACCACAGGCACTGCCAGGTAGCAGAGCTGCGTGCAAGCAGACAGTGTCTGTCTGGCCTTGTTGATGTAAACCTCGAGCACTTCCCAGGACATCATGGAAGAAATTCCAGCTTCACCAAGGATAATTTAGCCCTTTTTCTCCAGAATCTCATTTGCTTTGGGTTTCATTACCATCATGTCCAGGGCACGTGGCAGTGGAGAAGAAAGCTGCTTTCGTGGGCAAGGCCAGTCTGAAGCTGTTCCGAACCTCCGGTCCCTTTTCCAGACCTTGTGCTCTGATTCATTAACTCTGGCAAAGTCAGCTGCAATGGTGTCCTGTCTTACTGCTCCTGGATGTCTGCTTGACAGAGATCTTCACTCCTACAGATTGTTACAAAATACAAATTAGTAGCTTCCAAGAGAGAACCTCCAAGAGAGATTCAGGAACATCTGCAAACTTTGCAGATGAAGTCACTGGTGCTGGATTGAAAACTTTTCACAGCAGGTCAGATTTTCCTCAACAAAGATGAGCAATATATGGCTTGTGCTCCAAGTGAAGTGTCCTTTGCCGCAATTTCCATCCTTGTTCATAGAAAGTACTTAAGGATTATATGAGGCAAATGCTAAAGAAATAGAAGGAAGCTGCTCTTCACTGTAAAGAGTTGGTCTGTGCTGCACAAACAAGGGTTTGGACCCTTCTAGTTTGAGAAACCCCCATCACAACGTGTTGCTTTGGTGGTCTGGGGCTGGAAACGATTGGAACAGGGCAATACTTTAACTCTGATATGAGACTTAGCAGAGGTAATGCCTTGATCTCAACAGATACAGTTTAAGTATGGGATTTGCCAGTTCACTCCAAGAGTTTTCATAGAAAGGGCATGATCCGTCTTTTGCTGCACCTTCTAAACAAGCTCATATTGCTCTGAGGGATATTCAGAGCTTTCCCGGGACACTGCTTCGCTGTTTTCTCCTAAATATTTAGCTGTGCAAGTTCATGCTGTTTAGCTCTGGAATGTCTCAAGATAGAAGAGGGAAATGAGGCTGCCTGGAGCTGGGCCCAGCATTTCTCTGGCAAATGTACATCAAATAAAACAAAACATTTACAGACATAAATAAGCGATGAGAGCTCAGACGGGAGGAGGAGGGGGAAACCCAACTATTTCTTCTGCTGTGTCCAGCTTTAGCCCAAACACAAATATTAGAGATGGGCTCAGGAAGAGGAGAAAATGATACACACAAAAAATGAGAAAAAGCTGTATGTTCCAGCACAGCCTCGAACCTGTCAGAGACAAATAGTAATAAGCAGGTAACAGTATATTGCCTTTTAAGGGAAATTTTCCAGTTGCATTTGGCCCCGTTCGCAGGAATTCTCCTAGTCCCTGTGTCTCACACAGCCTGTTCCCAGCATTGGCTGGTGCTGGATTCAGGGATTCGATTTACAGTCACCCACAGCAAATGTTTTTTGTACGTTCCTTTGCATGTCACAAAACCTCTCCATAATTGGAGAAGCCTACCAAGAGAGGACCCTAGGTTTACTTGAGTAATAAAACCATGTGTTTTGCATAAACCAGTGTTTTAAGGCGTGTGGAAGCAGATCCAAATCTTCATCTACAGACTGGAAGGGAATTGACTCTATATCTCCCTCCATCTTCATTATCTTTTCTGATACAGCCAGCAAGAGGACAGCTGCGATGGTGGTTTCTGAGCTGAAAAGAGCTGCTCCTTAAGGCTAAGATTAAGAACAGCCACTGAGTAGTATCAGCTCAGAACTTGGTTACTACTGCCTCAAGCAAGAGTCTAGGAGATATCAGAAGCAAAAAGATCTGTTTTCCTTTCAAAGGTCTCCTAAGCACTTTCATAGACTTTGAGTCCATATGTGACATTCTTTTGTGGAACTGGAAGTTTCACTGTTGTTTTCTATGAAACCAAGACATCACGATAGCCATATTCCTTCCAGGGAAAAAAAAAAAAAAAAAGAGAAAAAGAATTAAATGAATAAACGATTTGCTGCAGGGGTAGTTGTCAGAGATAACTGCATAAATAGGTGTGGGGGTTTTTTTCCAGTTTCTCAACACTTATGTTATATGGTGATAGGAATGCTAATCCAGAGAAATTCAAAATACCCATTTAGCAAAAAGGCAGCACCTGGGAGTCTGCCACAGGCAGTCATCTTCTGCCTGGAAATATCTGAACTGGGGTTGATGCTGTTGTGCCCTGGCACAGCGGAAAGACAACTGYAGGAGCCCTCATGTCCTAGCAGAAGAGAGCACTGAGCAATGGGAGTCTAGGTAAGCCATCCTTGCTGGCGATTTAAAAAATGAAATTAAATTGCTTGTGAACAACTCAGCAACAGGTTGKGCCTCAGCTTTCAGCCGTGGTCAAAAAACAATCAATCTTAAGGCACACTGAAAATTGATATAGGTAATGCTGAACATCTAATACAGCTACTGAATTGCWAGTAGACTCTTCTCTCACGTAACTGTTTTCTTTTTTTTTAAATCAAGAACAGCCAAAATATTTGTAGACATAAATAAATGATGAGGGATCAGAGAAAAGGAGGAGTGGGGGGAAAAACAGAAGAGGACCAGACAAGGAGTCAGGAATTTGGAAAAATATCCATATAAAAACATGGAGAGGGATCCAAAGAGATGGTTCCTTTAGAAGAGAAAGCAGGCAGATGAGCATGGTCGTGAGAAGGCGGGCATAAAACTACCTCGTTTAAAAGGAAGAAACAGAGAACAGCAAGTTAAATGCAGGTGCTCCAAGAATAATACTTATCAAGAACTGTTGTACCCATCCACAGAGCATGCTGCTCGCTAGTGGAGAAGATGCAGCTGGGGTGAAGTGCTGCCATTTGCCATGGTCTGCCAGTGCAGAAATGACTTCCCATGAACTGGGAAGACACGGCCCTCGTCCCTGAGAGTTTCCTTGGGAAAAAAAAAAAAAATCCAAATGGAAATTTATGCAAACAGCACAAGCGATCTCCATGGTTAAAAATAGTTATTAACGCGATGTTCTCTGATGTCCATTTCAGTGGCAGCGCACGCTGCCCTCTGACGCAGCAGATGCTGGTCGCAGCGCGGAGCCCTTGTTCTGAGCAAGCCCAGCCAGGCCTGCCTGACTCGGGCTTGACTGGAAGTGAGTTGAGGAAGCGCCACACTGCACCGCGTGTTTTGTTTTCTAAACCACCTGGAAAGGGAAATCCATTTTCCCTTCAAAGTTCCAGTAATTCCACTTTTCAGTCATGTTTCACACTGGAAAACCTCCCAAGAACTTAGGGGTGTTTTTCCCAGGAGGGCATCCACGAAGGGTGCCTGCTGCAGGGCTGGATAATGGCACAGCCTCCCGCCAGGCTTCCCTGGAGCCGCTGAGGGCAGCTCCGCTTCCACCGCCGCAGCCTCACGCTGTCAGCAGAGACAGCCTCACGTGTGAGGACRTGTTAGGTCCAGAGGGCCGCTGCTGTTCACTGCCGAATTTGAGCTAACAAAAGGCTTTTTCTATTCATCCTTATTCAATGACTTTGGAATTTGCAAGAATAGAACAAATCGTAATGAGCAAATTTCTGCATTCATAGTAAACTAGCTCCTCTGAAGGGGATAATTGCTCAGATGAATTCGTCTGGGAAGAGGGAGCCAATCTGGGAAGCGTGTGGTTCACAGCACAATCACGGAGCTCTGCAGAGGGGCACGAGGGTGGGTTTTCCAGGGAAGGGGGGTTATTAAATCTGTCGGAGCAGCCAACAGCTGCACTAACAACAGCACAAACCAGATGCAAGGCACACAAGCTCAGGAGAAAACACGGCTGAGGATCCAAGGTGGAASAAGCCACCGGGAGCTGACAACAACAGCGTTGCACCAGGAATGTGCCTGGCCCTTCTACAAACCCAATTCCAGCTCAATTTCCTCTTCAGAATCCTCACAACTGCCGTCTAAGTTTCCCATAGTTTGGAGATCCGGGATTCCTGTATTTTTTGTCTGCTGAGATTACAAGGGGGTAAAAGCCTGTTCTGTGTCCTGCTGCACAGATACTGTGTGTGCAGTAAGGAAAAGTGACCGTGTTACACTGCTTTTGATCCAGCAGCCAAGCGAATGGCAGCCTGGAACCAACTGAGGCTTGGCTGYTTGGGGATTTGTTACACCCCGAAATGAAGGCCGGGTCTGCTCAAGTTTACAAATGCTTCATCAAAGCTTTGATCCAGTCTGAGTGTTTCAAGAAGGGAAAAAAATGCACAGGAGAGATCTGGGTCTAAATTTTTCTTTGAGGACTTTGTGTGGAAGAATTCAGTAAATATCCCTGTGGCTAAGACACCAGAACTGTTGGGATTGTAGGTCCTTTTTCCTTGGGTGGGCTGGACTGCGCCGCAGGGAAGCTGCTGACCTGGGATTTCAGGACACAACTCAGATCCTGATCCAAAGGGAAGAGGAAGGGCTGCCTGTCCCGCTTCCAGACCCAGCCACACCAGAGTAGTAAGGAAAGCCAAGTCAGGCCTTGGGAGAGGGCTCGGATGGGGCAAGCTCAGGATCCTGGAGCTCTGCTGGGATCCCRCAGGAGCCCGGCTGCTCGCTCTAGGAGCAGGTCCCATTGCACGCAGCTCCCCATCCTGCATGCCATGGGATCAGCACGGAGCAGATGGAGCCCCACTGAGCCATGAGGCTTCCCCAGCTGGGAAAAAACAATGGGAGGGCTCCTGCACAGGCAGGAGCTCATACGGGTTACACAGTTAGGGGAAAACAGTGCTCATGGAAGGGAGGAAAGCTCAGGGCTTCAGCCCRGGTTCAAGGGATTCATGCTTGCTCCCTGAGGATTAGCTATTATAAGGATTAAAGCCAATGGAAATGGAGTATAAGGAAAGAGGAAAAYGAAAACGGGGACTGAAAAAGCCTTGACCTACTCTAGTACCTAATTGSTTTGAAAACTAGAACGCTAAAGTCTGTGCTAATAATTTAAGAACTTTCATTTTTATACACTTTCTCAAAATATTTGTGTATATGCTGCTYTCCTCCTTTACTTTCATGGGCTACAGGGAAAGGAAGGTTTCCATATAGACACTATCAGAATCAGTATGGGAAAAGTCCTCTGCAACGTGGGAAGATAGAACTGAATTACACAGAAAAAGAAAAAAGTCTCAAGGAAAAGGGACTGAGCTGCTTTTGCCATGAGAGAAGGGAGAGAGAAAAGGGGGTAAAGGAAGGATGGAAGTAGGACAGAGCTCCCTGGGGAAGGCAGCAGCCAACCTGCCTTTCCAGGGCCTTGGAGCAAGTGCAGCAGGGGTCCAGGACTCATTTTGCTGTCCCCGGGGTCTCTTGCCCTAGATCTGGAAGGGTTAGAGCCATCCTCAGCTACGCCTGAAAAAGCCAAATATRCCTGTTTGGGGCAAGGGGAGGTGCTACTCTGTAAATTATTTTATGACAGAATCTGGCAAAACACATAATTTCCTGAAGGAGAGAGGGGACAATCCTTCCAGTTAAGATCTGTGGATGATTCTCCTCTGGGACACTATTGCTCTGTTGTCTCAGTAGGACATTACCAGTAAAATATTGTCAAAGTGGAAATTCGGAGATGAGAAAAACGTCCTCCAACACAGGACTGAGCGAGGTAGTCAGAGCTGAGCTTTAGCTGCCATTTGGCTAGGAAAAAAAAACAGATGGAAAATACAGGAAAAAAAATGAGAAGAGGAGCTGTTTTATGCACATGAAGAGGATCAACTGGGTAGAAATTAAGAGAAAGATGACCAAAGAAAAATCATTCCAGGAGCTTCACTACAGGAATACTTTGCAAATTAGATGTCCAAGATGCTAAGAAATCCAATTAGATGTCCAAGATGCTAAGAAAAGGAATGGCTTGTGACTCTGGGAAGTATCAGAGATCTGTTTTGTGGCACATGAGGAAGGAGTGCCACGGGTAGTTTTGAAGATCAAAATACTTTTTTTTTCTGGAGTATATGGTTCTTATGGGCTTGGAAAGTTATTCTACTTCTTGAGTTAGGTTTTACTGGGAAAGCAGAATGTAAGAGCAGCAAGTAAAGAACTAAACCTGTGTGTTTCCATAACTAGTGGACAACCTCAGTTGTCCAGCAAATCCCAGTCCTTTGCTACCCTCCAAGCTGGTCTATTTGTTTCCACCTTGGAGCTCATAAAGTTGCCCAAC
Organism: Nothoprocta perdicaria; assembly: GCF_003342845.1. Classification (NCBI taxonomy): domain Eukaryota; kingdom Metazoa; phylum Chordata; class Aves; order Tinamiformes; family Tinamidae; genus Nothoprocta; species Nothoprocta perdicaria. Next base: position 101,383 of record NW_020454649.1, read on the forward strand.
AGCTGAAGGTACCATGAAGGTACCAGCTTAGGTACCATGAAAGCACACATGGCAGAGGACAGGTTGGCAGCACCTCTCCTCACCAGCTCTGTTTACGTGCTCAGTGCTTCTTCCTGCTCCATTCGTAGGAGGGTTGGGAAAGCAGGAGCTGCGTCACCGTCGCGGAGGCAGGAGCAGGTCACGCAGCCCCACGGGGGCGGCCGGGGACGGGAGCGCGGTGGCCACGGAGGCAGTGCCGGGAAGCGGAGCGGGAGGCAGGTGCGAACAAGCAAAGAGCTTCGCCGGCTTTCACGAGAAGGGAATAAAAGAGACAAAATAAGAGCCTTAATTGCAGAGCAGAGACCTATCATTGCCTCCACTCTCCACCCCTGCAAGGACACGCAGCACAGCTGTCTCCGAGCGGGGCTGCTGCCAGCACAGCTCTGCGGCCGCGTTATCCCTTGATGGGGGCTGCACGTGGGCAAAGAAGCATCTTTTACGTGTCTGCATGTGACAGCCACGGTGCTGCAGCCGTATGCTCCTTGGTTGTTAGAAGACAGTTTGCTCCTCTGTGCCCTCCTCAGCCCTTCGAGACGAGGAGAGGGAGCACAGGCTGAATAACAGACGAGGAGAGCAGAGGAGTAAGAGCACAGACTCCCCATCCCGAGTGCAGGAGTGGGTCTCCCAGGAACTGCCACCCACAGCAGTGGAGTTAGGTGCTGGAAACCAGGAGAGTCACAGACTAGGTCTACAAGAGAGTGACCGTGAGGCCACAGTTGTACCACAGCCTTCTTTGGATGCTTTCTTAGGTGTCTGTAAGGAGGTTACTGTCATGATGTCCCAAAGCGAGATCCTTGGCACTGTTCAAGTGAGACAGATGACCCAAGAGAGGCAGACCCAAAAGGGAGCTGTTCAACCACCAGGAGCTTCAGCAGGAAGGTGCTCCAAGGACAAATGACATTGTGAAWCTCGACCTGCTTGTGAGGGGATGGCCACAACCCTAGGAGCCCCTTGACCCTTGCTCTGCACGGCCACGTGGGGAAGCAAACGGGAAGCAATTCACCCTCTGGAGCACAAGGTCCAGCAGCGTTCCTGTCCCTCACAGTGCCCTGTGTCGCTCCCCTGCAGCCACAGCAGATTCTGCTCACYTCGTCCTCACTGTGGAAGGAGGGGGCTCAGCCAGTAATTAATATATATACACTTTTTTTTTTTTTTTTTTTGGTTCAGTCATGGATCAGGAAAAATGTAAATGTTGCTCTAGGGCCCTGGAGACTGACGCTTTTTGGAGTTAATGGCAGACTGAAAACATTTGGCTTCAGATCAAGTGAAATGTTCCATTTGGTATGAAACAAAATATTTCTCKGGGGGGCATTTTCTACAGCAGCCAGAGGGACCAGAAGAAAAGGTTACACTCTTAGAGGAATAGGCACTGTGTTCCTAGGGCTGCAGGAGGGGACATAGCACTAATACTGCTAAGCAGACAGCTATAGAGCCACATTTCCTCTGATCTGAAGAGTTCTTCAAAACAAAACGGAGCARCTTCAGCAGGAGAAGCACAGAGAGTCCTAAGCAGAGCCTAATTACTGGTTGTTTAACATGGATGGGAGAATCCCAGGCTCATATCTCATAGATGCGAGCCAGAAAAAATGATCTTTAACTGCTTATGCCCCTGCCACCCTTCTCAATAGGCCAACCCAATCACCAGACTGTCAGATATGATGCATATGTCTCTTAACCTTCTTTTTTTGAGACCGTTCCACCATTTATGTAAAGAAATACAAGGCAGAGAGGATGCACCAATGTACTGATGGTTGGTGCAACCTCAGGGACATCAGACAGTGCAGAGCGAGGCTTGGACGTGGGTCTCAGTCATGCACTTCTGCCTAGCAAGTGGACAGGAAATCCCAGCTGGAATGGCAGCCAATTCCACTCCAGATCCCAGACTGAACAGTCTGAAACATTTTGTTACAGAAACATCAAAAAAAAAAAAAGCTTCAGTCTGCTTTTTGTAAGTGGCTGAAACAATACGCTTATTCTTACCTAAACTAATCTGTTGTTTTCTGGAATCAGATGCTGCAATTTTTGGCAAATAGATACTTCTCAAAAGAAAACAAAACACACCAAGGTGGAGTAGGAGAGGAACAGGCACATATTTCCCATTTCCTTTCCCTCACAGCTTTGCAGTGATTATCCTTTCCTTTGGTGAACATAGCAGCTATAGCCAAGGTTTGTTGGCCAGCTGCAGCTTGGGCTTTAACCTGCCCTACAGTTTTTGAACACGGACCCACAAGTCATGGGTTACTAGGTGCAACAGTCCCAGAGAGACCAAGAGCAAAGCTGGGAATCAGCGAGGGTGCTGTAAAGCTAGAGGGAAGGCCAGTGAGGTCTTGTATAAACAGTGTCAAGGTCCTGTTGTGTCAGCTGCCAGCACCTCACAAAGTTACCTCACAACAAGGATTTCAAGGAGAGAGAAGTTCTGCACCACTTACTGGCCTCCTTGACGTAAATGCTTGCAAAACACTTACTGAATGCACTCTCTTTCAGGGCCAATTTATGCTTGTTTTAGTGTTCTTTCCGAAATATCTGGCTGGGGTCATGGGAAGTACTGCTCAGCCAAGTCAAGTGACAAGCATCAGCGTGTTGTCAGTTTATGAAAGCAAAAACTGGACTTTTTAAAAGGAATTAGAAAGTATAATAACTGAGCTAATCTCTTTCTTCTCCAGAGAAAACTGCAGCTGGTAAAGCAGAGCAACTTGGCCTCGCATCACTGCCCTCGATAGAACCCTTCGGCACCCCGGGTGCAAAGCCCAGCACAGCAGAGACAGCAGCAGGAGAGATAAAGCATGGATCTGCTATCAAAACATGTTATTCCCACCCTAGTCCAACTAGGTCACCATTTATCTCACAATAYCAGACAAAACTGACTCCCAGGGTTGCCTTTGAAATCTGTGGAATTAGGGAAAAAGGGCAGAATTATTGCACTTCCAAAATAATAGCCACTGAATATGACTATACTGTCTCCTTCCTGTTAAACAAAAAAGCACTGGCACCCTGTCTTTGAAAATGAGAAACCACAGACAGGTAAGCTAGATAAAGCAGTCTGACCAAATCRACACGTAACTCAAAGGTGAGAGCAGCTCACTCAACCATGGTTGGCCAGGTCTTTAATACTTAACACGCTTCCATCAGCTAGACTGGAGGGCAAGTTTTGCATGCACCTTGCAGGACCACACTTCTTGGCCTTCACCTCCTGAAGATCTCAGTCTCTGCTTATTTAAGGGCAGCAAAATTGTATCACAGAGGAACTAAACATCACACAACTAGCATTGTTTCAATGTCCTGGGAAACCACTTGGAAATAAAAGTGGTAGGCATGTCATGGCTTTAGAGTTATAAGGTTTCAAGCTTTGATCTTGGACTGTAATAGGATAAACTGCATGGAACTGGGTCACAGGATCTCCTCGGGCAATAGTCAAACTTCCCCGGCGCTTTGGGGGTAGGGTTTGCTCTTTAGTTGTTTTTGGCGGGAGGGCATGAAATATGCCTGTGATCCAGTGCCCAAGGAAGTAACATCTCCTGGCTGTAGAAAACACTTTTTGTTGCTGTTGAGTTTCAATTTCACATTGTAGAGCAAGAATACAGCAATACCTTAACAGAAACCATAAAACCATTTTCTTTCTTGCAAAGACTTTTAGAAATAGCCAAACACATTCTGTGCTTAGTCTATACTGAGTGAGCACACGAAGCATGTTCAGACATTAAATAGGCCTCGGCATATGTTGTCATTTTCATCGCAATAAAAACAACTGTTATCTAGGAATATGGTGCTTGCTACAGCATCTCCAGCCACATCCACGCAAAACCTCAGCAACAACTGAGTGGAATTCAAAGCTCAGACTAGATGAATAATAGGATTTCCCTTCTGCGTAAATTTCCAATAGCTTGAAATATAATTTCATATAGTCAATAAAAAAAGGGCGACTGCAAGTGTCCTATGAAACAGAAACTCTGTAAGATTTAGTTTCAAAATCACTGACACAGGCTTTTTTCAAAATACAAGATGCAGTCCAGTACTTAGTAGCTATTAAATAAAATTGCCATAGTTCTTTCCAATACCACTGCTGCCCAGCAGTGAATAAAGGGAGCAATTTGGGAGGCAGCAGCAATGAAACTGGAAAGTCACACTAACTTCAGCAAAGAGCTACGTGTCAGGTCCCAAAGCACAAGGGAAGTCCTATCCTGTTCAGCAAGAATTGTAACTASAGGACAGCAATTTAGGGACTAACTTTGGAAGCCAGGATCCTGTGTGGCACCTAYGTCAAAGGCATGATAAAACAGACAAGTTACCCAATAGAAACCTGCCAGCATTCAATTAGCTTGTCAAATYACGGATGTTTTCATCAAACACTTCTGCTTCAACACATGCACTAGCCACATCATCCTTTGCTGGAAGATTTCTAACAAGCTCTTTTGAGATCTGCTAGCTCCAAAAATTACAATTTCTCCTCATACAGGCTACATAAGAATTGTCATTAAGCTGTTATCAGTGCCTAGCCTTTGAGCATGCAGATGGACAGTCTAATTCTGTCAACAGAAGCATCACCTGTAGCAAATCATGCACAGGTGCTCCCTTAACCAGTAYGTCAAGCTATTTAGAAACATACTGGGCCACACTAAATACAGAGCTTTGGCCAACTTCATAAATCTTCGTTACGATTTTTTCAGACAGTAGTCACAGAGGTCAACTTTGTTATGGAAACAGGAACCTGGACAGCCCACAAAGTACAGGACAGCYGAGAAAGGAAAGCACATTCTAATTAATCGCTAATGACTTGCTTTCCTTCCTCGCTGCACAGATCGTGCTGAATAAAAAAGCAAGCCCAGAGCCTGGGGTCAGTGAAGAAAACCGCACCCCAGCGCATCCAGGTGTTACAAAAGAAAGCTTGTGTAAGAGACTGAATTTCTGTGTCCTTCAAGGGGTACCATCAGGGAACGCGCAGCGCTGGGTACAGCCAGGGTYAGCGCTGCCGAGCCCTCATCCTGCAGCAGGCGTGCTAAGAGGCTCAAGATGCTCTGCAAATGACCTAAAGCTCTATTTGCTCATTGTGGAACAAGGAGCCACCTCGGTTCCCCCGACCGAAGCGGTTACGTCAGTGTGTGGTGACAGTCAGGACCCCTGTTGCAGCAGTCACTGCCAAGGGTGGCTGGTGATCGTTCCCCACGGGCCTCGAGGGGCCAGGTTAGCTGTGCTAGATGCAGGAAAGTGCACGTGTTAATGCACTGAGGACACGACCATGGGCCATTTCAGGCACAGTCCTCAGTCCCATCCCTGCAGCAGGCACACTTTATCCAGGAGAAGCGGGACAACTGCTGCGAGGGATTCTCTCTTCCACGAGTTCCAGCTTACAAGAGTTAAAACCAAAAGTGCCTCTGCCCCAGCTGCATAAATAAGACTATTTCCATGCAGAACAGGACTGAAATGAAGGCTAGATAAGCAAGGCCTTGGCAGCAGGAAAAACAAATAAAGCCAGTCCCCGCTACGCCCACCAAGCAGCGGCTTGTTTTGCCAGCAGTGGTTTGTCACATACAGCCTGAGACCTGCAAAGACTCATGGACCAACCAACCAACCCAACACGGTTTCTATGAGCCCAGCAGGAGGAGGAACGGCTGTCGGTCAGCAGAGCCTCAGCCTGGAGACCCCCAACACGGTGGCCGGGGGGCCAAGGCCACCAGAGCCAGCGGTGCCGGCCGCGGCAGCRTGGATGCTCCGAGCCCTGCGCTCCGCGCGGCTGCTGCTCCCGCTCGGGCACCTCGGCCTGTCCACATGGCACTGAGGAGCAGCTGCTCCTCGGCGGGCAGGATGATTCAGAGGCAGCTCTGCTGAGCGGCAACTCTCCTGCTCTGGAAGCTGCACAGAACACAGTGTCTCTGTTTGCCACTAATGCCGCTCGTGCCTCCCGCCACTGCCTTCGCTTTTTCCCCCTCTGTTTTTTTTTTCCCCAAAGCCTGAAGATTGCTTTTAACAAAGACAGTTGAGTCATTTCCCAGCCCTGCTGTGCCGCCTTCCAAATGCCTCGGATGAGTGATGTCTTCAGAAAGAAGCCAGCCTGTTCCCTCGCTGCTGCTCTCAGAGCAGCTCAAATGGAGCAATTATACCTTCCTTGGGTGGCAAAGAATGAGAAGTCCCAGCGTTGTCACAGCTTCCCCTCGGAGCGGCTGCGTGGGAAGGGGAGAAATGCAGGAGCGGCGTCACAACAGTGACAGGTGGATGGAAGCCAAAACACAGGCAGCAAGTGTCTAAGAGCAAGGTGTCTGCTCGGGCGCAGAAAGACGAGGCCCATGATAAATTCACCTGGGTCTGGCAGGAGGGCACTGCTGTCTGATGAGGGGCCTCAGGACCGGGAATACCCTCGGATCCCTCTCCCAGAGAGCTGCTGGCCCACCTGGCTGCAGCTCCGGACTCCACGTGCACGGCCTCGGCAGGGACGGCACACGTGGCAAGCTGCACGGAGCCCTGTGTCCTGCCAACGGGGCTCAGTCGTGTGTGGCACTTCCAAGACCTCTGGAATAGGCAGGAAGGCTCCATGGGAAGGTGCTTAGTAGAGCATCATTCCCACTCTGGAGTTTCAGGCTCGTACCTGGCYCAATGGGGACAAAATGCTGTCAGATGCCAAGACAATCTTTGTATGAGATTGCAGGGCATTTCTCAGTGTCTTTATGTCATCCCGTGAAGTCACCTATGCATTTGGCTTTAATTCTCCCTCATACACAGTCCTATAAGGGGTGGCATGGGCTGACATAAGGGGTGAAAGGGTCCAAGAAAGCAACCAAGRCATATGGGCAAGGAAGAACTCTCAAGCCTGAGCTTCCTCTCAYGTGCTCACGTGCTTAAATGCACAGTGAACACTTGAAGGAACTTGGACGTGGTAAAAAATACCAGCATGCAACATGGGGAGCCTTTCACTGCTACRACCTCCCTCTGCCTTTGAGGGGTCTCTACCCCTCCTGCAAGAGCTGTTCATTTCTTCTTTCTCACCTCATTTCCCCTGCACTCATCTTCAGTTGCTCCATACTCTCCTGCTATAACTTCATGGCCTGTATCCCTGGTAATTTGGACTTTTGAAATGTAGCCTCTGGTTACGTCTCCCTCAGGTGCTCTCCATCCCGTGGCCACCGCTCTCCTAGCTCCCCTCCTGCGCCCAGCAAAGAGCCCGTTTCCTCTCTTCCCACCACCTCCAGCCTCGCTTCCTCGGGGCCTCACCACTACAGCCATCCCACGCAGCAGTGATGCAGGATGCAGGGACACGGGCTGCAGGATGCAGGGACACGGGCTACATTCACCTGAGCCCTCCGGGCACGACAGCACACAGGGACACCCAGCAGAAGATTAAAAACCCTCTCCGCTCCCAGCTGGAGACCCTGTTTTAAAATAAAGCTAATATAATATAACATATGGATCACAGATACACCTTACCACTTCCCTCTCGTTAGCTGTTGTCATCCTGACAACACCTGATCCTGGAAGTCCAAGAATGGATAGGACTCCAGGCTCCACATACGGGTTTAGGGGTTTGAGTGTTGCCTATAGCCCTTGGACAAACAGCCCACACACTTCCTTAGCCTGTCATTTTTTTTTCAGTCTTTTTTTTTACTTTCCGTAGTATGAATTCCCTTGGACAAAAGTCCCCAGCTCCCCATGGTAGGGTCACTGATCCAGCCCCGCTAAAACCACAGCAAAATGTTCCTTAAAGATGAGCACTTCTTACCTCAAGCAACTCTCTGCCTCAAACACCAGTGGCTGTCAGCTCATTTCTCTRCTGTCATCCTAAAGAAGGAAAAACAAGTGAAAACCACAACCCAGGGTGGCCTGGGAAAATTCTGACAGCCTAACAAAAGAAAGCAGAGGAAGCATCTACTTGTTTATACGTTTTCAGATCGTGGAAGAAAGATTTCCCTGAAAAAACATCGTGACTTCCTCTATCCAGATGAACAAAAGAAGATGTCAACTTGTATCTCTGCAAATTTTCTGGTGCAAAAGCTAAACTAGATATGCAACTCAGTGAAAATAATGCCCCTTTTGTGAAGCATAACCCACATTTAAGTACATAGACTAAGCCAAACCTACCAAGGAAACAGAGTGTACAGAGATTTATCAACCACCCACACAGCCTCACAGGTGCAAAACAAGTGAGTTCACAGAAAGAAAAACGATCCGGGCTGGAGGTGGCCAGAGGACTGCCCAGACACAGCGTGCCGAGTCCTGGCCACCCTGGGAAGCCCCTTTRGAAGGTCCTGGGGGCACCTTAACCCCAGCAGCTCAGACCAAGCCAGCAGTGAACCTGCAATGCGGCCTGGAGGCATGGTGTGGTAAGAGGAATGGTGGCAAGACTGCTGTGGGAAACGGGGAGAAAATCTTGCAGTGGATTAGACAGGAGAGCTAAACAAGGGATATAGCAGAAAGTCTAGGTGCATAATGCACATTAAGAGAAATTTCCATTAGCTATTAAGAAAAAAAAAAAAGAGAAAAGAAAAAGAAAAGGAAAAATCACAATGTCGAGCCTTGCAGCAGATGTCCACAGAGGCTGGTAATCTCCACTCTTGGAGGCAGTCGAAAATTCAGTGGTCCAGAACTTCAAATGGAGGCATGGACCAGGTGATTCTCAGAGATCCCTTACAACCTAAATTATGCTGTGATTTTACAGCTGAATTTGACGATAACTTACCAAGGTTAATTGGTTAAGTTACCACTTAGGAAGGGTTCCACCATCAGGAACCCAAGGTCAGCCACATCCGCCAAGAGACACATGGTGACAGATCCAACTGCAGACACCTCAGTAATGTTTTCAGCCCATGGGAGAGTGAAATACTATTCAGCAAACACTCTTACTACGTTTTCATGATAACGTATGATAACAAAGTGCTTCTATTTTATCTATGGAGTTCTTTAACCAGGTGTTGGAATATAATACTTAAATCTGCAGGGCCTATTCTGCTTAACCTGTCATTGGAGCAGGGCAAATGTAGAAAGGAGACCAAGGAACACAGTGATGAGCACAAAATGCACTAACCTAATTAGTCATAGAAACATATAATTATAGAATTATTAGGGTTGGAAAGGACCTCTGGAAGTCATCTCAGCCAGCCTCCTGCTCAAAGCAGGTCTCTTGTAGCAGGTGACATTTAAAACCATGTAAAATTGTGGCATAAGAAGAACAGTGAGAAGGCTCAGCCATCCTGACTGAYATATAAGACTGCTCAGACAGACAAATTCATCTCATTGTCTGCTGATACATCCGAACCTGAGTTTGGATCCTCCATGCAGTAGTGGAGGGTGGTGGTGGTCGCACATACACCATGCCAAACAGAACCTTGCAAAGCAGCAGCTCTGAAAAAGAAGGCTGCAAGTGTGACTCCAGCCCAGGGTCACGGTACATCGTCTTTTAAGCACAACCCATAAACTGCAATGTTGTTGCAAGGATAAATGTGATTCTTGGACATGCAAGCAAGGGAATATTCAGAGAGGTGGTGTTACTTCAGCATACTGTTGGAGAGAGGCACCAGGAACATGTAGCTTCTCGTCAGTGTTCACAACTTAAAAACAATACAGACAATTTGTAAAGGGCTCAGAAAAGAGCTGCAAGAAAGATTCAGCATCTGGAAACCATATTTCTAGCAAGAAACTTAAGAAGGTCAATCCAAGTTTATCCAACAGAAGGTCAAAAGATTACTTGAGCACTGTCTGTAATTACAAACAGAAAAAAACATTAGTAACATTAGGGCTCTGGAAGTGGGCAGAAAAGGGGAAAAAATAAAGATAAAAAAATAAAAATCAGAGAAGCCAAGGACATGCAGAGGAATTATAGGGCACATCATTTAACAAAATTAACTATTAGAACTAATTACCTTTCCACCATTTGAGGACTTGTGCTAAGGACTGAAGTGCCTTTTTTTAAAGCTGCATTGTATCTCAAGCAATCTTGAAGCAGAAATTATTGGATGAGATTCATTGTCAGGACAAATAATTGTAAAGTCTTCTCTGGTCTTAAAAATATGAGAAGAGCCCAGGGAGAATGGTAAAGACCTATGAAAGCAGAGAGACACATCAGAGCAAATTCTGCGGTGTTACAGAAGAGATTGTAGCCACTGTAAGTTGTGGCAAGAGAAAGTAGAATCTTATTTTTAAAGGTCACAGTTTCTTTAATATATTAAAGATGAAAAAATCTAGTAAGAAAATCCTTAGCRCTGCCAACAATTGAAAAGAAAAAAAAGAAAAAGAGTACAAAAGGCAACAAAAGTAAGGACACAGAACAGTACTCATTTGTGTGCAACTTGGTCATAAATCCCAAATAAAGTAAATTCAGATTTATTTTGATTTAACTAAGAGCAGTGCCTGGTGGCTCTGTTTAAGTAAAACAMGCATCGTTTTGCACTCTCAGAAAATCAAATGCAGAAAACAAAGCAGTGTAAAAATCTCAGCCGTAAGAACACTGTGTATCTTTGGGTGCATTTTGCCCTGCTTTGGAGCCCCTTGGCCTTGTGGCCGGCGTTGCCCCCTTGCCAAGGGGGCCGCCCAAGCCCCTCYGGGTGCCAGCCAACCTCTGCAGCCCACGGCAAGGGACGTGGCCACGGGGCGCGCTGCGCCCACGCGAACCCGGGGGGCATCTCGCTGGCGTTTTGCTTTGGCGCATTTTGGTTCCTCCAGCCTGGAGCCTCTGGGGGAGGCAGAGCCCGGGCAGGGGGCACCACAGCAGCCCCGCGGGGAGCAGCCCCCGGGAGAGGAGCCCCGCGCAGACACGCAGCRTTTACGAATCCGGCTCCTCCGACAGATGGGGAAGGAAACAGGAACTCACAACGGAATYGTGCTTTGCAGAAGATGTTTTCTTTCTTTTTCCTTTTATTTTTTTTTTCTAAAATAAATCTCAAACAGCCACCAGCTGGTTCTCATTTCAGCCCGCAGATGAATAGCTCTCTAGCAGAGCAGCGGCAGATGCTGACACCATCGTGAGGAAGCAGCRAGGCTGTGGTCCCCTGTGCAAGGGGAACAGGCTGCCCCGGAGCAAAGCGCCCCTGGCAAGGGGCTCGCTCTGCCCCACTACGGGATACGGGAGCGGGGGGCTCTTCCGCTGTTAGCACATCCACAGGTTAGCTAGAGGCACSGCTATGACTGCAAGTGGTTTCTCGAGCAGGGCTCTTCACGTCAAGGAGCGTGTGTTTTGGGCCTCTCCAAAGCGTCATGCACAAATGCATCACTGCATAAACAGTACGCGCGGGCCCCCGGGCCTGCGCTGCGCGGCTCGCTCGGGGTCAGTGATCCCCTGTAAAAGCCGGCACTTCCCAGCCATCCCACGCACGTCCGGGGAGCAGCCTGGCTGTGCTGGCTCACAGGGCATGTGTTTGTCACGACAAGCCAAGAGGCCCGTCCAGCCCTCTACGGGCCTGGARAAGCAGGTCGTGGGTTCGTGAGACCGAAGAGCCTTGTTCCCCGACCAGCTCTGCCCCAAACAGCCACCTAGCACAGCCCGCTGACGGCGCGACAGGGTCACCGAGCAAACCTAGAGGCACAGACAGTAATTCTCACACTTGGTTTGATCTGGACTAAAAATAAAGGTTCTCAAACCTGCTTCACTAGTAGAAAACCTGAATAATTCAGACAAGCTTTACCAGTAAATTGCAGCCATAAAGCAGAAGCCCACAGCCTTCAAAGGTCTCTTGAAGCCCATCCAAAAAAAGCACTCAGTCCAAGTCATCAGAYGGAGGAGGAGGAGGGGGCAGCACGTGAGTGCCGAAGGCAGCTCCGTCCTGACGGGAAGGGACTGAGCTGTGCCTGCAGCAGGGACAGCGCGTTGGAGCGCGCTGTGCTATGGATCACTCCCCGGTCCATAGGCATCACGCACGGATCACGGGATTGCCTCCTCCCGGGGAAATTCTGTACAATAAGGAAGACTCTCTTCTATCTGAACTGCGACRCAAACTGCTCCAGAGAAGCTCTGCCTTTGGTTTTGTTCAAATACCCAAAGACAAAAGGAAACCTYCAGGCATTTATCTAAAAGCAAGCACAATCCCGCAGAGAAACCTAAGTCAGTCCTCCCGGTAAGACGGCACTCGCTTTTCCCAGGCCCAGAGGTGTAAGCTGGCTCTTGGCCTCCATCAGCCCCTTCCTTCCAGCCTCGTTTCTGGTCCTCTCTCCCGCTAGGCTCCAGCCCCCTGCTCGCTTCCCCATCCAGCTTTCCCTGCAGGCAGCTGGATCTGCTGCCCGGCAATCTGGGCACCGTCCCCACCTGCGGCAGGGGCACTTTCATCCCTGTCCACGTCACGGGTATTTACRGAGCGAGTAAATCAACAGTGGCTCCCACTGGGCTCTAGCTGGCAGAGCAGGCAGGGAAGCCACCAAGGAAGCGGGGAGCCTGGAGTGGRCTTTCCACCGTCGGGATTGCAGCCTCCGGCTCCATGACACCTGAGCAAAGCCTAAAAACTTCCCAGTCGGCAGTCAAACACGTCCAAGGAGACAGAAAACGACACAGAATTGAAAGGTACATAAGGTCTGTGGTTTGTTTCTTTCTGCTGTGACCTTTCCACAAACAAGTTAAAGGCGCCGTATTTCACTGCCTGCTGGAGCTGAGGAGATGTCACACAAGCAGTAAATCACATTTACTAGCGGTTTTCAGGCACAAGCACACAGGTCGAAACGTCCTGACAACGCACTCGTGAGGGGCAGCAGGAGGTGCATGGACGGGCTGCTCCACCGTCAAGTCTGCAGTGATCAGAAACACGTGCTCCTTGCTCACCTTTGGCCAAGCTGCTGCTTAAGATACAGAGACAAGGACTGGCTTATATTCCTCGGGAATTTGCTTCCAACTACGTTTTAACAGAACTAGCCTGGTCTGTTAGTACCAGGTCTCAACCTTTTCACTCAGAAAGAAAGTAGAACTTCGCAGCACATTGTCATTTCCCCCATCATTCTGAAAACTGATCATAACTGACAAAATGAACACATTTTGCACATTGGAAAATAGGCAAACAGGTCCCGGGTACTAAGTAAGAGAGATAAAAGAGCCCATACCACTGTATTTCTGGTGGATTGGAACAACTTCCCTCAGCAGAGCAAAGAATTCATAGCTCCAACACTTACATTTGGCCAGAACTGTCTCTCCAAAACTGCCTCACTTACAACATATTCAGCAGGATTTTGACTCAGTCCTTGCTCGTGTACCCCTTGTGATCTGCATTTCGGCTTCTTGGTTTAGAAAGCACAGATGTCAACAGATGAAGACCAGATCAAATGGTCTTCAGAGTCACTCTCACAAACACTGTAGGACAGCAATACATCAAGAATGCAGTAATATTTTCCTAAAATTCTCCCATGTCAACCTCTATCAGGCCCCCAACTCTCTTGTGCTATATCTATCCCTCTGTCAGTTTTTTTCTGCCTTGCCTGTCACCCCTCGTCAAGGGAAATGAGGCAGTAGGCCACAACACACATTGCTCCAAACATCTTCTAAAGCTGATTTAGTTCTGGTGAAAGGTGGCAGCCCTGGAGCCCAAGATAGAGCAAGAAGATAGTGCAGCAGGGCACGCTGCCCAGACACGGTCTGTTATCAAAATGCCTTCAGGGAAACTGGGAATTTAATCCTCATGGCCTGCTCCATGCTCTGCTTCCCTGGGAATGCCAACCGGTATTCAGTATGGCTTTTTTACTTTTGATTTTTTTCTTTTTTTAATGTAGCTTTGAACACTTTATGAACTCAGCARAGATCGTGAGCTCACCAGAGACCAGCGGCTGGCCATGAGGTGACACTGGAGAAGATCTTGGTCGCATCTGGCCATTCAGGTCACGTTCCAGCCAGCGACCCAGCTCGGAGCRGCTCCGCAGCCCTTTCCCGCCCCTGCATCTCGCCTCCTAATAAGTGCTAAACTKAATCTCAAAACATCAACAGTGGTGACAGGAACAAGGGCTCCGGTTCCTGGGAACAAGTGTTGATGACAAGGGAATCGCTGGTTTTAAGCAGGCAGCACTGGTTCCTGGGCAGCACTCCATCAGATGAATGTGTCCCKCTTATGTCCCCAAGGTCCCCTGGGCAGAGGAACACGCCATAGGAGCACAGCCAGTTATTTCGCAGAGACTTTCCCCTCYGGGCTGTGAGAGATCTGATGGAGCTGGCAACCAGCCCACGCTTCTTCTGATAAACACTGTTTGCAACTAAAAATGGATTAAAATAAGCTCTGAAAGCTCGTCTGAAGGGGAACAAGCAGTCTTGTTCAGAGAAGCCATTAGCTGGGAGGGGTGGACAGAACTATTCCGAGGGCTGCTTATTTTGGGCTTCACCCCACTTTGTCATTTGCTCTGACCAAGGCAGAATAAAGAGGCTCTAATTAGCACTTGGGCACTCTTGATGGGAGCAGCAAACAGGGCCTGGCCAAAGCCCAAACCCAAGGACCTTCTGGCCCTTTGCCCATTCCCCTCACCATGATGTGGGCCCAAGGAGTGGGACTCTCTGAGCTTCCAAAGAGGCACCTCCTGCTTCAGATCTCTCTCGTTGCACCAATAGCCACTATTTTTCTGGTTGTGAATGAAATGTAGCATCTCATGTGAGGCACATCTTCCTCTCCAGTATATTTGTCAGCTTGGAGAGCTGTCAACCTGATGGTGAATCTGGGCAGAGAGCAGCCCACCAACGTGTGTTCCTGAGGGCTGCTGGTGTGGCCGCCGGATCTGCAGGGAATTTCCACGTGCATTCCCTGCCCCGCGGGACAGTCCTCGCCGCTGCTCCACCCCACTGCAAAGACACAACAYGGAGGTTTAACATCAGCAATTGTGAACTTTGCAAGTGCTGCAAATGGCAAACAAACGCAGCCGAAATCACGTATGTAAGAGTAGTAGCAGCAGACAGATAAATTAAATTATTTCTTTGCACGTGGTTTTCAGGAAGAAGGTTTCAGGAAAAGCTTCTCAAGGACAAGGTTATCACACATTAAAAAAAAAAAAAGCAAAAACAAATAACACTGTCACAAACCAACCAACACTTGCAGATAAAACTGACCTAAGTTTTGCCGACTCACATGACACTAGCTACATCTCAGCCTTTAGATTACCAGCCATCACCACGGAAAAATAGCAGTGGTGTTTCCCTTTGACTAAGGCCTCTCTGTTTCCAAATCATGTCCCTTTGAGATAAGGTTATTAGAAAGTAATGTTTTGGGAGGTTTTCTTTCTTTTTTTTTTTTTTTTTCATTAGATGATGCATTTCCCCAGACTATAGAGAACACTGAAATACCGGAATCCCATTTCCCCATTTTTTTTTTCCAGAGTCAGGAAGTGTGGAAAGCGTTAGAGAAGCAAAAGCAGAGATTCTTGACAGATCAGAGGCTTCCGGCAGCCAAGCCAGCGAGAGGAAGACACAAGATTGGAGAAAGCAAGCAGGAGATGTGCAGCGTGGTTCCTCGGGCGAGGAGGTCCGAGGTCCCACAGCAGCCATGGCCGATGCTCCGTAGCATCCCAGGCCCTGCCAGCTGCAAGGGAGAGCACAGCGAGCTGCAAGCACAGCCTTGGGGAGGACAAAACATCTCGGGCTCCAGCAAGGGAGAGGTCCCCGGTTGTGGGCTGAGGTGGCAGGTCCATCCCACGGCCGCGCCTGCCGCCAGCTCCAGCACCGGTGGGCTGCTGGACTCGCTCTGCATGGCAGAAGCTCTCGGGGAACCTTGCCCACCTGCAGTGTCAGGGGGCTGCTGGAGCAGAGCTGCCCCCCGAGGCGGGTTGGCGGCGGGKCCGGGCGCTGGGGAGCAGTGTGGGTGCCAGCGCCCGCGCCTCCCTTCCCGGGCACACAGCCTTGACCTCACGGGGCTTCCTGCAGCAAGGAGACAGGATTAGAAACCAGCGTCAGGAAATGCACAGCAAGGGAAACATTTTGAGGCAGGCTGAAAATAGATCCCTGACCCTGCTGGTTTCACAGCAAGGGAGGTCTCCGCGTGCGCCTGCCAGAGCCAGGCAGCAGAGGGGCAAGGATGTCCCTGCAGCGGCTCCCCGGGCAGAGCTCGGCAGACAAGACCACGTTAAGGGRCATGAGGGCAAGAAAACCCCAAATGGGGAGACCCGTCGTGGTCTGCAGCCGGGGGGCTCCTTCAGTGTGGGGCAACGCGCTGTGCTTGCACAGCATGCCCTGGCACCCAGCGGCCACAGAGGAGAAGGAAGGCTCGGGGCTCTGCAGCAAGAACAAGGCAAGTGCAGGCCTTGCAACAGGGCAGAGGACTCCCAGCACAGGATTCCTGCCCTGTGGCTGAGAGCTGGGCTTTGCAGCRCCAAACCCTCATTGCCTCACTACACTCGCACTCCAGCCTGCAGCTTCACMCTGCTCCCTATTGCTTGGATTTTTGCCACAGTATCTCAAGACATGCTGAGAACTACCCTCAAATCCCAGCCTTTGGTTTGCACAAAAGTGTGTTTCTATCCAGAAAAGGAAACAAGCTTGTAGTCCTCCTGGCTGCAGACTATTGACCCAGTTGCAGCCACCCTGCCCTTTGGAGAGAGCTGCTCCTGCGTGCCAGCTCATGCCGTGGTTGCGCCAACCTCTTGGGGAAGGAACCTGGAAACCCCTCCTTCCAGCCCTCCAGAGAATACTAAGCCAGAGCCTTGACACGAGTCCTCCCAGAGCTGCAGGAAGCCGAAACACAATGAGACCATTCCAAGAAACACTATTTTGCCATCAAAACAAGTAGGCATAATTTTAGGACTACATGTGCTTTTCTTGTGGCTTTCATTTCTAAGGACAACAAACTCCTGTGCTGGGTGTTTATTCACAGGCAGCTTCTCTGCAAGCCCAGGACTGGTTTGGGCTCCTCAGAAGGGTCCTCAGTGCCACTGCCATTCATGGCAATGTTTTTTTTCCTATCAATGYTTGCCAGTTACCCAGTGCCCCTGCTGCTGTCCAGTTAACATCCCTGCAGAGCTAAGCGGCACCTCTCATTTAACAGGTAGATGTGTCCAGGGCAGGTCGCTGCTGGAAACCACAGGCTGTTTTCCACAGGCTCATTGGAGATTTGAGCTCCGCACAGTCCCGCCTCTTGCAGGTTTGCCTATGGAAACACAAGCTCTGGTTATTGTAGCGGCTAAAACAAAAAAAATCTTAATAATATTTAAGAAAAAAATCAAAGGGTTACTCAGGAGGAGGTTGAAGAGGTTTTAGAGGAACAATTTCAAAGGTTACCTCAGTCAACTGCTCCTGCTCATGCTCTAATTCGCAGCAGCCCCATTTGCCTCCTCCTGCCACCTTTCCATGCCACAGCTGCTGAAATCAGGGCAGTTTTTACAGTAATCATGATGCAGAGGGTTCCCATGCATGCACACAGCTCAGCATGCAGGATGCCCAGATCCTTGTTGAGATCCCACAAGGGAAACCCCCAAAATAAAGCTGGGAAGGGAGCAGAAGCTCTACCTTTTCTAGTGCTGAGGCATTTCTGACCCCGACGGGCTGCATGACGCTCCTCACCTGTGGTGAGACACAGCTTCCGCAGCCGTCCCACCAAGGAGCAGGAGGAGAGAATCAAAGCAACCCTTGCTTTGAAAAGCGCAGAGCCCTTTCCAAGCTGCTGAGCGGGCGGCCAGGCCTGACGCTGCTCCTGACGGCAAAGTGGAAAACGGGAATGTGTGGGAGCCGCAGGGATGGGCACCTGCACCCTGTAAACTGGAGCACGTGGCTGAGCAGGGAGAAGCGGGCAGGCCGTGCAAGCCTTAGSCAGAGCTGGGGCGTTGGAGAAGCTTTCTCGCTGGAGCCCGCGATGGGAAGCAGGGCTCTGCTCCGCGTGCGCTGCCTCACATCCTCGGGGCAGGTCTCGTCCGGCTGAGAACACCAAATAAAACAAAGCCTCACAAAAGAAAAATGTGCTTGGGGAACCTGAGCTGAACACCCTCCTCTAGCCACGTGCCGYGGGCACGAGACGACATTCCCACGTGTGCAAGGCTGAGTGGTATCCCCTTCCCACRCGGTCCCGCCAAAGGGCCGGGCTCCGCGCAGCCATCCCGGGCAGAGGCTCCTTCCCAAGAGGGCTGAGACTGGAGCTGCCCAGCTCCGGCTCCGCAGCCGCCCAGCTCCACAGCCCAGGCTCCGGCTCCGCAGGCAGCAGCAGGATGGGCTCCAGGCGGAGCCCCGCGGTCCCGCCGGGATCCACGTGTGCAGCAGGCAGGGCTGTGCTGTGATGGGAGCCTTAGCCCGGCGTGCACCAGTTTGCTCCATTAAAACTGGCCCTGCACGTTCGGGGACAGCAGGGAGAAGCGCGAGCCCGGCTTTTCACAMGCAGCCCTGGTCTACCTGTCGTTGTTGTCCGGGCTCCAGCGCAGGACCCGGAGCCAAATTCTGCAGTGATTTATTCCTCTCTCAGTATAATTCCATTAACTGAGTGGAGTTACTTAGTCACTACGAAATTTGGCYAAAGTTTTTTATTTGGACGTTTATTTTATTTTTCTATCCATGCCCCACGAAATGTTAACCCTAGAGTCTATAAATAACCATTTTTTTCCAGCAAGACCAACATGAGATCTSGAAAGCAACCCGACGCCAGCACCTGACCTAGGCTGCACTTGTTGAGACGTTTTCTGGAGGTGATGCTGACTCACAACGTAGCCCCAGTCCCCAGATGCTTGTGCAAAAACTGAGCACAAGGYAGAAAATAAAGCGCACGTTCACAGAGACACGGACATGGGGGGAAGAGGACAGAAATCATAGGTTTGTGCTTTCAAAGCTGAATTTTTGGATAGTTAAAAACAAGCCATCCAGCCAACAAATACAAAAAGACCAGTGCTGAAAGCAGGTGAAGATGAAGCCCTAGGTCCCAACTTCAACACTCAAAATGTTTGGGGACTTTGTTCCTTTCCCAAGGCGGAGCTGGGCTCTGTATCCAGCATGAACTGCCTCAGGTCTCTGACCCATCTTCCCTTGTTTTCCAGACTGAAAATCCTACCAGTTTAAATTTCCAGTCCCGCAGTGTGAAACACAGCTACCTTCCTCAAAACGCAGCCATCAGACCTGCACAGAGCGTGCGCGCTGGGAGAGCTCTGCAACTTCAGACCGCTGCCAGATTAGGATTTTGTTTTGCTCTTGATTTCTTCCCTTCTCCTCATTTTTGCCATTTTAGTCGCTGCCGAGCAGCAAGCTGACAGGAGACTCTCCACAAAGACTACGGCTTCTCTTTTGCTTTCAGTTACTGCCAACATCAAGCACTCGGTATTGCCTGTATAAGCAAACACCCGGAGTTTACAGCATTGCAGAGAAAACACTTTGCTTTTCTGATAGCGCCTTATCTGCCTTGGGTGCTCAGTGCAGCTCCCCTCTACCCCCCGCAGCCCCCGGCTCTCTCGCGAGCTTCCTTCTTTCAATGTGCTCAGGAAAGTTTATGTCAGAAGGCTCTAGCCCTTTATGAGCCGTTCTTCAAAACCTTTTTTTAACCATGTCTTATTCCGATTCCACATTTAACATTCCAGAATTTACGATCCCTTTGGTTTTCCCCCTTTGGACATGACTTATGCTTTTTTTAGGCTATCTTCTTTTTACTTCTAATAATATTCTTCAATCTACTTAACGATGCTCGCTATTTCTGCTCCTTCTGGAAAGCCTTTCTGCTAGCTCCATTTGTCAGGCGCTGGCTACGTGCAAGCCTTTCAGCTCTCCTTCCCTCTCCTCCTGCTTTCCCCCTTTGAAGCTCAGACRTGCGCGGGAGGGGGTTTGGGCGGCGCAGTGGGGGGGTGTGACCCCCAGCGTGGGGCGCGCGGCCGCAGCAGCCCCACGGCCCATGGGGTGCCGGGCCGGCTGCCCTAGCGGGGCCCGTTGCAGCCCCCACGGTGCTGCCATGCCCTCCAGCAGCGCTTGCACCGTCCGTGTGGGGCCRGGTGACATTTCTCCTTGCTCTTTTCGTTTCCCGTGCGCGGGCGCTGCCGCGTTTCAGCTCAGGCGCGGYGTTCGGCGCAGAGCGCTCACTTCTGCTAACGAAAGGAGTCCTTTCCCAACGTGGAAGCACAGAGGAGGCAGGAGAGCCCCGAGGCTCCGGTCTCCTTTCTGCAGGAACTCATGAACCCATCGCTTATGGGGAAACTGAGGCACGGAGCAGGGAGAAGCAAAGCAAAACGAGGAGCCCAACCAGGAAAGGAAGCGAGCTCCTCTTCCCTAGCCCCTCCATGCAGTGCTTTGAGCACGACCCACCTCGAACACCCCAAAGCTCCCAACCATCCTGCTCCAAACCCTGGACCAAGTTCACATCCAGAGCTGAGCAGAAATCCTGGCAATTCCCTTGCTTCCCCTGCTCTGCCCACCCACCTACTTCATCTCTGTCATAAAAATCTATAGGCACACTTGACCCATCAGTAAATGCACATACAGACTTATACATAGAATTAATAACTAAACACCTAGAGTTAACAGAATGGTTGTTCGGGGTTGATTTTCTGGGAAAAGAGGAGCTGCTTGATGACTAATATTTGGTTTTGGAAACAAACCCAAATGCCACATAAAAATGTCGATATACTTCATGCCTGGAATAAGCAGGCAAAGTCCCTTTCTGCTTTGCTGGATCCCAAAGATGCCTGAGCTCGAGGGTGCTGCTGATGGAAGTTGATTAAAAGCAGGCTCTCTTGTTTGTGTTCTCAGGCAGATGGGTCGCATCCAATTGCACTCCGAGGCTGGGTATTTCTGTCCTTTTTCTCTCTTTCCTTCCTGCCTCTCCCCTCTCCCGCACCGCTTGGTTCTGCTCCAGCTGCTCCATTCCCARGCAGCTCCGTTCTAGCGCTGTCACTTTGCAAAGGCAGCTTAAACTTGCTTCCAGCCCTTACGGATTTTTCCGCCCCTGCAAAAAAAATGACCATCCAGCCTGTCTTAAATTGCAGAGTATCTCCAAGCTGGGCGCRTCACCGTGATACCACGGAGGTGTCTCCGAGAGGGCTCCTGCGGCRCCGCCGGCGCTGCCGACGCGCTACTGAAGTGCGACCTGGCGGGCAGCAGAGGTGCTGCTTTCCTGGCGTCCACTTCCACTTCAGGAAAGGGGCAGAATTCCCGGGTGAATTTCCCCCTGAAAGGTCCAAGCCAGCCGACCACGAGCACCCTCGGGCGTCAGAGGCTGCTGTGGAAACAGCAAGAGAAGAGCAAGACCTTCAACAATCACAGCCAGGACTTCCAAATATTTTTTCAAAGGGAAAACACTGACTTGCCAGAACCCAAGATGAAAAGTAACAAGCACATAAATACCCTTCTCATGCTCTCGCATCGGCCAAGAGCCCTTCACAAGCAAAGCAAGCCCTTCTCTCCCCTCACCTCCCCTGGCCAGTCCCCTTCCCTCTTGCCCAAGAAAGGTCATTTTCTTCACAGGCAAAAAAAAAAAAAAAAAAAAAAACCTTCCACAACAAGAGGGGTTTAAATCGAGCCAAGGCAGAAAACTTCTTTTTCACCAGTTCCTAATAAATAACTTCAACCTCCTCATTGCAAGTATTTCAAAACAAAGAATCTCTGTTTGAGGCAGAGCTGTAAATTATCTCAGTAGATCTTGTTTTGCTTCAGGCTGGACCCAAGCAGACGTCATTTCAGTTTCAGCAGCAGAAAGAGAGTCTTCTGCAGCCCCAGGCCCTCGTGAGGAGCGAGGGAAGCCCCCATCCCCTTGCATTCCCAAATGCCACCGACACTCCTGCTCCATCCGCATGCCGGGATCCTGTCCCCAGCACCGTGGCCAGCTGTGCTGAGCCTGGGAGCACCGGCGAGCGCCACGGAGCAGGGAAGCAAGAGCCTGGACGTGCCCAGGGAAACGTGCCTAGTGGGGGCCAGGGAACAGCACGGACTCCCAAGGGACAGACCTAGGTTAACGCYGGCAGTGCAGCTGGACCAAATCCAGGCTGACGCCAGGGCAGCCCAAACCGGGATGTGCCCAAACCGGGATGTGACCCTACACTATTTATAAAATGCCACGACATCTGCAAACACAGCAGTCAGAAGTTTACAGTAGTCGTAAGTGCATAACTAGTGAGCTCGCCTGCTTAATAGCCCTCAAGCTGATGCTCTGGCGCAAGAAGCAGCTTCATGACTCTGCTTATTACAGATACAGTTACAGGCTTTGCAGTAACAACAAGGCTGCTCTCAGTTACACTGACTGCAGCGTCAAACGAGCAGCCAGAGGCGCTTTGGTCGCCAGGCTGGAGCCGGCTGCTCACTCAGCAGCCCTTGCTCGTGCCCATACAGACCTGGCGTACGGGGGTCACGCGCCGTGGGTCACGGCTGGGGCTTTCACTCGAGCTGCCTCCTCTTTGATGGTGCGAGCTGAGGTCCGAAGGCGGCTGGATGCAGCCCGCAGGACTCCAAAGGCCACGTGCCCACACAGACACGGGGATGCAGCTATGAGAGGGGAATGTGCGGATCCCCTCAGGTCAGCAAGGCTCCTCTGCCTGTGGAGGACAAAGCGCTTTCCACGTGGAGCACTAGAACAAAACACGGGTGACACCAAAGCTGAAACTGCTGCTATTGCCCCTGGTTAGTAGGAAAGGGCCTGGTGATGAGGGATCCCTGCCACCCCACGAGCTGCCCCGCTAGCTGYCTCCTCCATGAACCCTTTCCTGACGGAGCTAGGTGGATGCACAGCCCACACATGGCACATGGGCTGCAGGTGACAAAGCAGCCGCCCCCGGGGAGGGTCGTCTGCCCTGGGCTCCGGGCAGGAGGCTGCCCCTGCTCCACACTCACCCAGCACACAGGCACCAGGCTATAGGATTCCCCTGCAGGTTTCACATCGTGACTCAAAACCCAAACTCCTGGAGAGGGAACAGCCTTAGGAATTTGCCGAGAAAGATTACCCAGGCCCCTGGTAACTGCTTGTTTCTTTAAGCCCTGGTCCATGTGTCTGGATGCTGTTCTGGAGCTAAGAGCCCATCGCTGTGCAGSTAGCTGCTCTGCAGGCAGTGCCCGTGCTGGCAGTGTCCGTGCAGGCAGTGTTTGTGCCCCAGAGCAGCTGCTGGGGGCCAAGAGGGGCTGGGGGTGCCCTGCTCAGGGGGCAGGATTCAAACACTTCTGATCAGGAGGAAGCCCAGTGAGCACCCCAGTGTGCTCCCTTACCTGTTCAGCCGCCTGCATCAGCCTCCCTGGCTGCTTCTCACGTGCTAGATGATTTCTTCTTTTTTAAAAAAATTCTTCCAGTCMTTAATGATGATTGAAGAAGCGTCTGTCCAAAACCAAGCCCCATTCGCCCTGCTGCTTTTGCCCAGCTCTAGGCTGCCAAATCTTGAGCCACTGACCAGCCCCGCTCTGGCTGTGGCTTCACCGGGATGCTCCACTGGCTCTGGCCAGCTCCCCTCTGCCATCCTGCTCCCACTGGCCTTCCTGGCACTGCCCTCCCCCGAGAGCCAGGAGCATTCCCCTCATCSCACCGCTTATCCGGGCAGGGCTGCGCTTCCCACCAGGCGAAGGGATGAGGAAGAAGCAATGCTCCGGCTCAAAATGCAGGAGTCCCTCTCCCCACCACCACCCCCACCATAAGAGTTAGCTGTGGCATTGCAACTCGCTCTCAGGGAGCCCCTGCCCACGGGGAAGTTTAAGTTGCCCTAGGCTCAAGAGAAGGCAGTGAGAGGAGGGGCACATGTCCCCAGGGGATGGCTCCTGGAACAGGAGTATTCCCAGAGAAATAGGTGGAGAACACACAGGAAAGATTCCCAGAGATTGGATCTGCTCTCCCTTCTGCAGAGGCTCTGCGGTGCTCATGGCAGCCACGGCACACACAGAGCAGCCCTTGGTCGCCAGCCCCGCTGCTCCGCCAGAGCCCCGAGCCCTCGGCTCGGCAGYCGGGCACACGGTGCCCGTGGTACTCGGTAAGATCCAAGCGCGCTGTGTCCACCCGCCRGACACGGCTGCAGCACCGAACAGCCCGTGCCGAAGGGGCATCGGGAGTGGCAGAGCAGCTCCCGCGGGAGCAGGAGGAACAGGGACATCTCAGAACACGGCAGAGCTGCCTGGCCCATTACACAGCTGCCAACACCCCCAGACATCCAGGCAGTTTATATGCAGATATATTGAAAAAGCAAATAAAGTTGCCCCAAAGGGCCCTAACTCGGCTCTTGCCCTTTAACGCATACCTGACAACACTCACATATATCAGGACCTGATACCTCTGCCAAGRTATCGACCTGACCCCCGGAACACGGACGGGCCGGCAGGTACTGTGCAAATATATCAGATTTTATTTCTCTTTTATGGAAATAACAACAGACATTCAGGTAGAAACATATTAAATTAACGCAGTCAACAGTTTAAATGCAAAAATAAATACCAAGTCCAGCAGCTCAGCGCATCTAAAACAGCTCATTTCTTCTAACCAATAGAAAAAAAGATACATTTTTTTTTGCGGGCGTTTGTTTCTTTTTCGCTGGTTGATAGMGGGAGTTTCACACGGCCGCGTGGACGCGAAGCGCTTCCCCAGGAAACCTCCCGGTGTGGCTGGCGGCGGCTCCGCGCAGCCGAGTCCGTCTGTCCGTCCGTGCCCGCAGCGGGAGCGGGAGCCGCGGGCCGCGCTCAGAGCGCCGAGTCCGAGTCGCTGGAGTCGAGGCTGTTGCGCAGGCGGCCGCGCTGCAGCGCCAGGTTCTGGGTGCTGCGGCGCAGGCACTCGAGGGACTGCAGGAAGGAGCGCCGGGCCTTCTCCTCCTCCGAGGGCGACGCGCCCTCCTCCTCCTCCACCTCCTGGATCTCGTCGAAAGTGACGGGCTGCGTCTTGAAG
>NW_020454649.1:126642-127299 GCF_003342845.1 Nothoprocta perdicaria
GCTGCCCGGTTCTGCCCCCGCGCGACGCGGGCGGCGCGCCGGGAAAGGGGTCCGGAGCCGGCCCGGTGCCGCCCGGAGCGCGGCGGAACCCCGGGGAGCTGCGCCCGGGCCGGCAGCGACGGGAAGGGCGGCACTGCAGGGAGCAGGGCCCGGGGAGCTCGGGAGAAGGAGCACAGAGCGCGGGAGAGGGAAGGAGCTGGAAGGCAGMGGGGCAGGAGAGCATGAGGGAGGAAGGCCAGACCCCAGACAGACCACCGGGTTTGTCTGGCCCTGCTTTGGGGCCAGCGTTGGACAACTCCTGTACAGACACGCTCTGCAGCAGTGTCACCCCCTCCGGAGACACGGGGGGGCTTTGAAAGGAACTGCCAGGGCAGCAGAGCCCCGGCGCAGCCTCGGCAACACGGGAGCCGGCAGGGAGGGCTGCCTGGGGTGCCAAGGCCAGGCGAGCAGCCAGGGCCCGCACCGGGGGGCAGGTAGCGAGCCCACCCGGCCCCACGCCCTGCTCTGCTGCCGGCCCTGCGCCCTGCACCGCTGCAGGCACCTCGAGCCCCTCCGTGTTGCAGCTCTGGCCTGCGACGCCTCCCTCGCGGCGATACAGAGCGGCGCTGCATGGGCAACGTGGGCTCGCGGGGAGCACGGCTGCCTCGCGGGCAGCCC
>NW_020454649.1:127783-213670 GCF_003342845.1 Nothoprocta perdicaria
GCCAGGGCAGCGGCCGCCTCGCACCTTCACTCCCACCCGTGACGCCCTTCACGGCGCCCACGGCTCGGCACCCTGGGCCACCCCGAGGAGCAGCCGCCAGCACCAGGGCATGGGGCACACGGGGCACTGGCAGCGCGCAGGGAGCACCAATGCGGATGTGGAAGGGCAGCTGCCTCACACCAGCAGCACTGACCGCGGATGGAGCACGYACCCGGCCGTGGTGGCTCCATCCCTGCCTCCCAGAAGCAGCTCTAGGGCCAGGCTCAGCTTAAAGCCTTTTTATTGGGAGGCACAATTAACCGCATAGGGGAACAGCTTTCTATTTGGTCAAATGGAATCATACTAGTTCAGAGAAGTCCGTGTGTTTTTAATGTTGATTTTAAGCATCTAAATTTAGCCTCCAGAGCCCTTGCTGCATTATAACCACTTTCTCTCCAAGAGACCCATTTGCAATGCAGTTTTTATTCCTGACAGTTGTTTCTGCAGTGCAGAGGGACTGGGCACTCTCCTCAGCGGAGCCCTCCGGGAGGAGAAGGGTGCAGGAGCACATGCAGGATGTCAGGGCTGAGCTCACCGGCGCTGCAGGACACGCTGGGGTCGGACAGGGGAACATGGGGGAAAGTCGCCCAGTGCCCCATGAACAAGGATGAGTTCAACCCGCAAGCCTTGGCCTAAGGTGAGATCCTGGCTTTGGAAAAGGCCAAACTACATCTGCAACCCAGCGTGCATCCCTGCTCCAAACCCAGTTTCGTAAACCAGCTTCCGGATGCGAGCAAACTGGTTTTACTTCAAAACGAGCGTTTAATTCCCCTCACAGTTACGGTTATAAAAGGCTCTCGGAAACCGTCGCCGCCGAGTTGGAGCAACGTCACCATGGTGATAACTAGGCAGCCTTAAGAGTCAACTTGAGACAATTCAGAAAAAATATCCCGTGACACAATCCTCCGAGTTAGCGCTGCAACRCGCTAATGTAAAAACTATATTTATTCCGGCGGCTTAAATCACAGCTTTAATCTAGGTTCCCCCCGGCATTTGAAATGCGACCCCACCGTATGGATTACCGAGGCTCTTGGCCGCGGGGAGCGGGGCAGYGGGTTGCTCTGCCGCATAGCACCGAGCTGAAGTCACGCTGCCCCRCAGCGCCCGTCGCAGCGGACAGGGGCCCGGGCCGGCCCTCGCCACAGCCAGCGGCATCCAGGGCCTCCGCTGGGTCCTTAATCCCCGTTCCACACCTGCAGGCTCTGGGAAGCTCCAAATCCCAGTTCCRTAGAAGAGGGGCTGCTAACACCGGCGAGACACTGTCACACATGTAGCAATGCACCCATAGGGAACACATGCCTTGCCCTCCGTTATTCCTCCTGCCCTTCCACTGGCTGCCGCAGAGGGGAAAGGAGGCAGAGAGGGGGAGGGAGGGAGATAATCTACCTCTTTCAGTAGCACAGAACCCTTTCTGAGGCCAAGGATCCCTAAGATCACTTGCTGTCGGGTGATCCAGGCTCGGAGAGCYTGGATACCAGGGCTTATCCCACACAATCAAGCAATACTGCAATCCCATCTAAGTTAAATTCAGGGAGCCTCTCGTGACTCATCCCCGTAAGCTACTTCATAGCGGACAGATCCAAGCAGATGACTCTCAGCTCTGCAATCTGGAAGGGCTGGAGAGCAAAGTTTGCCTCTTGCTGCCCTGCTAGACAGCATTTTTAGTCACTTGTTAAATTCTGTAAACCAGCACACAGCAGCTCATCGTGCACGTCATCAACTCGGAAATGTTGCTCCTTGAATTAATTGACATGAGGATGGGGGGAGGAGTTTCTTTTCTCTTTTCCAATATAACTCACATCCCCACAGATCCATTTTTAGAATAACACCGAAATCATTCACCCACCGCAGCCGAACGTGCACCGCCAGGAAAGCAGGAAGCGAGTTGCCAGGAAGCCCCTGCCCCAGGACAAGCATCACTATGGGAAATATCTGTTAAAATACCCCTTCCAGGTGAGGTGGTGCTGCACAACACTGCTAGCAGCGAGGCACAGCCGTCCCCTCCTTCCCTCCGGCTGCATCTCCTGCTCCCTGCTCCTCAGCCCCARCCCCTGGGGGCTGGAAAACGCCCGACTCCAAGGCTGGGATCAAGCCGCAGGGAATACACAGCATGCACAGGACACCCAAGCACATGCATGCAGAGATCCTCCCTCCCCATATTTGTATCTCGCTTCCATGACGTTCTGAGCTTCCTGATGCAATAAATAAACTAATAAATAAACTAAGCTGCTGCCGTATGACAACATACTGAAGTGACTGAACATGCTAATGCTCCTTGCAAAAGTATATTATTTTATTCTCTATAGTACATCCTTTTACTTGTAAAAGGATAGCTGAAGAGAGAAGTCAGCTTTTCAGTAGCAGTGTCAGAGGATAACGGCATCTGGTTGCCGTCACATCACTAGTGATAAATCCATAACAAAACTGTTTTCCCAAAGAGCTGCAAAATGAAAGATGTGAAATTACGATTTTCATAAGCCCAGAAGGAAGCTTTATCAAGATGAAGTTGGGCCACTTGGATGCAAGAGAAGCTGCATCGAGCAAGAGAAGTCAATCCAGCAGTTACGCAGCAAGACGAGGAAGGCGACCAAGAGCAAATCCGATCGGCACAAAATCCAGAGCCTCGACAGCCGCCAGCTCAGCCGCGGGGTTTATTCCACCTGGGCCCACGCACRGGGCATCGGCTCTGCAGGGAAGCTCCTTGGAGCAAAGGCTCCTCCAGCTGCGCTCGCTGTGACCCGAGGGCTGTGACCCAAGGGCCACGATCCCGCCGTGCCACCAGCGTGGGTGCTGCTCCGGCCTGGGATTCGTCAGGCCACCCCTTGGCTGCTCCCTTGAATTCTACATGCCCCGTCCCTTCCACGTAGGAGGCCTGCTGGCTTTCCTTGGACACGTCTTGGCAGCRCAGGCAGCCATGGAGCCCCCATCTGCCCTGTTTGCAAAGGGCACTCGCAACAGCTCTCCAGAATGGTTGAACGTTATACAGAAAAAGGGGGGAAAAAAAAAAAAGCATGGGATAAATCCTGCAGGCCAAGAGGCAGGAACGCAGACATCCGTGACCGTGCTGAGCRGACGGCCCTGCGAGGAGGGCCGAGGTGTTTGTGTCCATCTGCTGCCGGGCCACGACACGCAGCACGTCCCGGCCGGTCCCGCAGGCGGGATGGCTCCCGCTGCTCCCGGCACAGGGCCCGTGCCAGGAGCACCAGCCACGAGCCACAACTTGCACGGGAAGCCGCGGTCGCCATGGAAACGGCGCGCGTTGAAAAGGCGGCCTTGGAAAACAAAACCGAGGCGGGCAGATTGCATAGCCGGCCTGGACACGTTTACGCCCAGAAAAGGCAACGCGCGTGTGGAGCGTTGAACGCTGCCCAGCGGAGCCGGTTGTGCCAGGGGYGGCAAGGAGGCACCGCGGACACCCAGCGCCCAGCCTGCGTCTGCTGTCCCGAGCCCCAGGAGAAGCAGCTCTGTGCTCGGCCAAGGCTACGGAATCAAAACTCTGGGTTTYAGCCTCTTCCTGGCATCCCACCTCGCTCTAAATTGCTGCTATTAGCTGCATATTTCAGGTAGCTACACCAAATCCATCCATCTTGGCAAGCGGGAAATAGCTGGAATTCATCTGACACAGAAGATATGCAGTTATCTGTGGCTTTAAACATAACCAAAACTGAAAAATCATAAACAGATTTTTTTTCCTGAAAGAAACACACCAGAGAAATTATGAAACTTTGTTATTTGTTTTAAATGGAAAGTGCTTAGATCATCCTGTGTGGTCTAGTCRTGTAATATTCAGTCAACTATAATCTAACCTCTTAAAGAGCTTGTGCTTGAGTATTCAAGCACTCCATGATTAACTGATTATTACTAGTAGTGTGGGGATGGAAGGAGTCCTGACACTCGTGGTTCATTAATAATGTTATTAGTTAATACTTGCCTAGGTGGATGGCTGTGTTACTGATGGGATGCCCTTGTGTGACAGTCACTGTCTCCTTCACAACAGCTCCAAGCTGCCGTGGAAGCWGATTCCCTTCAGAAAAGGGAATTTTAACCTGGGAAACTGTTAGACTCAAACTTCTTYAAAAAAAATAGAGCCAAGTTTTGAAGAAGGCAATTTTCTGACTTTCTCTGGAACAGAGAAATGTTCTGCTGAAAAATGGTATTTCAGTGTGAAGAAATAGGAGAAATGTAAAAGTACAGTTTGTACCTTCTGCACAAATAGTACTGTCACACCTGCAGCAAAGAGAATACTAGAGGAAACCAGAGATAAATATGAACAAACAATGAGAGGGAAAGGAAAAGGCTTAAGAGGCAATTTGAGGGAKACAGAATAAAAACAAAAGGAATATGGGAAATAAAACTCAACGGTGCTTTGCAGGCTAAGAAGCTCTAATATCTGCTCCAATGGCTCCTGTGGGCTCAAGGCTGGTGATAACAGCAAAACCGAAACAGAACTCCTCTCTTCCTGAATCCTCTGCAAACAGATAAATACTGTTTTCAAATAAACACAATACCTCTGTTAAATTAGCGCTGTAAATTCTCAGTTCAAGTATTTTCGATAAGCTCCTGGTTGGGACTACCATGCTGTCCAAACAATCCTGGGCAGGAAGGCAGCCTCATAGCTGGGGAAAAGCCTTTGCAGTGACTTTTTTTAAAGAAGTTTAGTGCTTGCTCARATATAAAATTACTGTGTAAAGAACCTCCAAGTAATGATTCTGGAATTAAAAATCAGAACAAAACCAGGTATTTCCCATTCCAAATGTATGTTAAACTATGTTCAACTTCAACTAATACTGTTGAAAAGTAGGAGTTGAAAATTCCAAGTTGGCTGGTCCTCTAATGAAAACCAAGTGTTTAGTTAGCAAGAAGGGAAGCAAGGATCAGGGCTTCTTCAGTCTAACTTTGAGACTCCCACTTTGAGAAGCCTGAGCGTTACTTGCGCCAGGGAGGAACAAACCTGTGCCCGTGAGGGCAACGTCCCTGTGGAAGGATCTCCAGGGCAGCCGTGGGCTGGAATCCGCTGCTCCGGGCCGCTTCCTGCCCTTCCGGCAGGGCCGGAGGTCAGGATGTGCCAGCACCTGCCTGGGACCCATTTGGAAGGAGGAGGAGGAGGGGGCAGGAGGAAGGGCCCGCGTGGGGAAACACGAGCCGGGTGGCAGCTGCTGCAGCGCGGGAGCCGTGGGAGGACGGGAGCCGTGGGGGGACGGGGGCCGCGGGAGGACGGGGGCCGCGGGAGGACGGGGGCCGCGGGGGGACGGGAGCCGCGGGAGGACGGGAGCCGCGGGAGGACGGGAGCCGCGGGAGGACGGGAGCCGCGGGAGGACGGGGGCCGCGGGAGGACGGGGGCCGCGGGGGGACGGCAGGCGGCCGCTCTGGCACTCGGCACCGCCGGCTCCTCTGCGCACCACTGGCTCCTGCGAACCTTCCTCGTGTCCCCATTCCAAGGGAGCAAGGTAGGGACCAAACCTCAACTTGCTAGTGTGTTGAACTGAAAATGAGAAAGCGAAAATCTGTTTTTCTCCTACAAGAGCAGCCTCCTACCTGCAGGTGAGTGTCAGGCGTTCCCTGCAGGAAGCTGGGATGCAGTTCCCGCAGGTGCCGGGGGCTCTAACGGCTCCCGCRAGCCCCACCAGGTCCCGCTGCCCGACCTGGGAGCACGACCGCTCCTAGCAGAGCTCAGCTGAGCTCCCTCCTTCCCCCCGCCCAGGGCTGCTGCAGCGCGCGGCGCCTCTCCAACGTGCCCCAGGAAGCTCCCATCCCGGTCAAACGCTGCCTCGCTGGGACGCTGCTGCCCCTTGGGCAAGGGGAAACAGCCCGGGCATGGACTGCCCTTCTCGGACACACACACAGGGACAAAGCACCAGGGACAGCAGGGGGGCAGATGCCTGCCTGCTTCAACACTGATTCTCCGGAGACGCACCGCAGCGCCCAGACCTTAGCTTCACGCAGAGGGAACTACGGAAACATATTCTAAGGAGATATTTCCATAGGAACGGGGTTTAAAGCAAAGACATTATTAAGGGATGACACAGGTTTCCTAACAACAACCATTCACTGTAGAAGAATAAGCTATTGCAAAGGCTGAATGGGGCTTCAGGTAGTCAAGCTGCTATTAGATTTGAGACACAAAGATATGAGTCTGCCCAGTGCTAAGAGCACAGGAATTAAAATGACCCAACAGTCCTTCCTTTAGGTCACCAATACTAAAACATAGGCATAGCGGAGTATTAACAACTTGACATTCCTCAGGTAACTATTTTAATCTGCAGCAAATGCTAAGTTGGACTTCTGCTAGACACCAACTTATTCTCAAGTGAAAAGGGACATTAACTTACTTCACRAAGTTGCTGTGCTACAAGGTGTCCCTTCGTGTGCAAAGTACGGCTGCTTCAGGCAGAACGTGAGCACATCCCAAACCTGTGCTTTGGTCCTGCACAAATATGGATGCTCCTTAAGCGCAGTGATAACTTAACCGTGGAGATGGTCAGCTGTTGACTGCTTCTCTACATAAGCAGAAATTTAAGAGCTATCCTCACAATAGCATTCTTTAACACKGTATGAAATGTCCTAGCAACATTTCGGTAGGAGCACCAGCCTAGCACTGGCTTACAGGGTGGTTATACTGATTTAAGTCCCAAATTTTTGGGACAATCCTTCCGGGTGTCCAGCTTTGTAGTACATGCCCAGTTATCATTTCCAGTTCCACATAATATCACTGGAAGTCATAGCTTAATTGTGCTAAAAAGAAATGCACAGCAAGAAATTAAGAATCCATTAACAAATTCYGAAAGCAGCATTTTGCTTCTCTTGGCCTCTGTTTTCCTGCCCATGACAGTTTTAAGCCACCAGGGATAGAAAACTTAATACTCAAGAAATGGGCAACCTGGGCCTGACCAGTGAGACCTGGCTAAGGAGTTTCCGTTCCTTACCCTTTTCTGTCCTGTATGCATGGATAAAATAGGACAAAATTTGACTGTAGAGTGTATAGCAGAGGGAAGCCTTGATCTTCCATTACTTAGCACTGGTATAATTCAAAAAATGATATGAATTATAAAATTGATTCCTTTGTTGGAAAAGACCTTGCAACCTACAAGTGAAAAGCAAGGCCCTAGTTCTTGGTGATGTTATTAACACTCAAGAGACCATCCTGAAGTGCAGCTTTCTCATTTCTGTGCACACAGCACACACAGAGCAGGCTTTACATACAGAAATCCCGTCCTGACTTGGCTGGGAAAACAAACCACTGCTAGAGGAGAAAGTGAAGACAAGGGAAGGTGCAAAAATAATGGCTCACTGAATCTTTCTGCTCCGATCGGTATCTCTCAGATCTTTAATTTCAGGTGTTTTGGGTTCTTGCAAGATTGCTCATTATTCATTCTCAAAGGCTGCAATTTAGCAGCATCTGATACCGTATCACTTCTGAAGACAAAACAGCACCGTCCATATAACACAGCAAGCTTCTGATTGTCAAAGATCTTCACAAAATCCATTCTTCTCTTCATCAGATATGACAGACCTCTGCTTCTGTAAGGCTTCCTTTAAATTTGTAGCAAGTCTGGGGTTCTGGATCAGCTTTGAGTTTATAGACAATATTGCATGAAGAACCGTCTCTTCAATATCAAGTTCCCTCGGATTCTGGATAAATGATCCTAAATGTCAAGTTTATCCGTGCATCCCTGGAATGATATTCCTTAGGTACTCGATGCTGTGACAGTACAAAGAACAGAATAGAGCAAAAAAAACCAAAAGCATAAGCATGTGTTTTTAAAACACAGGATAAATCATACAACAACAAAAACACGTATCCATTTCCTGCGACAGGGTTTTTACTAACTTTTCTAAACACTAGGGCGAGGCAAAAAAATCACGTTCCAACTGCTCAGGGCCACAGAAAACAAAAGGTCTTTGTTAATTACTGCAAGGCTGCAAAATGAAATTGCAACTTTTCCAGTTCCTAAATTATTTTTACTCTTTCAGCTGCATGCTGAAACCTTCATCACCGAGTTTAAAAAATGCTCAAACATCTGCATATGAGCTGATTCCCACCATACCAATTAGTGCTGGAAGGAAAAATCCATTGTTTTGGTGAGTGCTTTGAAATTCTGAGGTGAAGAGCAACCTCAATGTGTTGTGAAATCTTGTATTASTGCAAGCAGAATGTCCCACGGTTCTAAGGGAGCACCTTGTGCATATTTAGAAAGCTGTAGTGCAAGTAAAGCACATGAACAAAATTCTTACCTGCCAGTCTGCCTGGGTAGCCCCTTCCATCATCAGCAGAGTGCCATGATCAAGAGGGATTCGTAGTCTTTCAACGTAAGTATAATCTTCATTCTCTTCCTAACAAATAAAAGGARGTGGGATACAGAAGCGTACACAGATACAGAAGTGGGCAAGTGCATTTGGTAGAAAACCAGTCCCCTTCAGCACTGCTTAAAATATTGGGAGGGGAGAGAAAGAAACGAGTAAGATGAGAAAGCCTAACTAAACCACTCTGCAACTGCATTTCATGCAGATGTCAGGAGCTGAGCGCTTAAAGCATCTCACAGATTGTACAACAAAGTTCAACAACTGACTCCTCTGCACAGTGCAGAATTCTGGACTGAGACAACCAATCTTTCAGACACAGTCACTCTTCACTTGAAGGGTTCTGTGTGGAGACATTCTGCAGTAACAGCCATTATGCCAGYGGTTAGCTGCCTCATCAAAAATACGCATCTTCTTTCTAATCTGAAATAGCCTTGTTTCAGGTTCCAGACTTGAGATTTTGGTTAGAATTTTCTGACAGACAAAGCAAAAACTCTGATAAAAAAATAGTCTCCTACAGTAACTTGTCAAGTTTTCTAAAGCTTTCTCATTGTCAAGTAAAGCAAAGTTTAAAGTTTAAGGCAAAATAACCTAGAAAATACTAACCATTTGCAAAAACCTTCAAATTASCTCCAATATTTTTAAAGCAAAAGTATCATGATTGGACGTAGCAACACTGCCATATTAGCTTCACAGATGCCACAGGGAGGAAACAGTAACTCTCCCTTCTCTGCAGTATCCCTTTTATTTTTAATTTCTAGGAAGCCACATACAGCCTGAAATAACAAACTGTAGTAAATGTCCTCCAGTGAAACACGACGAACACTCAGTCCCCATGGACTGGACTGGACTTGCAGCTCTGAGTGAGCTACATACAGTGAACAGAGAGCCTGAAATGAGTTTGGTTGGAGTTAGATCAGTTCCCAATAGTGACAAGCACTGCTTGATAGAACTGGCTTAGCACCTGTGCCTTTTTCTGTTCATGTCCAGGACTAGGTATTTGCCACATAGTGACAGAATGAGGCTACTCATTTACTGCTAGGACAACTGCCAGCATTGGCTGCAAATACTGCATTTGTGCTCCTCTTGGTGATGCTCAAAAGCTTGAGGCTGTTCCAGCAGTAAAACTCACTGAATTTTGAAATCAGTGAGTGCTGAAAGGATTCAGGATCATGCCTAATATTTTCTTGGTAATGACCATGTCCTTTGCAAAACATTTCAAAGTTTCTGGAATTTTTAGCCATTTATCTTGCTCTATTAGAAAGAATGCCAAAAATGCTTTCTTAAAATTCAGAGCAAACTAACAGAAAATTGCGAAAACAGGTATCAAAAAACATGACTTCTGACGAAGAGCAGAGAAATATCGGTGCAGGCTTGGTTTTGATTTCACAGGATTACATCATTTCCATCTGCAGCCAGACAACAGTGAACTCTATATCTGCTCATCCTGATTGAAAGGAAACTTCTGAGCAAGTGATTTAGGAGACACTACGCTTTGAGTTCGAAAAGCTAGCATGTAAAAACACCATTTTCTACCCATTTTATATTGGACATCTCAGAGTTGAGTTTAACTTAGGAGGAGGAAAAAAAAAAAGAGAAAGAGTTTGTCAGTTATTCAGAACAAGTAAAGTTAGAGACAAAGAGTTTAGTCTACCTCACATGTGATAACTTATGCTATCCACCAAAACCTGATTTCAGAACKTTCAGTGCTGGAGCCCGTGTTAAGCATATGAGAAACCCAATTGGATTTCAGAATTCAAAGTTTATTCCTGACCTCTAAAGAGCAAAGCCTATCTCTTGAGAAAAAGAGCTGCTTCCAGCACAGAGGTGCAATAAAGCAACTGGCCTGCTTCTTAGTGTACGAGAACTTTACTCTGATAATTGATTTACACATTTAATACAATCTAAATTGTATGTTGCCTAAGTAAACTCATTAAAAATATATATTTTTTAATTCTTTTTCAAGTAACCATGGCCAACAAGTCACGAAAACTAGTGTTTAGCTGACAGGAAGCAGTGAATATAATATTTAAAATGATTCCTGGGCTTCTGCCTCAAGTTTCATTGATGCCATTCTGAAAGGATTTACCCCGCTTGTCCTGATTCTAGTTTCAGCTTTTACTGTGCTTCTTATACCGTCATATTCTTCCCAAATAACTCCTATTAGGACATCACAGGTTATTTTCCTGTTTGTGTCTGAAAGCACAAGGAGATGTTTATCTCCTGCGAGATCAGCTACCCAAGGCCACGAAAAGGACCCGGATTTTGTGTTTCATTTGAAGGAGCCCCACGTGAAGGCTGATTCTGAGCACAGCACGAGCACCCTGCTGTGACCTAACACAGACACCAACCCACCCAACACCCCCAGCCCACCGTGTCCCTGGCTCCTGAGGGCAGAACAGCAGCTTTACAGCTGTTTGGCTGCACTCACAGCTGGCGCTGCAGTTAGCTGGGCAGTCGCATCTAACCCATCCTTACGGCACCGACCTGGCACTGCAGGATGGCTCCAAGGGGCACGCAGGAGCCTACCAAAATGCCAGATACAGCCCCTGCCCTTTAACTAGGTTTTGACACTCGCTTGCCCTAAGGATCTAATCAAAAAAGCTGGCACCTTTCAGGTTAAGCAGTGAGAGGCAGCAGGATAAATGACAGTGAGATTCTGTGAAAGGTCTGTGTAACACGGTGAAATCAGCCACCCTCCTGTTAAGCCACGTCAAACGGGAGCCTTGGGGCAAACTGGAGACGGGCCCGGCGATGGGAGAGGGGACAGGTTATGCTGTTAGAAAGAGCAGCAGGACTTGCTGACTAACCCACCAGCGCGTGGAGGGCGTGTGAGTCACAGCTYCGGAGCAGCACGGCCACCTCCTGGCGCCAGCGCAGCCCGGCGAGGCGGGATCTGCTACACAGCCTGCCAGAAAAGGCTGCCAGCGAGCACAGCCAAAGCTCCTAGCAGCTCCATGGGAAAGCTTCCTAGCAGGTCTAGTTGGGGATCCGCTTCTGAAAGGCATCTGGTGTGTTTTGACTGGCACTGGGCTGAATCCATGTGGGAATCAGCGCTGCTAAGCCCCAAGTGACGCTTGCGATGGGGATCTCGGAGAGGCGCTTCTCCGAGCTCCTCCACTGCCTCCCACCTAACGTGCACTTGGGCACGTGGCACCCTCACTTGAGAACTGCTTACAGGGGAAAACAGCTTGCACCCAGATACCATTTTCCTTTTTTTTTTTTTTTTTTTTTTGCCACAAAAGCATACATGGAAAGGGAAAAAAAAAAAAAAGGCTTCCTTTTGCAATATGGTGGTCCACATAAACTGAAGTCCAATTCCTACCAGACAAACATCAAAACCTTCCATACATGCTGCCAAAAACAGTCAGCATGGTCTTCCCTGCAGTTTTCTCAGAAAAAAATAGGCATTTAATTCCTAGATTAGTAGCTATACATTTCAAGACATAATAAATATTTGCATGGTTGCTAATGTAAATTGCAGTGTCCAAAACCCCAGGCTAACACTGTTCAAAAGCTCTGTGGGATCCTATCCAACTAGTTGCACATGCTCTTTTGCACCYAGAACTTTACCAGAGGTGTTTAGGYTTTTTTTCTGCTGTATCATTCAGGCAGGATGATTCTCTACCACAATATTTATCATCCTGTGTTTTCATGGCACATTTCAGTTCAAAATACTTAATAGGACTTAGAAGAATAGCTATAGAGAGACGAAGGCCTTCAAAGCTCTCAAATCTAAGTAATCAGAGCTTTGGCCTGCTGAATTTTGAGAGAAAAAAAAAATGATGTAGTCTCTCCTTCCTTCCTTAGTGAAAACTAATTCTTGAGGATGTGATGCACTAAAACTGACAGATTACACACCAGAGAGCCTGAATGCTGGAGATGACTCTTAACCTGAACCCGCTTGTCCCTAAGACTCCATCCCTCTTGCTGTAGCTTCAAGTATCTACAATCAGTGCTTAGTTTGTCTCAAAGAAAGAGAGAACGGTGTGTTGTGATGGAGTATAAAAATTATTTCTTTAGTGGTACAGCCTGAAAGGTGGTAATTTCCATCAGAAACTCCTGCAACTCCCACTTGGCAGAGCTATCCTAGTGTCATAGGATGCTCTCAGGAAAATTATAGGCTTCTGGAAAGTGCAAAGAATATCTAATATTTGCTGTATAATTAAGTACAAGTTCCCTTCAGGCACAGGATACAGTTAATAGCACTTTGTTCAAAGATGACTCTGCACATGGTGATCACACCTCAGAAACAGGTATGTCGCTTGCAGAAGGAACATACGTCACGTTCAACGACACTGAGCTGGTCAGAAGTATTAGGCAAAACACGCTGAGGACACTTAAGGAGCATTTCTGTAGGAAATTGTCCACCTGAGACCCCAAAAAGGAAAAAATCATGCAGTGCGTGTTAGGCAAGGTGGCCAGTTACTAAAGGCTCGGGCTGAATTCTCCCCTGKGCTCATAGTGGGTTCATTTTCAGGAAATATAAACTGGAACAAATTAAGAACTGAGTCCTGCTTTCAGAGGTAAAGTACCAAGTTTGTACTGAAATCTAACTGGCCTTGATTCTGATCCATCCAGAGGGAACACATGCACTTCTAGAAAGGAATCCAAGCACCCCTGGCAGCTTCCCACTGGAGTGAACTTTCCTGCTGACCCTTGGCTATTGTTACAACGTCAAGGATGTTTACCCACACTCTGCCCACCGAGGCAAGACACTGGTTACAAGAGCTCATGTGTTCAGCATAAAACTCGCCACAGGCAACAAGGACGTAACAAACTAAGAAAGGAAGAACCGGTAAAAAATATGAATTATTTGCTTCTTTGATTCAAGTTGTAACCTTTGCTGTTCACGAGTGATCCAAAGTAATTCTTGATGGGTAAATCTTATTACCTCAGTACACCGGCATGTCTCTAGTAGTCTGATAATCTACACACTTGTTTTCTGCATCAATTCATTCAAAGTAAACAGAAGCATAAGCAGATAAACTTAACAATTCYGCCTTTTCAGATATACACACACATATATATACATTAAAAAAGGAACACTTCTCACCATTGAAGTTCACAATAACTAGGCTATTAAGTGACACAAGACATGCAAAAAAGCCATCCAAAGCAGGATGCCCTGCTTGGATAATCGTAAGTTACAAGATGAAAGCCTTAAGCTGTCTTAGAACATAGTATTCCCTAAAAGATCATTTTTATCTAGCAAGAGTATTCTCTATTGAATAACCACCTAACTCCTGAAAGGAGGTTCCACGTGTCCCTATAAAAGTCAGGATCTCTGTTTAGTGTGTGAAGTAGGACACAACAGCTCAATACTTTAGGGAAAGACATCAGCTCTTCTTTCCCTCTGCTCACTGTCTCAGTCCTAACACAGACATCCTGGAAGGCAAGTAGGATTCCAACTAAGAGGATTCCAAGAGCCAGCAATAGTCAGAGTTACTCTTCATCCCACATACTGATGCCAAGATGAGGATATCAACTCTGTGCTCAGCTACACAGTGAAAGCGTCCTCCTAGTTCTGGTCAGGGTGCTTGGAAGTACTCATGGGGAATATCACTAATTTCTCTTTAATTAACTGTCAAGGCCATTACTGTGGCAGAAG
The DNA here is from genome assembly GCF_003342845.1 of Nothoprocta perdicaria. NCBI lineage: Eukaryota > Metazoa > Chordata > Aves > Tinamiformes > Tinamidae > Nothoprocta > Nothoprocta perdicaria. Next base: position 141,732 of record NW_020454649.1, read on the forward strand.
AATCCCTGGATTGCAGTTTCACTGCAGCATTCCCTGGCTGCACGTGACCATACAGCTGTTTCCCTCCAAACCTGAAGATCTCATGTTCTGTAACACACSTCCTGTGCTTATTTCACAAAACCAATGCTGCACTTACAGTAACTACTAACACTCCTTCAGTACTTTTAGTAATTACCAAGTTTTCTAGAGAGAGGAGAAAACACTGCCTGGGTTACCGGTTACGGGGCTCACAGTGACCTGGGCACTCACAGGGGAGGGCTTCTTCCTCATCTCGAACACGCGGCTGGCCCCCAAGCTGAGCGAGGCGATGACGGGGTTCCTGCCCAGGGCGGGCTCGTCGTCGCTGTGCCACTCCACGCCGTCCCTCTCGCTCCGGTAGAGGTTGCAGAGCAGCGAGTTGAAGGTGCGCCCGCTGAACTCCTCCACGCGCCCCTTGAGCAGGGCCAGCAGGGGATGCCACTGCGGCCGGCACCGGGAGAAACACCACCCTGTTATCCTCTGGGGACCATCTTTCACAACAGCAGACACAAAGTGAGGAACAAAGCATGCAGCACTCTCACCACAACGAACCTCACGTCAAACAAATGACTCTGAACAATTTTGATATATTTTCAGCATAGGTGAGGACCAGGCTTTCTGCCAGATTTGCCTATGGCTTAATACCAAATCATCTCTTAAAGACATGAAAMCAGGGTGTCCTTCGTACAAACATGCCAAGCTACGCCAGTTAAACGTGTTGAGAGTAAAATCTGCTTGAACTGCCCATGGAAAAAACACTGGGACTTCTTACCTGGGACAAGACGTATAGGACTTCTCCTACGAACACCTACATTTTTAATCTCCCAGGCAAGGTCTGCTACTATCTGAGTGACATGAGCTGTCGCTGGTGGACACAATGCACCAAGAAAGCAGGAATAGGTGACTCAGTGACACGCTGAGCTGCCTGCAGCTGCTGACCCAGAGGAAGAGAGAACAGGCGGCTTAAAACTGTCATAGCAGAGGCCTCTGTTCCCAGCTCTGCTAGCACTGCTTGCTCAGCCCAACTCATCATCTCTTAGGGTAGTGCCGAGAACATTTTAAACTTTCAGTGATTCAAAAAATGAGTGATGCGGATCCAACTCTCATCCTTTCCTTTGGCAACACATTGCTGCATCCATAATCYATGGCAGCTATGCACGTTATATTATAACTCAGTCAAGTGAATCATATTTAATACTATAAACCTGCAGCAATTGAAGTCATTTTGTTATGAAATGTCAGGACCAACTACATCACTGCTCAAAAAGAAGTGTATTTTTAATACCAAAATTCTTCTAAGCACCCTCACTGGATTATACTTAGCAGTGCTACCATCACATCCAGTATTAAACAAAAAAAATCCACAACCAACCCCCAACCTCCCCTTTAAAAAATAAAGAGGGAAAGAAGGAGGGAAGAGGCATGGGCAGAAAGACATCAAATGCTAGTTGTTCCTGCAGATCTCACGTTCAGGGCAGGTAACTGGCTTTGGCCAAGCTGTGCTTTAAACTACATTTGCTTCCCCTTAGCCTCTTTTTGTGATATACAGCTACTCTACGGGTAAGGATTGTGCTCTTTATGCCACCTGCTGTTTCTTCTAGGCTGCAGAAACTTCCATCTACAAAGCAGAGTAAAACATCAGGGTGCCTGCAGGCGACCTGTGCCATATATTGATCTCTGGGCAGTGTCTAGACCTTGACAGAGCTAGTTTCCAGCTATGAGTTTGCCAGCGCATCTCACATTTTGCTCGAGTTGCCTTCTCCAAATAAAAAGAAGGGGGAGATAAAAGTCTAAATAAACGCACATGGCTGATACAGACCGTGTATCTTTCAGATGAGGGGGAAAAAAAGGCAGTGGCCCAGAGAGTACCAATTCTGATTTTTTTGCAAATTGGATTGCAATTGTGAATTTAGGGGATATATATTCCAGTCAACCTCTGAAAAACAATGGCTTTATCTTTCCACCAAAAATTTTGCAGGCTTTCAACTASAGAATCCAATTCCAACTATAGAATCTTCACAACTCCTCTTGTTACGCCATGGCCTCCCACTTCTCTCAAACTTGGCTTTAGCAGTGAGGGGCAGGCTCCGGTAGCACACCTGGGAGTTGGACACTTCTGTCTCATGCCCCCCTGCCTTTACCGGTCACACTTAATTTATAGTTTGGGACATTGCAATCTACTGCCATGGAAATTCCAAACAAAGCAATACCAAGAGACATGGCAATGGGATAACAGGTTGGAAGCCAGAGAGATTGACACAACATGGACAAAATGTCAGCAAGTCAGTTAGAAGGGAGGTTTCTGAGCCTTCCAAAATAGCGAGGGAATTTACACACTACAGTTTGGAGCTGCTGGACAGGCAGGTCATGTGTGTGAATCCCAACAGTTCACACTGGGATCAACAAAACATCTACGTTCTCAATGAAGCAATATCACTTCAAGTGTTTTGGTAAAAAAAAAAATTAGTAATTAATGTTATTGTGTCTTTAAAATAAAAAAGGCAATATGCCTTTGTGGACTGCAATCTCCAATAGAAAGATGCACAAATAAGGCAAATCAGACAATTAAGAGATTTGTCAAAACTACAGTGATCCAACGGCAGAACTTTGAACCAGTGWTAACTTGCTGTCTCTTTTAACCCCATGCTCCTACCAATCGATCTGCTTGTAACACTTTYTTTCTATAAAGCACATTCCACTAGCATCTATCCTGTTCAACTAGCATCTGTTGCTGATCAAAAATGAGATTCAAATAGCAACTCTACACAGAAATAGAATAGAGGGCATTTTTCTCTCTCAATCTCTGTGAAGGGCTTATTTGTATATTGTAAAAATAAGACACTGCAAACGCATATACCTACGTTAGGGTTTGGCTGCATTGTCAACCTGGAGTACGTGTAAGGAAGTTCCCCATACCAGCAGGTAAGTCTCGGCTCCTCAAAGGATACCTCTAAAATATAAAAACGGTATTAGCTTCTCAGTTGTCTTATCAAAGGTCTTGAAAAGAAAAGGATACCAATCTTCAAGAAATGTAATCGAAGATATTCAACAAGGGTCCGCACACACAGCTACAGTTAAAGGTACATCATGAAACTGAAGTTTCATTTATAATTCAGTGTTGCTTAATATATTTCTGGTTGCAGTGCTTAATAAATTAGCATCACCCGCATCCACGAGAAAGGATGGCTGGAAAGGATTGCAACATCAGTGCAAAATGAGGGTATTACAGAAGCAGAATGCAGCAAGGTCTGGCAAGTAACACTTCTGCCAAYATATGTTGCGGTAGAAAACAGCAGAGACAAGTACTTTTAACTTCTTAAATGACTGTCTTGGTTGCTGTTTCTCATATTTGATGGGTAACATTCCCAACTGCATATTGCTTTTGTCACAACCAAGCAAATATAGATGTTGAAAAATTTTATCACCTGTGTCTGGCAGCTATTCCTGTTCCTGACTAAACAGGCGATTTGGCTCCAACAGGTGCCCCTTAGTGCACACATCAGGAATAGCAGCCTCTTCACTTAATGCACAGTGGAAGTAACAAGTCAAGAGAAGGGTAAAGAAACATGCTCTTCTGGGATGTTAATCGAGAGAGGCAAAAACTATTTCTGGTGACAAGAATCTCCAAGAGTACAGTTTTTTACAACATCACTAGGAAACAGTATGAAGAGGTGGAACAGAGGAAAAAAATAGGAAAAAGAACTAGAAGAACTAGAGGGATGACCGAAGAGGCAATCAAATTCAAGGATTATTAAGACACRTAGGCAATTTTCATTTGAATTTAGAAAGACCTGGTCTAATTAGCAATATGAACATGGTGATACAGATTAGAAAAAYGAGCAGCAGCACTCTGCAAATATGCATGGAAAACAACCAAACAAAACAGAAAAGAAGCACATGAAGGAATGGCAATAGATACAATGGAAAATAGTGGTAGATCCTACATAGGTTTTGGTGCAGAAATAACCTGGGAATGACCTGAAGAGCCAGTGCATGCACCCTTACCCTGTCTGACATGAGTTCTCTGGCGCCAGGGTATCTCTTGGAGGAGCTGTTCAAATATCCAGTCTGCTTCTTCTGAGTCAATAAAGCCAGGAATCAACTGAATCCTAAGAAAGAAGAGCTACAAGTAAAGAAAAGGAAGGAAGGATATCCACTTCTGTACAGGTTTGAAGCACAGACTATGATACCAGCTACTGATGGGTCTTCTCCCTCAACTAAGCATGTCCAATTGCTTCTTGAACTATAAAAACATATCAACAGTAGCAACAAGACTCACAATCAGCTATGCATTGTGCAAAAAGCCACAGCATTCTTGCACTTGTTTTTAAATCCCTACCCTAAGAAAAAAAAGGAAAGTTATTAATATATAAAAAATATTTTAAAATTCTATATCCTTGTCTTTTTCAGTTCTTCTAAAGACGGGTATATAAACAAAAAATGTAAACTGCAATGAGAAGCATCCAAAAATTCTGGCCATGGTATTTCATTTTGTGGCATGGACTCAACATCTGTGAGGTAAGTATTCAACACTCCAAAGAAATTCAAGCAAGAATAGCTAAAAGATATGCAAAATTTGGCTAACTTGCCAGGAATGTGCATATGTTAGCAACATACTATACACACAATTCTAAAATTCATATTAGAATTGTAGAAATGCTGAAAAACCAAGGTGGCTGCTCATTTGTCTTTTCCAATTTGGTCAAAAGTTTCACTWTTTAAATTGGTAAATTAAGACTTCTTCACAGTTTCAAAACAAGCCAAATTTACATCTAGAAGTTTTGGTAGCTCTTAACTATAAAACACAGACACGATGCACTTGCTAACAACCCAAACTTGAAGCAGTAGCTTACCCTGGAGCATGAAACAAAATGAACAAAGCTACTTTTCATTATTCCTTGCAAAAACACCAGCAGGAGTGTGCAATAACTATTATACAGGTTCTCTGTTGTCCTCTTCTATGCTGCTCAGATCTTTSTAAGTCAAATATTGATATTTATAAGTCAAATATTTATATTCAAAATACTTCCAGCTGCTACCTGGTATCAAAGCACTTCCAGATTTACTCTAAACAAAAAATACAAGGGGTCAAGGGGATAACCCACGGCTGCTAGAGTCAACATATCCCCTCTTGGAGATAGTAGGTTTCAGAGTGCCACGTATCACTGCAGCAACAAATAGGAAGCTCAAAAAGCAGGTGTAATCCACTTACTTAGAAATGCCCGTTGGTAACACGCTCAGTTCATACACACCAGGTTTGCTGAGGATGTAGAAAAGAAATAGCCATCAGATGAACAAACCACATGAGATGCTCTTACGGCTGGGCTTGAATTGCTGAAAGCCTGCACCTGGGAAGGGAAGGGAAGGGAAGGAGGAAAAAAAAAAAAAAAAAGCTTTGTGCTGCTAAAGGGAGCCAGTGTTCTGAAGCACCAGTCAGAGGTCAGAGCAAGGCAGCAAGGGAGGGGAGAGAAGCCAAGGAGCTGTGTGTTCTTCCTGCCGCTCACTCTTTTGCTTTCTCTTCATCAAAGGCTCCAAACACAGTTTTAGGGCTCTAGAGACAACTGAGAGATGTCGTTAGTCTTCTAAAACCAACAAGCATGGAGACTGCGCTCTGTTCAAGACATTATGTTTGCGTTTATAGGTATGCTTACAGCTYGGGTCTCACTGAAGAGGCAAAACCCACAGCGTTTAGTGAGAAGAGAGGTACCATCACTCTGCTAGCACGGCAAAGTGTTCATCAGGCTACGTGCCACAGAGACCAGACTACAGGTAAGTGAGTAACTACTAACTGCTGTAGCTGATACAGCAGAAAAATCCTCTTCCCTCTGTTGAGGCTGCATACCTGTGAAGCACCACCCACGCTTACACTAACTGCTTCCTTCACCTACTGTCTCATTTTCCTCCTAAGATAGCTCCAAACTTCACACTGCTCTTTCTGCCTAGATCCATTAAGTAATATATCACTATCCACACTCAACAGACTTCCACAAACTGTATTTTATGCTGTGCTATGTTTAAGGAAGGTGGATAAGCAGAAACTTCTGGGATCTCTGCCGTGCCACACATACATTCAGAGCATGAATCACACTGAATTACCTACAGCATATTGTGGGGACTAGAATAGCACCAGTGCTTTGAGGGGTCAGTGAACTTTCAGAACACTTTTCAACAACACTGAATTTACCTGAATATAACATTATTCCTACTAATTACAGAAAAAAAAAAAAAAAAAAAAGAAAAAGAACATATAACTTTATTACTCACACCAAAATGGAAAGTTAGAACATAAGAATATAACCAACAGTAAGCACTTCTGCCATATTCTGAAACTATTCCTAGCAATTTTTTTTCAGGCTACAGCATATGAATATCTGACTTCACTATGACACTTACTAGCACTAGTGTTTTCCTGGTCCTTCCAAGTAAGTGCTGTGAGCTGCCACACCRGCTATATTCATAGTTCACAGTAAGTAACGTTCAGTCTAGTTAACACAGACTATTCTAGAGAAGCGTCCATGACTAAGGAGGGGACACATTTGCTCACCTATTGTCCTGGAATGCCCAAGTGTTCTCTCTTCCTTGCTTATACAGCTACAAAGCTGCACAAACACAAGCCAGACAGACATGGACTCGCTGATTATGAAATGAGATCAGAATAAAAGGGCTGCAAGTGCAGACACCACACCTTGCACTGAAATTTCTTCCCAAAGGTATGGCAGCTATAAGTGAAAAAGGAGTCTTTYGAAGCAGTTTCCCACTGGAAAGCAGATTCCCAGTAGGACTGGAAAGCCACCAGACAGGCAGTTAAGGCAGCAGCGTGTACTCACTCTATCACACCCACATCAGGAACTTTGCGCCCCACCTGCAAGACAAGAAGACAGTAAGACATGTGAAAACTATACCTCTAAGTACTTGGTGTGCTCAGGTTCAACAGAGCTAACTGCCATCTGCAAAACCTCCTGAGAAGTGAGCAGTGCAGAAGCGAGGCCCGGGCCCACTCCAAGCAGAACAGGGAGGGCTTTTCGAGTACAGCCASCACTGAAATATCAGTAAGGAGGAGGTTTCCTGACAGTTCTGAAGTAGTGAAAAGCCCACTCAGAAATACTCAGACAACTACCACTCCAGGCAGAATTTAACTATCAATGCTCCACTATATCAAGGAAATGAGTTTCCAAGTTACTTGGATTATTACAATATGTGCTRTTTTTCAACTGCAATCAAAAAATACCTGTCCTCGCAGAGCAAATTAAAAGTCTATAGAAGGAAGCCTATAGAACGTAAAGAAAGGAAGAAAAAGGAAGTATAGAAAGGCTATAGTAAAACAAGTCTACAGAAGGAAGGAAGGAAGGGTGACCAATTTTCAAACCTTAAACAACAGACAAGAAACAAGACAGAGAAGGCAGCAAGAGCCGCTAGTTTTAAGTTCTTTGCCTAGCTAGATAGTGCTAGGCTTTGTAAAAGATTTTAATCTTTTTCACTAAAAAGAAATGAAAATATTGGATTCATCAAAGTTCAAATCCTGCCTAGAACATAGTACCATTTTGAATATTTACCTTTTTTTTTTCTTTTAGCTCCCCCCGTCAAAAAAAAGGTTATGAATACCTATTCATATGGAATTAATATTCAAAGCTCAAGACTGAACAGAGGGAGCACAACTTCCTTTAACACACATAAAAGATGGTTGCAAATTCTCCCTGGGATAAAAGCCCTCAGATGTGGATCACAGTTGAGTATTCCATTTGTTTTCAAATATTTAACCACAAAYTCAAAGACGTATAATTTTTCAGTTTATTTTCACGGTTTAACAAAAGATGACATTCTGCTAGTAACCACTTAAGTTTTTACCTCTAATGGCTTTTCAAAAACAAACTGCTTCTGAGTGCTTTGAGCCTGATCTTTTCTCATCCAGGCCTGTCTGGTGCCTTCAGGGGCAGGGTTCCTGGCCACAGCTCCTGCAGGTGCTGAAGTAATGAGGAAAAAGACAAAAAAAAAAGTTACATAAAATAGCTACATCATACAAGAAAAAATAGGTTAAAATACCAACATAAGGAAAGTGTAGCATCTATATTTGGAAGGACTTATGTAATCATTCTTTTGTTTTGAAGGATTCCCCTCTGCTTGGTAGTAATTTTAGGGAATTCAAGTTCAGATCTACATTACATAACATTTAAAAGTCTACACAGAACCTGGAATGAGCTTTTTTCTTTTTTAAATATTTGTTATTCATAGACATTCAAAAGTGAGAAAAGCTTTTCCCGCCAAACGGGTAAGTTTACTGTAAAGGCAGGCATTGCCTTAAGAGAGCTACACTAAGTTAAAAAACAGTGAAAAGAGCCGAAAACTTCACATTCATTATAAAAGAAATGAAAGTGTACAACTCAGTGTGTAACAGCACTAGGACGTATTACGATTCTATACGAGGCGTACACAGAATGTGCTCACAGTATAGAAGAGCTATAGGCTAAAGCCCTGCTAAATTTGCTAAACTGGAAGCTGAGGACTCCATACAAGCAGAGATGCTCCGTTTTCCAAGAAATGCAYGGCCAGCCCTGCTTCTTTTTTCCCCTTTTTCCCCAAGTGTGGCACTCTCGCCAGTCCATCCCTGAAGCTCAGTCAAACACAGGGACGCATGGAGGAGCTGGTTGCTCAGAGCTGGCCTGACTGCCGCTGGCTCCCTGCATTTGCCCCATGCCCCAATCCCCACCCTGCGGACGAGAGGGAGGAGAGGGGCCTGGGGACTCGTCTGCCTGCAGCCGGGGCCGCCCTGGGCGTTACGGGGGCTCCCTCAACACGGCGCGGCCTCCACCTCGACCCGCGCGCACGGCCGTTCAACCGACACCGGCCGTTCAACTGACATGGCTGCCGGCTCCCCCGCCCACCCCATCCCGTCCCGTCCATCCCAGCCTGTCCCGTGGCTCGCCTGGGGGCCGCGCGGCCGAGGCGCCGGCCCAGCCGCCCTGCACCCGCGCCCGCCGCCGCTTCTCTGCCATGGCACCGGCCCTGCCGGAAGGAAGCGCCCAGTGCGCCGCGTCCGCCGCCACCGCGGCCCGGCGCCGCCGTTCCGGCCATGGCGCCCGCCACCTTGTCCGTGTTTTATATGTGTTTTATATATGATACCTCATGCACGCAGCGGCGCCGGGTGCCAGTCCTGGGTTGCAGCTCCTCGCCGCCTTCATTGCCCCCCTTGCACAGGCCTTGCACTCTTACCTTTCCRAGCTCCTCCACCACTGACAAGCTCTTAGTGAGGAATATTCCTTAGCAATTGCTTATTTTGCTGTTCTGGTGGTGAAGTTCGGCACTCCCAGAGCCAGGGAAATGGGTCAATGGAAGGTCAGGATTGGTGATTTTAAATTACAACTCTTTCCAAGGGGCCAGTCACTCACATTGCAAGGAAGAAATCAACACATTAAATACTCAGAGTAAATYCAGTTTTATTCATTTCTGGTTTACAAAGACAGAGAACAGACAAGTTAGTCCAACGCTTCCGTATCGCCTCCAGAGCGTGCCAAGGAATGTGCTTTTACAGAATTAATAACACAGACCTCTCCATCCCTGTTCCAAAAATCAGGCAAACTCAGGGATAGGATCTGCACCTTGGTTTTCATCAGCACCATTGCATCGGTATTCATGTATTTTCAATGTACAGAAATGTTAGCCTCAAATCTTGTCCCAGTATAGCACATTTAACTTTAAAAATCAGAGTTTCAAGTTTTTCATCCAAGGATGGAAAACTACCTCCAGCGTTTACATCAGTGGCAGTCACCACAGAAAACAGTTATTTGCAATTTAAATTGTTTTGAAAGTTTTAGTACATTTTGCCTTTATAAAAGACTGTTAAGAGGCCAAAATCTTTATTTAAAGGAGCATGTAAATACAAACAGCAGTGCAGACTGACTTCTCATATATTCTGATCCCTACCTCCTGGAGTTGGATAATTTCAGCCTTACTGGAGAACTCCAGTTCTTCCAGTTGCAACAGAGCTACTAAACAAATGAGTTATTTTAAGTAGCTCAGTTATTTCATGCCACAAGCAAACAATTCCAATTTTCTCAATTCAGAAGCCCACAGCACTCGGACTAAGCTGACTGGTATAAGCAGCTCTTTTACATTTATAAAAGTTTTCTGATTCTAAGATTTTTTTTTCCCAGAGCTATTCCAAATATATTCAGGATTCTCATTTCTAAAGGCCTCGCCAGAAGTCAGACTGATACACACTTCAGGAAGTTTAACCACTTTTGCTAAAAAGGAGAGTTACTCATTTCAAGCTCTGCATTTCAAGTAGCAACGAATTTGTGCACAGCAACCACCCAGCAGCACACACCTTGTAACATTTATCTACATTGGGTCATCACCCTTGACTTAAAGAGCAGGCACTGAACTTTTTGAACTGTTATTACAAACCAAGATCACTTATTACTGCAAAGTTAGAATCCACATTAAAGAACCAAGAATGCAAATACTTTTAGTAATATTATTTTATGTATATATGTATAGATTAGGAATTAAACTCATGTATTTTGGCCCTTTCCCCTTCAGTTCATAATCACAAGTCATACTGAAGCCTTGAAGTTCAACCTATAYGATCAGTCCGACTTTGGTGCAAGAGCCTACTTCAGTGCAGTGGGTAAAGCTCCATGAAAAGGCTTCCAAAAACATCAGATTCACTTCAGAAGCTGGTGAATCTTTTTCAAGTTAAAGTAATTTAAAGCAATTTGCTTAACAGAGTAGCCTGAAATGCGGGCATTTTTGTTTCATGGACGGATTGGCCCCTGCATAGCCCAAAAGCTRTCCTGGAGCTCTCCTCCCCATGCCCTGTGACTGTGGGCTGCTTCCACTGACCCAACTGCATGGCCAGGGTGCAGCACTGACCATGCTGAGTGAGAGAAGATGTCCTAAACCTGAACTGCAAGAGTTACATTCTGTGCATAGTTGTCTTTTTAAATAAATACACTCTCTTCCCACTGCTTCCCACCTTTCCAGCAGTATGTAAGAGACAGAACTACTATTGCTCATCCCTTCACCAAGCACACAATGCACGGACTTCATGGACGCTACATAACCCAGCTGCTCCTCAAAAAGGCAATGTCTGATCAAGCCCATGTGAGTATTTTTTAAAGCACAGTGCAGTTTTAGTCTGAAGCGCTTTCCCCCAGCGTGTTTATAAACAAATAAAGCAAACCATATTGGAAATCAAGAATCCCACTTTGTCTGTATCCTCAAAACAAGACCATGTTTTGCCTTAGTAGAAAATACACCTACGTTCAAAGATATTTAAAACATTATATCTACTTGGTGCCGAAATGTGTGTAGAGAGCTCGCAGGTGTCCCAGGCTTCCAAGATCTAGTTGTCTGCAGCTTACTTTTCCTTCATTTTTTTCAAATAACGAGCACGTACTTGTTTGTTTGTTTTCATGAGTAAACTCATGGCAGCAGACGAAGGTAGGAGAGAGAAGATCCAGCCCTAAGAAGTGAAAGGGAAAGAAAAAAATRGCAGCGATTACAGCCAGTACTGTGCCAGCTCAAATCCGTTGCCAACACAAACATTATAAAATTATGATTAGAAGTTAAAGAACAAAAATAACTGTTTCAATACTCAAAACAACTTTGCACTTTTCTTCCTCGGTGAGCACACAGAACATACTGCAGCCTTACCCCCTGCAAGGTGACTTACCATGAGTGCATGGGGCAGGCAGCCGTTGGTCTGGGTCTGCAGACCTACTGTGCCCAAGGCGGCCCGTACGTACGTCTCAGGACTGGGCTTATCGAAGGTTGGCTTGCGGATTTTGGACATCTTGGTTGCCACGTAGTATGGCAGAACGCTCTGCATACGGGAAAAGAGCATTAAGCAGAGAACGCTTTTCAGCTTAACCTGTGGATTACTCACAGAACTAAAATCACTGAAAACCCAACAACCTGTAGATCCACTGGATTCTGCAGCATTAAACAGATTAAATTCTCATTTTAAGATCAGAATGTACAATACCAAAAATGCTCTTAATCAGAGATTGTGGGGACCATATTTGAGGAGTGAAGGATAGTTACAAGGTMTGCTGATGGTCAACACCCTCAGCTGGTGTCCTAGAAAAGCTGTTTTCACAGGAGTGTGGCTGAAAAACCTTTCTTAGGACTAGCCCTGCAAGGGTAAAACACCAGTCCAGCTGTTCAGCACAAAATGCTGTAGGGCTCCTTCCCTGTAGTAAACTGCCAATGTTGGCTGGGGAAGGAGGCGCAGAACTCGGTGAGACAGAGACTTTACACTTAAAGAGTTCCTGTATCTGGTACTTGGAGACAAGAACGGAAGGAGAGAGAGGTAAAAAATAACAAAAACCCAAGAGCCTTGGAACATTCAGCTCGTGATACTGCAGGAGGGCTCGGAGGATCCAAGAGGTTTTTAGTGTGGAMGAGCTCAAGGACTGAAGGAAAGACCAGGAGAGGGAGCACAGTTAACAGGCTTTTGTAGCAGTTTGGGAAGAAACAGGAAAAGTGATGGTGGGTCCTGGAATTATCTGGTCCTGGCATAATGGAAAAGCAAGAGGAGAAGGCAGGGGTGGGTATACTTTCGACAGAGGAAAACTGATAGCACAAATGGATGTTAGTGTTGGGGAAAACAGACAAAAGGGACTGAAACACCATATTCCCCGCTCATGCTAATGGAGAAGGGAAAGAGGACGAATGTGCACTCTCAACATTAGGAAGCAACCCTAAAAGCTGCACAAACAAGAAGCATCCTTAGGTCAGCTCACTTCTTTAGTAAGAACGTGCACTTCTTTCTATATCTAGGACTTAAAATACCAATAATATTACTGAATGAGTCCACTTTCAAATGGAGAAGTCACGGACTCCCAAATTTCAGAAATGTGTGCAATTACCATCACCTTTAAAGTAACCAAAAGCCACAAATACTTAGATAAGAAAGTCAGCTATGCTACTGTAATAGCATAGCTACCTACTACAGACTTCAGAACATATTTTTAGATTAAATTTCTAAATTGGCAAAGAAAAAAAGGCATTACTAAGGGTTTGATTTGGAAGYTTCTTATTCACTAGTTATTTATATCCCCAATATCCCCATATGCAGTGACATGATTACAGCCAAAACTTGCTTCCTTCCTGTCTTCGCCTAGTAAAATAGGGTCCCTTTATGACCTGTACTACCCAACTAAACCACCGGAGAGCAGGAACGGGAAGGCAATTGTATACGAGAGTATTTCAGAAAGCAAGAGTAACAGTAGCACTACTAGTTAGCTATTGCTCCTTTGCTTTTATGTCCAAGGTACAAAGGAACCTAAGTTTAAATTTCAGTTTTTACTCCTCAGTGCTCTCCAGAAAACTGGTACTTAATTTCAGAAACATAAGTTTTACCATATTCCTAATAATTGCACTGTATTTTAACAACTATGATTTTTTTTTTAAATTTCCCTTCCTTTGAGTTTTTTAAAGCTTTTTGTATCGAGGCAGATGTTACCCATACCACTGGGACAARGAACTGTAGAGACAGTTTCTTGCCTTTACCCACATAAGCAGCCCAGCCTGCTCTCAGCTTCAAAAAATGCCTTAAAGTACTTTTTGCCAATAYGATATCTCTTGTTCCCTTCAAAGACCTGCCAGCCCTTACCACTCTGACCCTTATGAAAACTCAGCTGCATTGGTGAAGGTTCTTGTACGGATGCAGGAAGCCAGGTCTTGGGATTTTTTTCCCCCCATATTCAAGGAACATAAAGTAAAAACTGTGAAAACWAGCTACTCTATCACTTACTCTATCCTGCTTTTAAAAGGCTCTTTTTAGAGCAGCTTTCTTCCCTTTCTCTGTGAGGAGAAGGGGTGAGGGACAAGGTGCATAAAGGGGAAGTGCAGAAATTGCAGCAGCCAACCYGCAACACTGTGTAGAGAAATGTGTAGAGAAAAGTGTGGAGAAAGATACTACCACTAGCTGCAAGTTTGGTGCCAGCACACTCCTGTGAACAGGTAGTGAGAGCATCTGGCCTATTTATGGTGGTGACAAGAAGGCTGGGAGTGACCCAGTATCTCCCTATAACTATTTCAAGGCCAGTTGTGCACATCACACTCAAACTCTTCTACTAGTGCCAAGTAAAGTAAAAGAGGCCAATCCATGTTGTACAAGAACAGACGCAGCACAAATTTTCACTCTTCCACTTGTACTGCATATAGTAACAAAGCACAGAGGGAGGTGTAACTGACAGAAGTTAGAAAGGGGAGTAAAATAAAATTGCAAAGAACAGGGCAGTACTTTCAGAAAATGAGAATAACATTTCAGAAGAGTCTACAGAATTTTTTCAGGAAAAGATTTTCTAAAAAACATCTTGAGAAGTCCTTGCAGTCGTCTTCATTCCTTATGACAGAATCACAGGATGCCTGAGGGACACCTGGAGATCACCTAGCCCAACCTTCCAGCTCAGCCCTTTTCATTCTTCCTTAACTTCTGCTACAGATCCACACCTCTTCCTCTGCACGCAAATAAACACAGAACTGAAACCTAAGCTATTGGAGTGCTGTTTCTGTAAAACCCAACCAACCTGTTACCTAGAAAGAGTGTTTTTTGAATTTAAAGATGAATTTAAACATTTCTATGAAAGCACTAATCAAAACTAAACTTCCACGGCGAGTGGCTGTACCGCATTTTTGCTTTTCCCAGTGGGATTCTGCAGGTTTGGGCATGCTAAGAGTTACCATTTCAAGTGGTGACCTTAACTGAATTTTAACAGTGCTTCTTTCTGAAGTTCGGAGAGATGAACTCTGAAGGGGACGCAGTCCTAAGGACACGAAGCAGATATGTCAGCTATCTTTACACAKAGGTCCTTGCAATATTCATTAGTGGTTTATGGGGGCTTAAGCTAGAACAMGAGTAGAAGGACATGGACTGCAATAAAATTAGCATATAACAGCTATTGGTCATCAGACCACATCACTCAGCACAGCTGTTCATCGTCTACATTTAGGGAGGAATAAGAGCAGTGTGATCAGGGACTGAGCAGCCTTAGCCAACACCCGAGAGTTAAAAAGTCAACTTATCACAGCCTATAGTTGCTGTAGTTACAAACCTGAATTTTGTACAGGAAAACATATTTGTAGATACAGAAAGACAGATTTTATCTTCATCTGTTTGGAACGTTTAATATGTTAGACACTGAACTGTTGTCTTTCTAGCTTTGGGCATAGAAAGCTGAAGTCTTTAATGTGCTATGGACATTCAGACTGTGTATTACATTCAAAGTGTTTGTGTTTAACACCACCAGCTCTGCATGAGTTAGTGGACTATTTTTCACTTTGCACTACCTATGAGAACTCCCTGACACAGATAGGAAGGACATGCTCCTACTTGGGTTTCCCCTCAGCCTGACAGAATATTCCGTGGGGAAGACTTAGGGAAAAAGAGAACAACTGGTTATGAATGCATGTGGGAACAACACCTCTCAAATGTAATGCTTTTCTCCTTGAAGGTTCTGGATATGCTCATGTTGAGGTAACTCTCAGCAGCTCTACCTGCTGCCAGAAAAAACAGAAAACAGAAGGATCTCAGACATCCTAACCCAACAAGAGGCTGAACAACTTCTCTTGGTCTCATAGCAAATTGAGCCCTTGGGAGTTCTTTGGGTTTTACAAAACACTATATAGGATACAGAGAGGCAAAGTAATAGGCATGGACATTGGCTAATTGTGTTCTGAAGAAAAAGCCTTATGGAATTAACAAGTGATATACAAGTGTCTTTAGTACAGGTAAGGCCTCACRTCATTCCAGGAAATTAAGTTCTATAAAGATGCATTCCACAGAATTACAGACAGGAAAAAAATATATGGAGTATTTCTTTCTTTAAGGTATAATTACCACCAGCAGCATTAAAAAAAAAAGTATACTCAGATGCATTGTTTTAGGGCAACTTCGGAAAACTGCTAGCAGAATCAAAGGAACTCCTTATCCTTAATCTGTTTCACATACTCATGAATAAGAATATGATGATTTCCTTTTGTTACCAAGACACCAATGTTGCTGTGGTAACCACACTTAAATGAAACAAATTCTACTCACCTGCACAATGATGCCCTTGCTCTTGTATTCTGCATGGAGGCCTCGGGAGAAGTAATCCACAAAAGCCTACAGAGAAAAGAAGGGAAATACACAGCAAGCTACGCATTAAAATGGAAACTAGCTTGTAGTGGTTTGCAGGCATATTTGAATTTCTATTTATAGCTGCTGTCTTCAAAAAGAAAAATTCTAATTTTCAAAGAAACTTTGTAGACTAGAGCAATACCACCTGAATAGAAATCCTAAGCTTTTCCCTAGTCCCGAAGTCCACTGAGACTATTTCTTTTCCAAAGTTTGAGAAGTTTGGGATATCACAAAAGCTGGAGTTGAAGAGTTAAGACAACTTAAAAGGCAGATGCCTGTACACATCGTCAAGACACCCTCACATGTGCTACAACCACCTCTGTAAATGGAGACCTAAGTGTTTTCTTCCCCATTATCACTTTCTCTAAAAGGAAAGGCTTGCCTTATGCCATGCTGAGGAATTAAAATCAACACAGCTCCTCTCCTCCAAGTCCATTTAAATCACCTTCTGATGGGACAAAACATGGGGTTCTAGGATCATGCCTTGTTTTAGTGAAGCAATACAGCCAAATACAATAAATTAAGTACTCTCCACTGAAGGGTCTAAAGCATTGCATCTATAACTAATGCCAAAATATGTAACAAATAATTCAAGTATCCAAAACAAAAAACAAACAAACAAAAAATAAAAGCAGCTCTAGAGAGAAAGGGCTGTTAAGAAGAGGAGCAGGCAGCCAGGCCTCTTGCACCTGTTCCACAATCCTCCTTTTTTGACTGTCACTCTTGGATTAACAAAAGTCCTATCTGAAACCAATGCTTTCAGTGTGCACATTCACTGTGTTTTCTATTTAGGAAGTTGAGCTACAGATCTTGCCTGAACACAAAGCAAAAAAATATTCCTGTGCTGCTGGGCTGTTTCTATATATAGTGTTCTGAGCATACACAAGATCTGAAGGAAAACTAGATCTTGCTGTGTAGCGAGGTACTTTTAATCTTCAGATTGCATGTACAAGCTAGAGGAAGGTTCACTGAGCCAGATAAGCTCATCATCTGTCCAACTGCTCTTTTCTTCTTCTCCTCTCTAGTATAAGTTCTTAATGAAATCCCGTTCTTAGCATCAGGTCTAATTGCTACAACTTCGGCAAACGAGTCATCCTCTTGTAACAGTAAAAGAAACTGCATACACTGCAGACTGTTTGGTGCAATACCTGAATACAGCTGCCAAATTTTCATTTGTGGTAAGGGCACACCATAGTATATTTAAAATCAATTATCTACCAAAAATAAATGAAAATAAACCTATATTCTGTAAATCAAAGTTGCTTTATCACTCAGAATTAAGTCCTGACTATTTCTACTTGCCTGGGAGTCCCGAAATCAATTGCTGCTTTTTCAAAAATGCAGGGCTATACAATGAGACTGTCATCTCTACTGTTAAAGAGGTCTGCCATACAGAAAGTTACATCTACACAAACCAGAACATTCACACCCTTTATTCCAATTTTTTTTTCCATGATGGATTTGTTGATCCAATGGACAAACAAATGGGATTTTTATTTGCCTCTAAGAGGTATGASTCCTCCAGTATCATCTACCTGTAACAGTCTTAGCAACATTCTCTAAATAATATCCTCTTACTAAACACCACATACTAAAATCGCTTTCTTCTCCTTGGATTTCCAATAACAAAACGAAATGTTTAAGACACAGAAGGAAGGAAATGTTTTTGACTTCTCACTAATATTAGCATAGATAGATAGGGAAGCCTGTTGAAAAATAAGAATATGTTTCCTTGAGAAAAAAAATCATTTCATTGTAAAATAYAGAATTCACCACAGGAAGGTTAAAAAGCTGGACTGTGTCTGTTCCTGACAATTAGCCAAAGCCATTGACTTAGGCCTGAAGGATATTATGGCTTAAAATCCGTTTATATTGATAGGGCGAAAAAAAAGAGAAATCGCAGATAGGCTTTCTATTGCTACATTAGGGGAGTCACTTTCATGCTTACTAATCTTGCTTTAGTAGAAGATGAGCGGTGCTGAGATTAGGCAGATTACTTACCCTGTAATTGAGTTTCTCGGAGAGGAAGGGAGGAACATATTTGAGGTTCTCATTGAAAAAAAGTCTAACCAAAGCAGTCTAAAGCAGAGGATCACTAAAAGCAGAAGCTCAAATCACCCTATAAAGCTGAAGGCACTGCCACAGGTGACCTTTCCCAATAAAACAAGGAACTGTGCTCTCAGGAAACAGCTACTTCTGGAGGAGTGTTAGCTAAAACTCCAAATCAGGCACGCATGATTTCTAAACTGAAACACCCCTTCCTTCAGCATGAATAAAATGGTAGTGTGCATCAATTGATTTCTGTGAATATGGAGATGTTACCAAGATACTAAAGGAATGGTGGGTCTGTTCTAACATAAACGCTATCATGCTTCATGCTGTCAGGCTTCTACTTCGATTCTGAAATCACTGAGTGCTTAAGGTTAATTTGCAGGTGCAAGTGAAAAAGCAGCAGTGTCACACTGCTTGAGTACTGGTATAAACATTTCTCTTGCATTTAGAACAGAAAACTCTGTTGCCTACTATGATGTGTAAAAAACTGTGACAACTCAGAGAGGTCGCTAAGAACGGGAAGACAACTAATGTTACATCCCTCTGAGAAGACAAGAACGATCTTGTTAGATCTCAGTCCCTGGTAAGACCATGGAGCACATAATCTCGGAATTCACATCCAAGCATATAAAGGACAAGAAGGTACATGAGAAGTTGTCACAGACATACCAACAGTAAATCATGCTCGACCAACCTGACTGCTTTCTATGTGGGGTGACTGGCTTTCTGGAGAGGAGCACACAGCAGGTATCACTAGCACGGTTTCTGACATGGTCTCCCACAGCACTCTCACTTGGATGAGGATGGAAGATGAGGACACACGTGCTGAAGGAACAAGCCACTGACCAGACTAAAGATTAGCTGGACAAGCAGGCCCAAAGGGTCACAGATTAATGGCTTGAAGTCTGGCTGCAACAAGCCCAGAACCTTGCAGATCAGTGCTGAGGCCAGCATTGCTCAGCATCTGCACCAGCAGCCAGGCAGGGCCCATCCTCAGTGAGCCTGCAGATGACTGAATTGCATGGAGCACCTTACCATGATAGAGCTTCAGCGTGGAGGGACCCCGATCAGGATTATTACGCTTCATGAGGCTTCTCTATAGGTAACAAAATGAAGTGCCAAGATGTGCATAGAAGGTTGCATAACTCCACACCTCAAAGTTGGAGGAGCAGCAGCTCTGCTACAATAAACCTGGAAATTGTGGTGGGTGCCAGGTCGAACATGAGCCAATAATGCATTCATTGCAAAAAAGCAAACTGCACCATGACCTACATGAGCAAGAGGAACAGCCAGCAGCTGAAAGCAAGTGTGCCTCTGTTTGGCATCAGCAAGGCACTTGATTTCCTCTTACCTGAAATATAAAACTTGAGGCAAATGGGTAGGACAAATTTGTGCTCCCAGAAAGCAACAGAACAGTCCTACTTAAAAATAAAAAATTATAAAATAAAATAAAATAAAATAAAATAAAATAAAATAAAATTAAATTAAATTAAATTAAATTAAATTAAATTAAATTAAATTAAATTAAAAAAAAGATAAAAATAAAGGGAGGGGAGGGATTTCCAAATTATCAACATAAGAAATTGTACTAGAAAGACTTTGTCAGTGACCTTCTATTTCATGCTAAGCTTAACTTGGTATCCTTTTTTACATAAAAAGCAGTTCATGCAATGAAGTATGCAGAGGATTATTATAGTAAACCCTTCACATTTTTCTTTTGACCTTCAAACTTCCACTACTGGCAAAATATAAGTTAAGAGAAAAGTACTTCTAATTCCTGAAAGCACCACTAGATGGACACCAAAACATTTCTTCCTGTAATGTGGGCTGATGCTGGACATTTGATTTGAACATGCACAAGAACATTTACCTTTGTTGCAGAATAAAGAGTCAGCAGTGGAGTTGGATACATCCCAGCAGCTGAGGAGATATTCAGGATTACTCCTTTTGATCTGAAAAGCAGTGAAGATGTTACCATGCAAAAAAWTAAAAAAAATTCTTATTTTTCATAAAATTACTTCAAGTCTGAAGAAAATCTTTGGGATGCAAGTGATATTACAAAGAACTATTTTTAAAAACCCCAACCAAATTCTAAATTGAAATTTACTAATGTATTTTTCAAGCAGGACACAAGTATTCACAGTATAAGATTCTCTAAATGGAGAATAACTGCAAAAACCTATACAGCTACTTCCACTCAAGAGAACTGTGTTCTGCACGTACTTGGATACACTCAAATAGCTCTGCATAAAGTTGACACAAGTCTAAAAGGCAACTTTTAAGTCATGGCTATGGTGGCAGAGGCAGAAGTTGACTTTATGGTTTACATTTTGATAATCCCTTTCATAATGAGCCTGAGAAATTTCCAAACATACTTTATGATGGCACTTGGTTGGCAAGTATCCAAATCCAGTGCTCAAATGCCTCTCTTAATAGACAGAAGATACTCATTGGATAACTACAGAAGTTGTTTTATAGCTGTATTAGATTAATACATTTGGCATTACACAGGAATATTTACATGAAGGCAAGAATCTGACATTGGTTGACATATATCTGCCCTGCTAAGTATTTCCAAGTATTTATTCCAAATATTTCTGTCCAAAGTGCACACAGTTAGGACGGAAAAGAGACTCCTCAATCTTCCAGGCCACTGACTRGTGCAGAGCATGTCATTTTGTGCCTAGCTCTAGATACACAGAGATCCATGACTTGGTGTGAGGTAGCAATAAGAGCTAATTTAGGCAAGCGAGGTCAAACAAGTTGCCAAAGGTTGCTGGCGGGAAGCCTAGCACACTGAYAGCTGCTTCTCTACTCCCTATCCAACATTAAGCTCCACGTTTACCTTTGAGCACATGACTCAATAGTTCACGTTCACTGTGGGGTGAGAACACATACACACACACACACACACACACACACACACACACACACACACACAGAGTTGTCTTCCCACTGCACTGCTGCAGATTCACATACAAGTCTCCTCATAATACTTGTTCATCTCTGCATACCCGAAGCCACTGCTGCCACAACGATTTGAATGGGCATTTTAAAAACAAATGGCAAGGCTAAAGTGACCATTAAAGCTAGAATACAAATTCTTTGGGAGCCATTACAGTAGCTGCCACCAGGGTGGCTTCTGCCAGGATTCAAGAAACAAACCTGTGACTGATTCACATCCAGAACTGAGACCATTGACAGGACAGAGAAAGGAACCACTGCACAGTTATCCAAGATTTCAAAGCACCTTTGCCAGAGTTGCTAGAATTTTTCAGGAGTTATCTGCAAGGCTCAGCTGGTGAAGCAGTAACATGGATCAAAATACATGGTATGACAAAAGGGCCACAAACTAAGCATGAGTTTTCACAACATCAAAAGGTTAAACACCAATGCCAGAAGGTTTTCATATCAAGACAGGTGGTGCTTGTGATGTTTATTCATGAGCTCAAATGGAGATTAGCAGTGAAATTCAAAGCAGTTTTTAAGAGATTAACCAGATTGGAGAAAGCTGTAAAGGAACTTCTTTAAAGACCTCAGACTGCTATGTAAAAGGGCTACAGAATGGCAGGTGAAAAATATCAATTGTAACAAAACCAACAACACATACAAAGAAAATTATGTGAATTAATCACAAACCTGATTTTAAACCCTCTATCCATGCCCTTGAAAATCCTGAACACAAGTCAACAAGAAAATCTTTTGTGCAGCAGTCACCAAGGCCAGACAAAGATTGGGAGGGCAGGAATTGGCAGGGACAGATGTGGCATCATCAAAATTTTATATTTCACTTCCTACCTCTCCAAATGTACAAGAAAAATATTTAGAGATTGACTAAATGGAGAGAAGAGAAAAAAAGAAAACAAAGACCTCAGACATCAAAGAGGTGAAAAGATTGGTCCAATTTAGCTATTTAAGAGACTATTAAGAGAAGCCATGATAAGAACACACAGACTAATGAAAGAAAAATATCMAGGTCTTGATTCACTCATCTCATAATAAATAAATGTCATCTTTCTTTTGTAAGTGACAGACTCTGAAACTCAGATCCAATGAAAGGAAGTGCTCTTCCCATACACAGACAGACAGGAGTAATTGCCACAAGACCTAATTGAGGATGAAAGCTTAAGAAGGCCCCAACTGGGGTAAGTGTTTATAGGGCTAAACAGGAACCTCACGCTTCGGGGCACAACCACGAGCTGCAGCTTTCCAAGACAGGCTGGCACGCGGGCTGCAGGGCACACGCCAGYCTCCCAGCAGCCAGCCAGCCTAACTTCCCAGCAGGAGCAGTGATGATCATCTAGGGGCAAGGAATTACGTCTGATCCACTACAAGGGACTCTGGGAAGTGTTAGAAATTAATAGCAACCCCTTACAAAAGCACCGTGTACTCTTCTCCTCAATGCAGTCAACGCAACTGGGGTTTTCGAAAGAAAACAGCCCTAACCTTAAAAGCTCACAGCTTAAATCAACAGATAAAAGAAAAATCAAGATGTGTGGGAGAGGAACACTCCCAACCACTCTAATTACAGTTTTGCTTCTTTTCTGGAATTGCAGAAGAGATGTTTTCAGGGGTGCTCTGCAGCACGAGGGCTCTGGTGTGGCCAAGCCAGAGAGGATGGGCTACACGCACCTCTAGCATGGGCTACAAGCCCTCAAGCCGGCCAAGGTGACTCGGACTCGCCCCTGCCGCCCATTCCACCTTAAGCGGGCCGGCCAAGGGAGGCCACGTTTCTATATTTAGCCTGCACGGTTGCCGTGGCAACGCGGCCCGCTCCGCTGTATCCCGGTGGAAAGAGCAAGCTCCCTCCCGGATGCAGTGATGCACTTGTGCTTCCCCCCGAGAAACAGCCCAGCTGGGTGCTGGGCAAGAAACAAGCCACGGATTCTCCCTGCTCCTGGAGACACAGGGCGAGATTTAGTTCTGCGAGTCCCCCAGCTCCAGCAGCAGCCTGAAAACTTACAGAGGAAAGGCAGCAAAGTGCAACAGGAGGCACAGACTATAAATTGTGGTGTGAATGCTGGCAAAAGTGACGAGAGGAGCCACCGCAGAGAGCCTAAATGCCATCACTAGAAGCTGCTATGTTCATTGCAAATAAAAACTATCATCAGATACACCATACTACATGGTAGTGCTGTCCATTTACAAATCTGAACGGAAAATATGCCAAGTCTGCTCTCTACTTTTGCATATATCTTGTAATATACTGCTATAAAAGTAGCATTCAAAACCATAAATGTACACGCCACAGCTGCAAAACACTGCACTATAGTGGGCTCTGCTGTGCCTATGTCCTCAACAAGCCTTTCTCCTTGAGCAAGGAAGAATAACGATGGGATTCCCAGACTGGCTTTGTTTTTAGAACAGCCTGGGACCCTTTTGCCTAGCCTACAGTCCCACATGAGAAACTTACGGCTGACTGCAAAAGCTGCTAAGTGCTGATATCATTCATTCTTGTTCTTGGATTCACTGGACTTTAGGAGAGTATGCAGTCAAGAAAAGAAAGGAGAAAAAGAAGGCATGAAGTGATTTGCTCGAGGGTAGCTGGAACTAGAAGTCAGTGTGATTGTGGTTTACTGTCTTTCATTCAGATCATCTCATTCAGCCTAATGCTTAAAGAACAGCCTCTCTCTGTTTTCCTGATAAGCGAGATACACTATTCCTGTCCTGAGAGGATGAAGAGATCAACTCTGTCAAACAGATAACTGCAATTCTTTAGACAAAGGTATTTCTTTGGAAGATTTTAAGATGTTTCTTTAGACAAAGAACAGACACATGCAATAAACCATTTCAGTTTCAAGATTTCAAAGACATATAACATTAAACCTATAAAGCACAATGACTTCCATCATCATGTCTTCTCTGGACAGTGGTTTCATGAAAGRTGGGTCCCTGTCTGTGAACTACCGGACACAGTCAAGAGGTAGTTTTTGACTTGGGAACCCTGAGTAGCTACCATCTCTGAACCACGATGCTCATGCTGTGCCAGAGTTTTCTGGGACAATATTCACACACACATGAGCTCTGGGCTGCATCTTATTTTTCTAATTCAATTTTTTTCCCATGACATAAGCTCTTCTATACTTCCATTGCCATCTACAGAGTCTGAAATAAAAATCTACGTTCGRTATCTCCCTGAGTGAGAGCCTAACTCCTGCACTAGCAACTAGCTCTGATGTTTTTCAGCCATGAAGAAACTGCCATTTCAGACATGAAATATTTGCTCTGCACCTGCACAAGGTTAACATAAGTGAACCCTGATCTATGATGAAGACTCCCAGATAGCAGGTGATAGAATAAATAAATGCTTTTTAAGAATAAATAAATTCTATTTATTTATTATAGAATTTATTTAAATTCTATTTTAAAAAATACATGATTTATTTTTAAATCAACCTTTGCCAGACTCAGATGCTTGCTCCATACATGCTCTCCTCCCTGCCATTCTCCAGGAGGTAAGAGCACAGTGGCTTCCACGCATGGGTCTACGCGACTTGCCTCAGGTCTGCACCAGACATGACCTAGAACAACCCTCGGCAAGCCCGGGTTAGCACTGCTGCAGGGACAGCTAACATCACGGAGCAGGCAACACGACCTAGAAAACAGCCTGGAGGGACTACACGGAAACGCTGCATCTTGGGTTTCACCTGGGAGCTAGCTAGGAAGCCCGCACATGCCTTCAGCAGTGAGAGTGGTGTGCTTTAACTCTTATTTTAAAGAGCTGGTCTCTGATTTTTCTCTACCAAATGATCACAGCCTTTCCTCAATATACCTCCTACTGTATAATGAGGACATATTCTTTGCATCCATTTTACTTACAATGACTTAGAGAAATAGCCTTAAGAAGGTTATTCCCAGGAACCGTAACCACCCCCTCAGAATAGCAGGTTGTTGAGCTAGTGCTGATGAGTCAGACGGGCTTTTTAATTCTGTTCTAAAAGGAATCACCACAACAGTGGAGAAGGGAGAGGAAAAATAAAAAGGGAATCGAGTGGAAAAGGCTTCCACCATCTGATGATTCATGCACCACGAGCGTGACTCACCCAGCATTACTCTGCCATTAAAACATGGAGACTGGGCTGATTAGTCACAGTAATGAATTTTTCAAGAAAGGATTCTCCCCTATAAATAATGATGACTTTGTCTGGATAGTGTTAGTGTGACTCACCTTTCCAGCATGCCGGGCAGCACCAATCGTGTCATCTGCAAAAAGAAAACATTCGTGATGGCTGCGAAGGCAGCACCAGAGAGCCACAGAACAAGGGAAGCCTCCCTTCCTCCGCAGAGCCGCTGCCACCCCCGCCACCCCAGCCGGGCTCGGGGAAGCAGGGACCATACTTTGCGTAGGCAGTTTATTTTTATTCTACCTGGATAACTTGGCTCTGTCGAGCGATGTGTGCACTGAATCTGGCGAGCCAATCCAGCTAGTAACATAATGAGAGTAAATAAAAGTGTCTTCACCACTGTGCAGCCAGCATCCACGGCGTGAAGAGAACATCAAAGCACCCGAGTGCTTTAATAGTACACGTACCAGCATTTCTCTCCCCAGAAGGGTATCCATATTCTCAACATCTGACTCTAGTTTCTCACTTAGGCCAAGATTCAGGACAAAATCCAATACATTATAGCTCCTTTTTCAATCGTTGGTTTTAAGTAACAAAAAATAAATCGTGCAGCTGAACAAGAGGAACTTGTAAAGAAAAGAATTCAAGTTTTGAAAACTCACRCAATACACCTTACTGCTCAGATGCACATACTTGGCTTTAGAGAAACGGTGATTAAAGCTCACTAGCACTAACCTCATAGAAGCAGTTATTTATTAGACAGTAATCAAAATAAGTTCACTTCTGACCACACATGGCCTTTGTGTCAGAAGGTAGCACTACTGCAACACATAAACCAAAAAGCATTTGCCGGTCACTGTTGCAACAGGAGGTCTSAACATCCCTTGCAACTTAGGACAATCATTGTGTTATATCCTTAAAATGGGTTCCAAACTTCCTGACAAAATGAGGGGAGGGTAACAGAAAACCAAGGGCACCAAAACGCAGTTCTTGCCTCCTGCTCAAACTGAGCTGTCTTGATGGCTTCACATGTGGCTCGAGTCATGTGAGAAAAAACAGCACACACGGKCTGCAGGAGCATAAAAACCTGCAGACATTTGGTTAATAAGGAAACTAACTGGACTTACTACTACAACAAACTACACACATTAGTATCACCATCACATTATCCTGTGCAAAGGGGTGAATACGGTTATAATAAAAACATACCATTTTAGGAATAAAGGGAAAAAAAAATCAGAAGGAACACTCCAGTTGATGACAGCTCACCCCGAGGAAGGCAGAGAATGATATACTGTATTTTACTAACATTTCTCATGAAGACAGAGTTCCGTAGCATGGGAAGTGCTGCTGAGCTCCAGGAAGGGACCTGGCCTGCCCCCCAGCAATGACCAGTCCCTACTTTCACCAAGCCCTGTGGCACGCTCAGCTCCCAGCGCTGCAGCATGATGTCAAGCTAAGTGTTCGGAGCTGGTAAACTTAAAAAGATTCAATGCAGCTTCAAAAGATACTATGACATCAAAGTACGCGAGAGCCTTTTCCACATATTAATGTCAAAAGCAGATGTGAAACCCACTATTATTTCTCTTAATATTGATCTCCCATCAAAAAGCAGAGGGCACCAGGCCAAGGTTTTGCCCTTTCAATAGTTTTTCTGAATAAACTGCTGGTTTCTGCAGAAATACTTTTGAAGTTGAAACCATGAGTGTTCCCCAAACTACGAAGGCTYGGACCTGCTCTTAAATAGAGGTAATCTTAGCTAGAGTAACTAGATGCTACATATAAATTGTAGACTCAAAGGAAGCCTGTTATTTTTCTGAAAGTTTGAGCTAGCATCTGTTTGGAAGAGTATTCTTGCTGCTATAAATGGCCAATTGGTTAAATTATCAGTAGTCTACTAAAGAGTTATACTTGCACACAACCATGAAAGCGATGGTGGGCTTGCCTTCCCCCCTTCTTCTTTAAATTGATTTCACATATATGCTTACCAAACACTAAGCAATGCTACCACAGCATTTGGACTAGAGCACCTTCATTTTGGCAGAGAAAATGGACCCAGATTACGTTATTTTAAAATCAACCCTTCAAAACAAATGACTAACTTCAGATGGAGATGCATTACGGAGCATTTCATTCTTTTAAAGGCAACTGTCATTTCTTGATGAGCACTTATGTACCAGAGCACTTACTACATGCTTGCAAACACTGGCACAGTATGCCAAGTTGCATTGCGTATTGTTCTGTTCTGTTCTGTTCCAGACCCATCTCCAACCTTTGGTTTTTCCCAACCAAATTTGGGAAAAAAAACCCACTACCACTTTCACTCTAAGGTGCAGAAGCTCCTGATTCAGATACAAAAGTGCACATCCACACAGCTAGATTTATATTCTACAACGGGCAATATTTTTAAAGCTCCTAGTAAAGGACCAACATATGGTCTGAAGTTAGAGCAATCTATTTCCAGTGTTTTTTATTCAGAAAAAAAATCACATCTCCCACTCTTAGTGATCACAAAGCTCATAGTCCTTTCTCACTCTGATTTCAKCAATAGAGCAGGAGCAACCTTAGGTGAAGAAAACTCATTTTTAAAGTTTAGAATGTCTCAAAAGTGATCACTCAGATGACTATAAACAGTAGGAAAAAAATGATGTAAAAATTCAAAGTTCTCTCTCACATCTTATGTACCATATGTAAAGACAAAAACACAATACTACAACTCATTCACAGCAAAGCACTCTATAGTGAGATGTTATGACTACAAATTACTTAGCACTTTTAAGCTAGAACACTCTGGAATTAAGCCTACACAACTACAAGGATGAAGCTAGAGAATGTGGACAACTTTTACTTTATTACTCAACTAAAGTCTTTAAGATTTCACTCAAAAGCCTGGGATGAAGCTAAAATAGCTAAAAGCAATTTAACTTTTTAAAGGTAAAGGGCACACCCAGACACACAAAAGCACGATGGCTACTGGAAGGTACCTCTCGGTGCCTAACAAAGGGCTCCCAAGTTCCCAAGAGCACCAGCCAGTAAGGAGTGATGAAACAATCCCGCCTAAGCCTATCCGGAAAACAGACCTTCCTTCTATGAGCGTACACTGGGACTTGTGCACTATTAGAGTAACTTTCATAATCAATTTAATTAAGCCTCTATAATTAAGGTTTTATAATGCGTCTCTTGATAAAATTTGTTAACACATCTCACAGAACAAGCTGAACAAGAACGGTATATTTGTGAAAACTTACAAGTAAACCTAAAGGTAATGCAACAAAACTGATGAAAAAAAAATCTGTGTGGCAAAGTCAGTAACCAGAGAGGCACAACACATACAAATGGAGCCAGCAGTGTAACATATTGTAAGCCTTGAGCATCTTCAGTTACTTGCCCTTGAGCAAATTCTTGCCTACAGTGGTGAGCTTTCTCCATTGAAGTCTCATTTTTAAGTCTAACTAAAAAGGAAAAGCTTCTAAAATAAGCACTTTCCCCCCTTTATGTAGGAAAGGCTGCTCAAATAGGAGCACACTTTCTCTTCTCAAGACTTGGCTATTTGCCTCAAATCCAGATCTATAAAATGCTACAGAATTCCACATTTTCCTACACTTCACCAAAACAGCCAGAGTTTGAATTAAAAACTCTTCCTGCAGCATCCATCCATCCATCCATCCACCCATCCCCTCAATGTTTCCCTATCCCATCCTCCCGCCCACGGTGCTCCCAGGCCAAGGTAGCAAGGCAGGACACCACAGCTTCCCATCTCTCCCTCTGGACCATGTGAGTGACATTCCTGACCACCTTCACAGAGCACTTGCTCATCTTTAAGTTTTGGCAGCCACACATTCTCTGCCCATTACCAAGTCATTGATTTTACTATATATTCTACTAACAATCGTTCCTCCCCTGGTGATGATTATAACTTTGAACATAAATGAAGAGAAAGCTCCTGACTGGAAAAAAATATTTATATAAATACACATACTGACGTCTTCTCAGYGTTAGTCAGCGTTACCACTTCTTAGAATTGTTTCATTTATTACCCTCTCCACSACATGGTAAATACAGTCATTCATCTAGGGTTCCACTAGGGCACAACTGTCAACTGATTTCTGCTAAGGTGCCCTTGCAGGTGGGGCACTCAGATCACTAGTGCAACCATTTAACATCCATTTCCTGACTGTCTTTCAGCACTATCACTCCTCAGCTTCTTTTGTCTATGCTCAGGTTTGTGCAAAGGAAAATTAACCCCTCCTGTCCCTTCCTTCTCAAACATACCAGCTCATTCTCCCCCCTTGTCACTCTCTTTGTGTTAAGAAATTGTGTTTTTGTTTGTTTTTTTCTAATTCAATAGCTCTAGGCTTTGTGGACACTGTCTAGAGGTATTCCCTTGTCCTGTCTGGTATTCACACCATGGCTATAATACAWCTCCCCTTCCTCTTCCATTAAGAGGGCACCTAACACTATACGGCTTTCTCAGTTCAACACAGAATAYTTAAGTAATTTGAAGTCTTAAGCAAGTTAGTAGCTTTAGCTTCTCAAACACAGTAATGATAAAAATCCTATTTTGGCCTATTAGGCCTTCGTGTCTGCCTCTCCTGACATCAGCCTGAGACATCAGTAAGGTGATCACGGGAAAGACAAGTGCAGACAGTAAAGCACMTATGTGTATGTAACACACACTTCCCCCTTCTCTATTAAGGTCATTTTCCAATGGACCACATTGGCCCGCATGCTGGTTTATCTCCCCCTTACAACACAGTTGCTCCAAACCAMCTCAGCTCCCTGCTTAATCACCCACCAAGCCAGCACTCCCTCCACTAGTTAGTCCTGCTCATTCTCCCAGAGGACACAAGCTTACACCTGACTCCCAATGCGGTCAGCACATGCGAGGCTGCAAGCAGGAACAACCTACTTGCCRTTTCTCCTGTACTAAGCAACCCTTCAAACTTGTGCAGGAGAAAGGAGCGCTCCCCAAAGCGAGCAAGGCTTTCTCTAYGCTCGTTACCTATCCATGCTTTTCTTGGGACMGCAAGTCCGGCAGCTTTGGCTTTCRGTACACGAGATGAGTCCAGTCACACCAAGTTTAGCTGTTTGTCCAGGTGCAATCAAGAGCTGCAGTGGGCACGGGTGAACTRAGAGAGGCAGCTGCAGGTGATTCAAAGGAACTAGAGGAAACAATAGCCAGCCACAACGGTGGCTTTTCAGCATATGCTGGCTAGTGAAGGTCTTCTGACTTATTCCCAGTCAGAATTGTTTAGTTTGGATCCCAATAGAAAGAGACATCAAAAAATAAAATATTAACTGCCATTACCAGAACTGCCATCAGCATTCATTGAGAAAAAAAAAAAAAATTCAATCCCTGACCAGAAACTCAAGGTAAAATTATGGAAGTAGCCGTGAAATTGGCTTATCAAATTGGTCCTTGTGTAAGGCTGTATTAAGTTTACAGTTTTCTTGAGAAAATACCACAAAAGATTCTTCATTCTATTTATGGCATCAGGACCCAAGGCACTTCTTGTTTTGTATAGTACATAAAAAAACAGAATAACTCCTGTACTGTGCATCACCATAAACATAAGACATCTACAGGACAGCTTAAATTTTTTTTCTTTTAAAACTTGTTTGGGTTTCTTTATTTTTTTCCCCCCACTAAATACACTACTAACGCTAATTTGGGGGTAGCTTGTCTTCAGTAGTTTAAGTGGTGCCTTGAAAGCAAGTCACAGCAATAGGAACATTCATCCCCAAAATTGCAATAACGGGGTGTCCTGGGACTACCTCATTATCCTGCAGACACCACAAGGAAGGGGGCAGAGAACAGGATTTGGGGAAAACAGGTTTCCTGACAGAGTTTTTAAACAAGTCCTCAAAAGCAGGGAAAGTTGCACTGCATTAGATGATCCAAGGGTTAAACAGCACAACAAGCCAGATGGATAATTTATCTGAGCCACTGAGGATTAGGACTTATCTCTCCACATAGCCTCTTTTAAATGATGCACACTGGAGCCAGCTTCCAAACACACACACACACACACACACGACAAGGTGAAGCTGGTGGAGGAGCGTTACCCTTAAGCTTGGGTAGGTGGTAACAGAACAGCCCTCAAGGCCCTTGCAGACCCAAACTGTGCTGAATAACCCGACTCCCCCACTCGCAGCCTAAGGAGCGTTGCGGATGGAGCTGAAGTTGATGCGTTTGACAGGAGAGCTACACGAGGGAGGCGGCAAAGCGAGCGCTGCCGGGGCGCAGAGCAGGCTGCTGGGGCAAGGTGGGACTGCATCACCCTGGCAGCACCAASCACCTTTCCTTACACTCCCATTCTCAAAAAAAAAAAAAGAGAGAGAGAAATAAAACAGAAATGTTGCACAGATTTGTCCTAAAGTGCTTTTTTGTTTTTCCCCTACTATTACTCTCTATGGGTTCTCAAAAAAAATAAAAATACTTACAGATGGCACATATCTCTAATGTGCTCCTCTCCCCAAAACAGTAAGCAGCTGGCATGCCTACTGTTTAATTACACAACAGCCTCATGCAGGAGGAACATTTTCAAGCCTGGAAGCTTATGCTCAAACACTGATTATACCCAGGATCAGATGCTGTTCACAGTCAAGAAAAAGTTTTCAAATGAGGGGGAAAAGATAGAAAACAAAAAAAAMCCCTCACAGCCTACCAACACACACTGATCTCGCAGCAGCTACATGCTCCGTATATTTTCCTACGTGGGGAGACAAGCACGTTCATGAAGAGGCCGACACACTGCAAGTTTTAGCAGAAAGCTATGCTAAGTTAATAGCTGACGCCAGTGACGCCAGCCAGGAACACGGGAGCCACCAAACGGCACCAGCTCCTTGCGGAGGAAGCACCACAACCCGCTGCATGTTTTTCAGGTCCGCATGCAGCAAAGCGGGCCCAAGGCGCTCGTGCGGCCCGCCAGGGACAGGTGTTCAGTGCCTGGATGGCACTTCCCGGTTTTCTCGGGCGCCTCCGAAGCGCCGCGTTCCCAATCGGGGCGCTCCCTCTGCTGGCCCGCACGGCGCTCGCACCGCRGCCGCGACGCATCGCGGAGGCGGCTCCGGGACCCAAGCTGAACCCCTTCCATTCGGGCACGGGCTGGCAAAGGCTCTGCGGAAACTTGGACACAAGTTGGCAAGGTCTCTGCAAAAGGAGCGATTGATCTGCTTCTGGCAGCAGCACCCTGATGTGCGCGGTGCCACCCGGTCACACAGCGGCTGCCTTGTTCACCGTTTTGCTCCTACCTTAATTAAGTGTGAAAAGTCTTACAGAAGAGATGTTTCCAAAGGTGCCTCCTCACACAGAAACTAAATGACCAGAGAGCCTCCCAGGCAGCACGTGCTAGAGGAATTTACTACTCTACCTAATATGAACAGTTGCAAGAAGTAAAATCTTTCAAGTCAGCTCCAAAATGGCTAATATTTTTGGCTTCAAGGCAAGAAGTGAGCCCCAAGCTACTGCAGATACAAGCTTATTCTCACACGTCAGAGAACAGTAAGCTTTAGCAGTGAAAAGCCACGAGGGTTTCTTCAGCATTCTTGTGTAATGCACTCATTGATGTCCCATGCCACACAATGTTATAGCTTTAAAATAAATGGCTGATTTTTTTTTAATGGACCTCATTTGAATAAGGAAACAGTGACACGTTTAGACACAAGTCACACTGAAACTTGAAAAACTAACGATTTACAAGAACAACTAAAATCAGGAGCATGAAGGAGCATCAAGTGTTTTGTGCTCATTCCTTGCTCTTGTGAATAGTAAGTACCTTTATTAAGTTTTATTAAACTTAATTAACCTTCATTAAAATTTTATTTTATGCAATAATCAGGACAGACTGATAAAAACAGAATCATAACCCTTAGCTTACTCTAAGATGAAAAACAGAACTGTTCCCATAGGTGAATGCTATTTATTCAARCAATCAAATCTGAAATATTTATTGGTTTTGAATTAGTAAGGCTTCAAGGACAAGTGTGGGTAACAGGGCACTTACCTTACAAACGGACATGACGTTAATGTTAACCATTTTGTCAATTGCCTGCAAGAGAAAAGGTTGGATTTATTTGTTATTTGATCAGTATTTTTTATTTGTTCTTGCATGTGCCAAGATACATTAAATATTTCACTGAGATCATCCACATTTGCTCCCTTCTCCTCCTACTTAGATAACAGGAGCAATGACTAACTTCAAGAATACAAACTCTGAATTGTTCTTGGTCAAGTTTTGGTTTTGACAAAGCATTCTTTCTAATAAAAAACAACACAGATTTATCACATAAACAATGTCTTCTCCTGCAGTTATCTGTACTATTCCAGAACTGTGATATATTGATATTTTAAACACGTTCACCATAAAACCCCCAAATTTAAGAACATATTCTCTGACTGTATTTGCTCTTCAACATTTTATAACACCCGTACTTAGTTTACTCATCAGATAAAAACTGTTCTTCTGAAAAGTACTACGTAGCTTATCTGGAGGTAAACTGAAAGCACAGGTACATCTCCTAATGCTCTGGTCGAAGCACAAAAGCAGAACAGACCAACACTTAGCTGTGGGTGTCTTTAGATACAAAAAGCAGCCACAAGGGAAAGCATTCAAACCCACAGATTCCAAAACCAAGAGCATCCCTAAATGAAGACGGAATTACAGCAGCTACAGTATATTTAAACTCATTACAGCATTCTAGCATACGCAGTTTCCATTCACGTAGCTGCTTACCTCTCCTGCAGAAATACCTCACTAGCTAAAAGGAATCACAGAACAACAACGTCCGGATGAGATCATAAAGAAGATGGGTCAGATATTGACATCAGAGCATCTGTCTAAAATAGATACACTCTTCTGTACTTCAATTTCTGTATTACAATATTACAGGAAAAAGTCCAGGCTGCCATCAAATGAATTTTGCTTTACTACTCAGATCCTCTTTGCCTTTTGAGTCTCTAATTCTAAATCAAAAAGCCCATTTAAGCAGGTACCTTCACAAATCTTGGGTCACACTTTAGTCGTGTATAATGACTGATTAGTGCTAACAATAAGAATCCCCAAGGTAACACAAAACACTTACATTATCCAGGTCTGGAATATCAACAAAATATTCGGGATAAGCATACGAAATTCCCACGTTGTTGACTGAAATAGAAGAAACAAGTCGTATTGAGAACAGCTGGATGGTATCTGGCTTCTGACACTCTGATTCATGAGAACTTCCAAGCACCAGATTAAAAACGTTGCAGTCAAACATTCTAGCTCGATGCAACAAGCTTCCTCATCTGCAAACACACTTGTATGCACAACTGGAAAGTGAGAAAGAATAGGCAAGCCCTTTTAAACACATAAATAGTAATAGTGAACATCTAAATCCTGGCACATTTAGCCCATCTTCCATTGCTTCTTACAACATAGCAGAAGGATTTTTTTTTTTTTTTTTTTTTTTTTTGGAAATGCCAGGGCGCACCGTTTAAACGTATAAGATGCAGTCACAGATGGAGCTGAGCCCAAAACACCCGCCAGTACCTTGCAACACGTGAAACTGTTTGAACACTGTCCTTTCAAAAATTTTTTTAAAAAAGAGGAAAAAATAGGAAAAAAACCCCACAGAGCAAGTTTCCTCAACACTTTTCTGGGACACTTCTCCTCTTGCTGGCATATTCCAAGGCCTGCAGACCGGGAGCAGCCTGACACCCAGGCCATGGCCCTGTGGAGGCCGCCATCCATCATGTCCCATCCCATCCCATCCCATCCCATCCCATCCCATCCCATGCCATGCCGTGCCGCTCTGGGCCGAGGGCGGCCCGGGAAGGGAGCGGCTGCTCGGCGGCGCCTCGGCAGCCGCGCGGGACGGTAGGTGGCAGCAAGAGGCCGGGCCGCCGCGCGCCCGAGCGGCCTGTGCGGCGGGACGAGGCGCCGCTCGCCCGGCGTGCGGGAGGCCGCACGTCCCCACGGCCTCGGCGCACGGGGCGGCCTGCGCCTGTGACAGGGATGCTCTGCGTCTCGACATGGCTTCTGGTTTGCCTGCACTGCATTCCTAGACTCTGTGCATGGAGATTCACCACGGCCAACTGCTGTCCTGCTCACCCCATGCATGCCCTTGGGATCTGGGCAATCTTTGCCTATTGGCAGCATCTAAAAATAATCAACCCAATGAAWGCATTAATTGCTCAAACCTCTTTTTTTTTTTTTAATATTTTTCTCTCAGTGCATCACTTGAGAGCAGCAAGGTTTTGCTCTCAGGCAAGAAACACTCATTCTCTAATCTCCATACAGGTAGTGGAAAACTTCTACTGTCATTAGGAAAGAATACAGCTCCATAGGCACAGTTTCTTCAAACTTAATAAAACACACTGATTTGGAGACAGAAAACACACACACACACACACACACACACACACACACACACACACACACACACCAGCAAATGGGATCTGTGTTTCCTAAGGATCTGTTGCTCATCTTACGCAAGTGAGTCTTGTGACATTCGGTTGCTGTGGCAACATTTTACATTTATATAGTGTCTTATTATGCCCCAGAAAATCCCCAAGTGCTATTTACATACACATTGAACRCCGCTGTTCAGCTCCAGCGGAGAGGTACACGTGGGAAAGGGGGTAAGAAGCAAGGTCAAGAACATTGGTGCATTCTTTCTACTTTTTATTTTTTAAATAGCCTCTAAACCTCTGTCAAAAGTGACCATTTTAACATCCAACCTGTAAGATATTTAGATATCTAAAGACATTCAACATGTGCAGGAAATGTACAGGAAAGTCCTGGCTAAAGTTCATAAGCTTAATTCAGAGATCGTCTCAAGTGACAGCTTCTTTAKTCAGGATCTCTTGCTCTATTTACAGGAGCCCCTAGTAACACGTGTTAAGTTTTAACTTTTAAATAATCTTAAAAAGTATCAGGAATTGATGAGAACAGGGTCTTGGCAAACTCATGGAAGACATTTAGTATATCTGGGAACAGATTAAACTTCAAAGGAGAAAGCCTAATCTTGCCATTTCAAGAATAAGCCAAAAGAATTTCTCCTATTTTTCATCCTGAATGAAAGCGTTTTTCAGTCTGTCTCCGTAGAAAGAATTTTGGCTATGAGCAGTGACAGTCTGGGGACAATCCTGGGCGATTCCTCCAAATTCAGCATATTTCATGACTCATGCTACAGAGATTGTAACACAAAACTCACACTTCTTTCTAGAAACTGGATGCCAGACACGTACCCTTCCAGCTTAAGCAATCTTTTTCTCCCGTATCACATTTTGCTGCTGTTTTGAACTCAAAACAAATACACATATGTATAGTTCTCAGTCTGCATAGGTATATTTTACCTGGACAGCACAAGATGTTAAATTTCTTTTGAGTATCAGTGATTTAAGAACAGCAGGGGAAGGATTTCCCACCTCTGCCTGTTTAACATATTGCTGTAGCTAGCACATGTTTGAAGTCACTGACAGACGCTGTTTTGAACACACAGCAAAACATTATGCAAACTCTTTTAGCCTTCCTACATGGGTGAGGAGAAGCTTCCAAATAGGAAGTTTACAAGAACTTCARTCTGTAAGTAATTTATATAGCTGCAGAGAATCTAACTCATGAGAAGCTCAGTCTCGTGCAGTAGATAATGAAGACTCCCGTGCCTAAATACAAGACTACTGCAGATAAGCAACTATGCTACCAAAAACGCCATCAATCTAGGTGAGAACCAAGGAATAAAATGCACACTAACCCAAGTACTTACTGGTGTGGTGATGTTTTCATTTCAACCCATATTTTCTCATGTAAATGTGCAAAACACAGATTAGCAAAAGCTATATACTGGGTTGTAACAAATGCTGAAGAACTTAAAATTTAAGGCACTAAAGCATGAAATTAATTGTCATTAAAAAATTAAGATACTGTCTTTCTAGAGTAGCCATAATCTGCGTGAAGAAATGAAATGGACAAGTGGTTTCAATAATACAGCTACAGCTGGGGAGTAAAGCACTGACTCAGGGACACTGATGATCTCAAGCACAAGGTCTACTAAAATGGCCAGTGAATATTTCCACTAATTAGAAGAGAACCCTGTAAACACTCACTGGCGATGGCTACAAGAAGAAGGAAAGGAACTCCACTAGAGAAWACACAGCTCCTAAACACTTAGTTGCTATTTTTTACTTCTAGTTACTAGGTTTTTAGTCAAGCTATTCCCATAAATAAAAGACAGAACCAGGCTCTCCTTGGGGAACGTGTTTGGTTTTCTAAGCTTGGCCA
The DNA here is from genome assembly GCF_003342845.1 of Nothoprocta perdicaria. Lineage (NCBI taxonomy): Eukaryota > Metazoa > Chordata > Aves > Tinamiformes > Tinamidae > Nothoprocta > Nothoprocta perdicaria. The sequence goes on from NW_020454649.1 coordinate 179,258, forward strand.
AATCTCCAAACCCACTCACTGCTCTMGTTCCCTCTCTGGTCAAGACTATAAGAAGTCAGAATTGCATGATTCTGTATATTCATTAGAGCCTTATGATAGTTAAATAAAAACAGCTTTCAGTTTTGATGTGCACTTCACAGTAAAAAGCTTGCTAGCATTTTGGGAAATTTAAGTTGATCTACTACTGTTCTGTAGCAACTACTGCGTGACAGGCAACTTGGATTCTTACATTTGAGTTGATTTTGACAGGACAGATTAAACATTAATTCTAATCTTCAATGCAACTGCTTCTTTGTGATTTATTTCCCTCAGAGATAAAAAAAAATAAGGCATTCACATTCACAGCTTTACTATTAATTTTCTTTACTCAGAATGCATTGTGGAGATGCTCTGGCAGTTATTACTCTTTTAGGCGGATTTGAACTATTTCAGCACTTAAATACTGGACATCATGAGTTGCATGTACCACAGTGTCTCAAAAAAAAGTTTTAGGGAACATTCTGGGCTTTATCCTTCAATCAAGTTATTTTAAAAATGAGTTCCAGCCCCAATTAGCTGTCTGGAACAAGGACTTGACAAAATGGCATGCAAATCTGAACTACAAGTCTTTAAAAATCTCAAGCCTTTTGTTCATCATCAGAGGTTCTCACCCCTACATACAGAAATGCAGAAATCTAAACTAAAAACTTCTCACAGAATCACAGAATGGTTGAGGTTGGAAGGGACCTCTAGAGATCATCTAGTCCAATCTTCCTGCTCAAGCAGGGACTCCTACAGCATGAGACATCCAGGTGGGTCTGAAGACCTCCAGAGAAGGAGACTCCACAACCTCCCTGGGCAGCCTGTTCAGGGCTCTGTCACCCTCACAGTGAAGAAGTTCTTCCTCACATGCCTTTTGAAGCAGGAGTGACTTGATTCTACATTCTAGTGATTAAATTTCAACAGTTGTGTAATTAATAGTTAGCAGTTTTCCCACAGGGCTTTACTGCTAAGCTGAAATGAACTATCTGGAGCTTGCTTAGATTTGTGCAGGACATTAGGTCAGGTAACTGCGTGTGCAGTCCTGAGCAAAAAGGGGCCCTCAACAACACCAGAACATGTCAAAAACACTGGGCAAGCAACACAGCTCCGAGAACCTAAGCTCGTGTGCAAGCACCACCTTGTGTGTGTGTGTGTGTGTGTGTGTGATATGTACCCAGCAAACAGTGACCTGGTTTAGTGAGGCCGTCTACCAGCTTTCGGAAAGGGCTTCCAATGCACTCTAATGGGGGAAAAGGTTAGCTGGCACATCCAGACAAAAACCTCAGTATGAAAGATGGAGAGAGCGGATACAAACCTAGAACGCCAATCTCCAGGCCTTCCAATCCCGCTTTGATTCTATTGTAAATATCTTCTCTCTCTCCAAAGTCCGCCACAATAACTGTTGTTTCCACTTTGTACTTCTCCTCTAAGGGGGAAAAAGAAAGTTTGACAAGGTTGCATATTCAAATGTTAAAGATATGTCTGTTGGTAGGGTTTAAAAAAACAGTAACAAGTAGACAATATTATGCAGTAATATTTTCATTTCTTCAACATTAGTCCTTAATTTTCATATGAAACCAGTCTGCAACAATAAGCAACTTCTGTCAAGAACATTCTAAATCTCAAATGATTCAGCCTATTTGGTTCATAAGGGACCACAAAGACGGCAAGAAAACAAGTTACACACATGCACACAGTGTTCAAGTACAGCTCGACAAGAACTTTTCCAGTTTAAGGAAAACAACAAATGAGTTGCTGCAGACCAAACAAAGCACTTGTGTGTATTTTGAGTATTTAATATCTTGAGCATAATGACCAAAGGAAACATATGTGTGAGCAGCAACAGCAGAGCTGCAAGTCTAATGATTCCAGCCCTCCTGAAATACACTGTCATCGTCATTCTTGGCAGGCCAGGAAACACACATACGGACAAATATATTTTGAAGTGAAAAAGCATTAAGAATGCCTCCTATGAGAAATARTGCTGTCCCCATCAAGGCAGATTCATTGCATTTAATTAATGTCCTCTCAGGCTTCGAAAGCACGAGACGGTCACTCGGCACTCAGGGATCTGGGTGTTCTCCCGCACCCAACCGCTACCTTGGCGCTAAGGAAGCCGCATTCACCTCGAGAACCGTTTCACAGCACTTCACCCCCACGGCCATTCATAAAAGCAGTGTCAATTTAAAGGAGAAGAATCATTCACAAAAAGATTAGAAGCAGCCAGATTCCCGTGATGCTCTTTTCCATTCAAGGGAAAGCAGCGACTCCCCTGACTCCCTCCTCCATTCATGCAGAATCATGAATCTCCCCAACGCTGGCTCCGCCGGCCGCCTCGGCCCCCTCCCCACAACAGCCCTCATGGCAGATGAGATTATTGTCCTCCTCCTTCCCCCTTCCCCACCCGCGAACGCCTCATCTCTCAGGAGCAGCTGCATTGTTTAAAAATCCCCTGGGAGATGTTGCTATGTCAAATGACGACGTAAATAGCATTAAGCCCCTACTGCAGCAGCGGTCTTGTGATCGCGTCAGAAGAAAATCGAGTCCAACGTGTTTTTTCCCCTTTTTTTTTTTTTTTTCCTGGGGGGGAACGGTGGGGGGGTGGCAAGGGGAATAGAGAGGTTCTATTTTTGGACACAGCTGTTCTAATATTTAACATACACATCTGAATTCTTACAGGAGAGTGAATTTAAGGCAACACTACATGAGATGTGTGCAAGGGAGCCGGGAGGGCAAACGCAGGAGAGGGAACATTTCTGCACACATGCCATTTGCTCCTGTTTTACAGTATCTGCAGCTGCCTCCGCTGATATTCAGATGCCTCATTAAATCCAATTTTTTTAAAAGGATTCCTCCCCTCCTCCAGCTTGCTCAGTTTTTACTGGCCCCTTTAAACATAATACTCATTAGGATTGCTACGAATTTATCCAAGATTTTCTAAATCATTAGAAAAATAGRGGAAAAAAAAATCTGAAAACCAAATTCTACATATATTTTGAAGTTCTCACACCACTTGCACCACAACACCCATTGAAAAGCCAGCTAAAACCAGTACACTTACACTACCTACACGAGACACCTATAGGTGCATGCAGCACCTCTGCAGCCTGAGGTCGGGTAGTACCACAGATTCAAAATACGAGTAGTGAGAAGTTATCGGCTCTGTGCACCGCGGGGCTCTCCTGCCCGGCAGGTTCCACACTCCGGGCGAGCTCCACGTCTCCTGACGCTGTTCGGGGATTACGCAGCCCTGAGGAGCCCCTGCCCGGCTCCATAGCCTGCAGCACGAGGAGGGCCACGGCACCAGGGAAGGATAAGAAGATAGATCTGCTAAAACAGCTCTAGGTAAATGATGAGGCAATGAGGCAAGTGATAGCACCAATTGGTCCCGCCGCAGCCCCTGCTCGCAGGCACCAGGGCTCAAGGGTGCTCTGCCCTGCAGGAGCAAAGGGACAAGGACATCCTGGGATCCTGAGGAGGACTGTGCTGCCCTYGGGCAGCCTAGAAAACACAAGGGCACGTCCTTGTTCTCTCGGCCTTTTCTCTATTCCGCTACCTGGAAGTGGACAGGCCTCTTCCTAAGCCAGGGCATTAGCAGTGACTGCACTCTGCCCTACTCAAGGGCAAAAAAAMCGAACCTTCTTGCAAGAGACTTCAGCTTGTAGGCCCTAAGGGAATCCGTGGAGCCACAGGTAGCGTGGGGAGGAGAGCAAACCAGCTCGGGCAGGCAAAAACTCAAAGATCTGAAATGGCTGATACTGCCAGAGTGTCCAGGGTGCCGGGTGACCCTCGACAAGCAAGAATAATGATCTGTGATTGCAACCAGTATTTCAACTGTCCCTCTTTAGGAGAGGGCTGAATACTGCAGCACCAAGTTACCAGGCACTCTGCAGCAGTCACCACCTACCTATTGGGTCTCAAACTTGGAAAAAGGTTCAGCAAAGGTTCACATACCCAAGATCTGAAATGCCATTGCACAGATGGTCATCCTCATACTTCTTTTCTAAAATTCTCAGGGGAAATCAGTACTGACCCTACAAGTAGATTTAACCTCCATTTCCACTTGACGAGCTACTCTACAGGGCTTGTTCTGACCCTTAGTCAAGGTTTCTAGTAACTTAGCAAGAGAGCAACTTAGTGCAACAGGAGATGGGTGGTCTAATAAGAGACGACATCATCTTCAACAGTTTCCTTCACAAGTCATCTAAACACCCTTTCATTTGCCAAATAAGCTGTGATGCACAAGAAAAGCCCTTACAAAACATTTCCATGGCTAGGAGAAGGTTGAATGAACTAATAATCAGAACAAGGATAGAGCTYGGCCTGAATAGTGACAATATTGAGCAGAGACCCTATGACAGGTACATCCAGGATCAAGAGATAAAATTCCACCTTATATCATGATTCCTGGGAATCATCATTGCATGCCTATCATTTGCTGCTTGGGAGTAAAACCGAATCCAACTTCCTGTTTTGCTGGAAGCATGACTGATGGGCTGTTCCAGACGTAGGCAACGTCCCCATTTCCTGGGAAGCGCCGGGTCCATGTTTCAGAGCGGGCATGGAGCAGAGGAGGGCTCGAGGCACGGGATGGCCCAAAACTCATCTACACGTTATATCAAGCAGTGATACTCCTGGATAGGAAATTGGCAGTACAGCACGCTCTAGGCAAAGACTTATGGAGAGCACTTCTTGGACATGTGCATCTTCCTCAGGCAAAGCAAGCATCTGTTACTTGGATCAGAGGATGATATAGATGTTGTACAAGACAAAAAGCCAAAACAAGCTTCCGTAGAAGATACTGACAGAGATTCTTTAAAAGACACAGAGAGCAACCCAAGAACAGTCAGACCACATCCCAAACCAATAAGGCAGAATACAAGGCACATTAGAAGACAAAACTGAAAAAAAATCTCACTTTTTCCTCAAGGGGAATGGAACATACATCCCTACACAGTATAGGATGAGAAGAACTAACAAAAATAGATGTGCTTTACCACAGACTTTCCATATATACACACACACGCCATCAGAAATAAACATTTTTTTGAGTGATTATCCATAAAAACACTACTTGGGTATCCCCAGAAAGCGGACTTGCAGCGTGTCTCTCACATTGTTAGGGCACTGTTACTTAAAAAGAACAAAGACTTAGGTGGCCATTTTACGTCAGCCCACAAGTCCACCTAAGCAAATACTCACTTTCTTGTGGCAGACACTGAGAGAAGGAGCACAAAGCAATTAGGGAAGTGCATAACAATATTTCCTTAAATTGTTACCCCAACCTCCAACACTCAAGCTCCAACAGYTTGTTACTCAAACTTCCTGAGCTGGAAGTGTCTGTCTGATGGCCTTTAACAGAAGCTTTCTCCACTCTTCTATAACCACTTTGCACCTTTCCCAACTTCCAGCACCCACTGCACCCCTTTGCTGCTGAACCTGCCACGAGCAGAACTCATCAGATTTCAAAACAGTGTATTCATGCTCACACCAAKTGCTCCATATGGTTCAAGATTTTCATTTGCTGCTTCTTCCTCAGCCCTAACTATTTTCTTTCCCATTCCTGTCACTATGACTTGATAGTGCATTGATACTGAGTTGCTATCACTTAAGTGGCAACTTATTTTCATTCTTTCTGAGCCAGAGGACACCCAGACAGATGTTAACGTTTCCTTTTGCTCATTTTCCAGACTTTTCAATTCCCTAAGTCAGACTTCCTGGAGGCATCTTCTAGATTTTTTTCAAAAACTTGAATCTGCCCCTTTCTGCTTTTAAAAATCTTATTCCAAAAAAATTCTCACAAGCTTTAGGAAAGTGGAAAGGAAATGGGTGGAGAGAGAAGAGGAGAAAAAAAAAAAAGCCCCCTCATCTCCCTTTTTCCTTCTATTTTCCGTCTAAGAGGTCCCCACTATAAGGAATTCATGTACACTTACTCTTTAAAAAGAGTAATAATGCATAATGCTGTGTCCAGATACTAATAATCTTCCTAAAATCTTTCTTATTTCTTATTTTTCTTATTTTTATTCTGCCTAAAGTCTATGGAAGTTTTAACACACAAAAGTTTGATTAGAGACTGTCTGGTATTTTAAAACCAAAGCAAGCTGGCAAGCTCAGGATGTTCATTGAAAGGATACTCATGTATTCATGCATGATTTAAGTCATCAATATTTCATAGAAAAATAATATCTGCTTACGCAGATGTGACACCACCGTTTCCTTGCAAAGGCCCAGGAACTCCAAGCATGAAGACCCTTTAGGAGGACGTTTCTGCCCGCGAGGCCCCGTTTATGTTGTGGAGGGCAGCAGCAGCTCCAGATTCACCACGAGGTCGGACGCCGGGAGCCAGAGCAGGGCCAGGACACGCTGCGGCGGGTGSGCGCTGCCCAGGGCACAAACACCTTGGCCGGGGGGCAACCAGCAGCACTCATGGGGCTGAAGACAGAGGCAGGGAAGGGTGGGCAACCCCACGGCACAGAGTCCCCCAGCACCCCGCACAGCAGGCGAGCAGACACCCATTTCCCATCTATAAAGCACCCAGTTGCAACCCTATCAGGTGAGAGGAAARCCAGGTCTGTTTAATTAAGTCGAAAGGTCGGACAGAGGTCTAACTTCCAGAAAAACCTACCCAATCTCTTGCTATGCAAGAGAAACACTAATCTAAGGGATTAGGCAACCTAGGGCAACTTTTGTTACAGAAAGAGTCAGGCACAAAATGGTATTATGCACCTGAAGCCTCAAGAAAAATAAAGCTATGATTATAATAAAGTTACAAACTACAGGGAGCTGCCTCCTAAATGAATGTGACACGAAAGTGAGAATGTAACTAAAAGCKGAGCATTTTCAGATTTGTTTTTCTTTTTAAAGGAGACTTGCAAATAATTCAAAGTATCAACTCCCTGAACTGCGATCTTGGTCGAGAGGCTAAATGCTAAGGAAATTCAGTTCTTACCCCTAACCCCACTCTCCCCATCTCCAGGAAGTAGTTTGGCATATGCAGATGCAAAGGCAGACACTCTTGGCTAGTGGTCAAGGGAAGGAGCTTAACTCATGCAACAGAAAYATGCATCACCATCAGTTTTAACCCRGAGTTAAAACAAAACCCACCTTGCAGGGACACTAGAAGACCACTGCTCCCAACCACGTCCCGCTAGTGCTGGCACTGCCTGTTCCAAAGCAGCCAGATGGACCGGCTTGCACCTTTGCTGGGTATGTTCAAACCAGCCAACCTCACAACAAAGAGGCTGCAGATCGACCACGATCCACCTTGTAGGTAACCCCGGGAATGGTTATTTCAAGCTCAGGACAGGTACATGAAAACACGCTAACTGGAACTGCAGCAGCTCATCCATCTACATCRAGCACCCAGCAGGAAAGCTGGCACCTCAGCGCTACGGGCCAGGGCAAGTGCCTGCAGGAACAATAAAGAAGCTTCCCTTGGTCTTGGGCTKCAGGGTGGCCAGAGGTAAAAGCCAAGCAACAGCTAAAGAAACAAAAACAGCTGCCCTCCTTCAGCAGGCTGGAAGGGAGCGGTGGGTGAAGGACAAGTGAGGAGCTAACTACACCTGCCAATGAAGACATCATCTTTTCAACAGGGCTGCGGTGCAAAAACTCACCTAGCCCAGTGTCCAGCCTCTGGAAATTGTAATACAGTTTGCAAACTTCCAATAAATTGGAAGAAGTCGTGAGATGAAAGCCAAACCTGAAAAACTCCTGCTGTTGAGTACGCATCTACACATCTCCAGAGCAGAAACAAAGAATTTTAAAATACAGTTACTGTAAACAGCTCTGCAAACTTTCTTTTTAATAAAGGTGGAGACACATCTGTTTTTCCAATATGCCCAATTTGGGACTTCCAGAGTTTAGAGAAGTAGCACAGCGGATGTGTTTTATGCATGGAATCCATTTTCCAGAAGCACTGAGTACTTTTAGACTGGTGACAGCAGATTTTTACTACACCCTGATGTTATTCATCCATTTAGAAGCACCTTAAGGTGAGTACAATCAGCTGGGTATAACAAAACCCAGCTTTTTCTGATCATTTTGTGTAATAGCTTAGACCACAAGAAATTAGTTTTCCTTTACAGCAGAACAGAGACCAGCTGCTAATAAGGATCTCAGCTAACCAAAGTCCAAGATATTCAGAAGGACACTGATCCAGAAGGACAAGCAAAACAGGATGCTCAAGTTAGGTATAGCCAAATACAGAAGCGCCAAAGACCTGCAGTGAGTGACATCTGCCTGAAGTAAGAGCAGAAACCTTGAAGAACCTGGCACATTCTTGAGGAATTGTATCAGGACAGAACAAGCAGCACAAGAGATGGAGAAACACTTATCCAGAGCAAAGTCTCTGGACTCTGTCTTGTGTATTTTGCTTACATTTCAATCGGCATGTCCATAGGGGGAAAAGGTGCGTGCCTCAAAGGGGAGCCTCTGAGAAGAGGTTAGCTGTTTCAGCCCTTGTTTTGAGCAACAGGATGATGCTTTTCATTCCTGTGAAAGCAGAAACAAACCCCAGGGGTCTAGAGAGCAGGACAGGAGCTTAGGGAGCGTCGGTGCTGTGCCCCGAGGGATGCCACACAACAGGGATGCTGCGCAGGAGACCGCGAGTGCTCCGACATCCAGCGCGGGCACACGCACCTAAGGGGCAGATGTTTCCACAGAGCTCGGAAGCAGAGTCCTGCTAACTTAAGGAATAAACACCAGCTGAAATAAACCGTAGCAGATAGACAGTTTGGTTTGTGCTCATTCACAACAAAGATCCACGTCATATCCTATCACTTGCAGCCTAGCAGAATGATTGAATGCTTACATAAAATTTAAAAGAATTTCCTATATTAAATTACATTTTTTAAAAGCATATGTGCATGTATACATTTGGTCAAGCACTACAAAATAACTCAGGGTCACTTTGTGCTACTACACATGCACCATTGTTGGGGAATTCCTTATATACTACACTGCCTGCTCATAGCTTCATAGGTGCAGTGTACAGAAATAGCGAGTAATTCCAAAAAATCTAGTCATACAAGACTCTAGCACAGGAAAAAATTCCAGAGCTCATTTAACGTGCTAGTATTCCGCTAAAGAACTTTCAGAGTACAAATACATGTGTTTGTGTATGTGTGTGCATCTCAATCAGAAATATCCATCAATAAGCCCATTCACCCAAATAATATGCTAGATATTGTACGCTTTCCTAGACGAAGTTTGTTCTAATTAGAAAGCCAACTAAAAATACATCACGGAGCAGCCTGTAGAGCAGCTGCAGGCGCAAGCAGCCCGGAGGAGCGAAGGGCGGCAGTGCGAGCAGCCCGGCCAGCACAACGTTCCCCACATCAACAGCCCCTCAGTCCATCAGCCCCAGCCTCAGCTCCACGAGGCCGAGCCCTCCCCATCGCGCCCCACAGCGGGGCCGTGGGGCAGGSGTGAGGGGTGTCGTGAGGGGCACCGTGAGCGTCGCAGGCGCCGGCACAGGCGGCTYCTCCCAAAGCGGCCGCCACGACTCGGCTCTGTGGGAGAACTTCCCAGGACACAACCACAAGCTGATTCCAAGAGAGTGCAATATGAGGGAGGGGAATATTATGTTATGCTGCATCATGCATGAAGATATTTTCAGTTGAAAAAGTCATTTTAGGGAAAGTATATGGATTAGAAATTATGACTTTCCCAATTTTCCCAGTTTTACTCCTAAAAACATGAAARTGACGGCCAGTATTTCTCTAGCAGAGAAGTCTATTGTTTAATCTTTCTGACAGCAAGAATGATTTGCTGTAATGAAACTCAGCTTGCTAGAAGATGACAAGACATTCATAGCTTAGCTTAGAGCTACTAACCTTCTGTGCGTTAAAGCAGATGCAGCTTCTCCTCCCTGCTCAACTCTAATGAAGTTGGTGCAGAGTGACACTAAACCTTCATGGGGGATGATTTCTAGTTCTTCATGCCAGGTCTCAGGCACACCAAACAAGCCACGCACCCCATTGATCCCACTGCCTAGTGGGGCAAACATTAAGACTCATTTGTGGCATRCCAAGTTATTCCTGAACCTACTAATACAGTGCGGAAGATGCTACTTCTGATATAGTTTGCATTTGGAATAGAAACCCACAGCACCAAATTTACCTGATCTTTACCTTTTTTTTTTTCTGGAATTTATGAGCTTGCCAGCTATCAACAAATCACTGTAATTTCTGCACAGGAATAGTCCTGGGCAGGGAATGTGTGTGTATGTGACTCACAGGAGCAAACTTCCAACCCTTCTCTCTTGAAAAAGGCCAACTCAGTCTCATTTTGTGTGAAAAAATCACCATCTATCAAAGTTGCCAGATCAGTGTCTCATAACTGCTCCTCTCTATGGCCACCATCAACCAAGAGAAACCCATCAGAAACCCTTCCACTTCATCCAAAGGAAAACTTAAGTCGTGAAGCTCATTTTGAATCAAAGATCTCGAGGCTACAATTTTATGTGAAGAGTGACTTCAGCACCTCAAAACAAAACCAAAATATTTGAAGMCGTTTTGTCAAGTCCAAGAAATACAAGGGGCTTTAAAGTATGTCAAGCTCTACCTGGCTCAGATGATGGAAGGCTGCAGACACATTAATTTACCTTGAAACAGATCGCAGAAGGTCAAAATAGCTGCCAGACATAGTTAGCCTTCAAGTTAAAACTCAGAAAAGTGAACCCTGTTGTTCCTRTGCAAGAGAAGCAAGACGATGATATCCCGTCCTCACTGGGTTTGCCTGCATTACAGCATCTTACTTCTATTAAGCTCACAGTTCTTCCCAGTAGCTCCGGGACGCAGGAGGATTCACGTCATCTCCCTTGGAGGGATGGGGGAGCAAATGTGTGTGGCAGGGCAAGAACCAAGAGGTCAGGTACTTCAGTGGAGATGCAGCTGAGCTGCAGCCTGGGAAAACGCTCACGCGGAGGGCAGATCTGCCACGAGGGGACATTGGCCATTGGCAGCATTAGAAAATAGTTCAGGCAAGCACAGCTATCAGCAGCAAGTCTGCTTCGAAACACTAGCAGGAATCCTGTTACAGTCAAAGAAAAAGGCACTGGAGCCACCTGCCCAGTAACCAAGGAAGGTTCTGCTTTTGGCACCGTGCTCCACTGCTTTCCTGTTTATTAGCAATCACGTCCCAGCAGCGAGAACATGATGGATAAAATCCAAATACGACAACTAGCACTTTATGACAATGAGGCTGAAAAGCCTCAGGAATCCACACTAGTTCAAGATGAAGCTCCTCACAAAGTAACTCCCAGAATATTGCGAAGTGAGCTCAGGTCACTTATTAGAAGCAGAAAGTCAACTAGCAATTTAAGATTTTAAGAAAATCTTAAAATCTTTAAGATTTTAAGAAAATCTTAAATTCAAATTTTAAGAAAAAAAGTTTTTACACAGATATATCAGAATTCAAATAAGCTGGTTCTTATTTGAGGGAAATTAGCAAGCTGAGGTACAAACCCAAGGTTTTGGGCATTTGTTCTTAGGCAGTGGAGACATAAGATGTCCCAGTCTGACCATATTTGTGAGAATATGTTAGAAAATCTAGAATTCTCCAGTCCAAAAAAAAATATTTGGAGCTAATACTAACACTCGAGTCTTCATAATTCTAACAGTCCCCATCTGAAAGAACCAGAGATTAAAGTACTGAATTACCTAGTGACTAGCAAATTGGAATTTTGGATTTGGATTCCAATTGGAATTGGAATTCACTGAAGAAGAAAGTCAACATTTGTCCTAAACGTTCAGAGAGAGCCCCACTCCGCTGCTTCCCCTGTGACAACAGTTAGGGCACTTGCCTTTTGTACAGTTATCACTCCTACCAAACACGTCCTAGGAGCACAAGATGGGATTCTCCTGCAGGCGAATGCACCTGGTTAAGGGGACCCTCCCAGAGGGAAGGCACGGATGCCAGKGAGCAGCTAGACCCTTGCCAGTACRGGCAGCATTGTGAGCGGCGAGGAGGAGGAAGGACCACAAACCCTGAACGTCTCGCACCACGCAAGGGCTGGAACGGCTTGGGCTGAGACAGCCRTTCTTCCATACAGTGACTCACAGATTCACAGATTCACAGAATATTTAAGGTTGGAAGGGACCTCTACAGATCATCTAGTCCAACCTTCCTGCTCAAGCAGGCACACCTASAGCATGTGGCACAGGGTGGCATCCAGGCGGGTTTTGAAGACCTCCAGAGTAGGAGACTCCACAACCCCCCTGGGCAGCCTGTTCCACTGCTCTGTCACCCTMACAGTAAAGAAGTTGCTCCTCACCTGGAGACGGAACTTCTTGTGTTTCAGCTTGTGGCCATTACCCCTCGTCCTGTCGCTGGCCACCAGTGAGAACAGCCTGTCCCCTTCCTCCCTGCATTCTCCCTTCCTGAACTTATACATATTAATCATATCCCCTCTGAGCCGTCTCTTCTCCAGAGAAAACAGGCCCAGCTCACTCAGCCTCTCTTCATACGAGAGATGTTCCATTCCCTTAATCATCCTGGTTGCCCTCCTCTGGACCCTCTCGAGAAGCTCCACGTCCYTCCTATACTGGGGTGCCCAGAACTGMACACAGTRCTCCAGGTGCGGCCTCMCCAGAGCTGAGTAGAGGGGCAGAATCACCTCCCTYGACCTGCTGGCAACACTCCTCCTGATGCAGGCCAGGATSCCATTGGCCTTCTTGGCCACGAGGGCACACTGCTSACTCATGGTTAACTTAGTGTCAACCAGGACTCCCAGGTCCCTCTCCGTGGAGGTGACTAACAGTCATTGCCCGAGACGAGTGAGCTCAGGTCTGTTTTAAGAACAACTGTACGCCTGCCATAAGGATGAGCTTAAATCAACCTCAGGGGCCTCCAAGGGAAACACCTGAGCTGCTATTTGCTCCCAACAATCACCCAACTTGCATACGGTGACGTTTGGACCAACTGCAGAGACCACGTGAACCTGAACACCAGGAACAACTCTGTCCAGCTAAAACCTMGCAGGAGCTGAAAGCAAAACTCAGCATTGCTCAATTATGCAGACTATCCTAATCCTTCAGCATGTGCCACGATGAACAAGGTATACATTTCAGAATTCACTGCTGTCAAAAGCACGTACTAAAAACCTAGTATGAGTCATCTCTTTGTGCTCAGTACAGAGAACGATTTAGGAAAGAAAGCAGAAATATCTGGATAGACTGGTTGCGAGGGTTACGACCACTTTCAGCGAGGTTATCACTTCAGGCCATGAGAAAGTATTTGACTCTAAAACAAGTTAGCTAGTTACGACTTCACTTAAGATGTCTCTACACTGCAGAAAACAATGTGACTTAATATGCCTACCGATGCAGCAACCCCCCATGCAGCTCCTGTGCTTCTCCAAACAGCCCGGGTTGCTGCAAATACACAATGAAGTTGGGGGAAGCTTCTGTGTTTACCCAGRTTACCAGAGCAGCGACATCTCTGCGGTCACTGCGGCCACCGCGCTGCCCGGAGCACCACGGACACGGGCACACATTGCAGGGGTGTCCTTCAACTCTGCCAGCATATGAACGAGCAAGGCAAGGTTACTTCGAAAATTAGCTGAAGGCACAGAGGCTGCATGAATGTCATCTCTGCTTAAAAAGGAGGCCCTCCACCACATAGCTACATAGGTAGAAAGGAAAAGATTTTTCTGGCTGGACAAGTTGTGCACATCATCAGAACCTATAACTGTACCACACTGCACCGCAGTGCAGCTTTCTTGCTCAAAACACTAAAAGTAGATGCAATCACACTTCAAGCAGACCAAAAGACCAAAATCACATGACGTCTTTGAGTAAAAGAGTTAAGCAAGTTAACTCTTAAGGGCACTTAAATGCCCTGAGCCTGCATTTTAGTCAACATTACGTTAGCTAAAAAGCCCACTACAACCTAGCACAGGACAACCTGTTGAGGTTTTGACTTACAGACCCTACTCCAAAGTACTGGCACTGAAATTTGTTTAAAAATGCTGCAAAGCCAAGCCAAAATAACACAGTCACCTGCTTCCTCGGGACAGCAGCTCATAAAATTATCTGTATTAGGTACACAAATCACTTTACTTATATCCAAGCAAGACAAGGAAGGGTAACAGAAAAGCATAATCTTGGAGGTTCCTTTACCTAGCATCATTATGCAGAGAAATCTGCTTTACAATACATGGCTCCCTCTTCTGCTTATCACAAACCCTACACACAAGACTACATGCCTCACTTTATCTTGACACACTCTACATAAACTAATAACCTCACATTAAATCTTCTTAAATAAAAGCGATAGGAATTCTTGTCTGTTATGATTGCAGCCTACTCTGGTTGGACTGTCATCTGTCAGCATGAGACACGAGAAGTCTTTTTTCTCTACCTGACCCTGTACAAATATCCACTTAAGTTATTCCCTTTTTTTGCATTTTAACCATATACTACAAGCTTACTGAAAAGTAATCACAAATACGCCTTCTTAAACACATTAACACAGTCCCTATATTCCCACAACTATCTATTGTCAGCTCAAGGGAACATACAATTCATCTTCAAGTAGTTTATCCACATAAACAAAAAAAATGGGAGTGGGGAGAGGAAGGGATTGAACCACAATAAATTTGTGTGCTTAGTGATACAATGAGTAATAAAGAACATGTTTCAAACAACTGTGAATTCCAAAGAAACACTCATCTGGTTCAAGCCCAAGAATGAAACTTGCTGGAAGCTGAGAGARTACTGAAGGCCAGTAACTACACACTTTACTACATCTTTAGCCACCTGCTATTGAGATAGCTGTTATTCTGGGCTGATATGGTGGGTTATTCTTATTTAAGAACGCACCACTTGTGTAATTTTCTATTCCAGAATTAAATGCCCTTCTCGGGAAGTAGATAAYGACATCCATAAAATCGATTAGCCAAGCCTTTTACCTATATATAGGTCTGTTACATTTGCAGTGTGCACAAGAAGCAATTTTTGATATTTAGGTTTCATATATCAGTACATATGAAATTCATATGCAATTACCTTCATTTATATATAAGCATACATATGAAGTTTAGTGAAGAAGTTTTCAACTTACTTATTTCGCTGGCAACCTGGTCTAGTTTTTCCTTTGACCTGCTGATCAGAGCCACCTTCATTCCACGTCTTGCTAACTGAAACAGAACAAAATAAGAGATAGAGCGACAGTCATAAATCGTCTTTAACAAAGCTTTCAAACCACAACGCTGCAAGTCAAGGCAAAGTTATTACCCATATTAATGTTTATATTAGCCATATTACCCATAAGCAGGTTCAAAACATCCAGCTGAGGTATCTATTGCCACTCAAGCAGCTGTGTTGCAGTCACCCCAGCACTCAGGACTTCCTTCCTTTAGCAGTTCGCTTGGGAATGATTCAGGGTCTACCTTCACTTTGTACTAATCATAGGTAAAAAGGTTAATTTACTCATGCAGTTCTTTTTAGGAAGCTATCCATATAACTTAAGCTGTCATCAGAGCATATTCTGGTCCTCAAAACTGGTCCTCAAAACCTCTGCAGATTTGTAACATGATCTAACAATCCAATTTAACAGTATCTGCAGAAAGACAGCTAGAGATCTGACTCAGCAATGAAAACAAACAATCTTTGTGACTGTTTTAAGTGTCTGTTCCAGTGAAAAGTAAAAAGAATACATCCACTTGACATCCACAGTGCCTAGTGACACTGCCCTTCAGACATGTAATGCCTACATACAACAAGCAGGTAACTTAACTCACTCTCCCAACAGGACTCGCTCACAGCCTTAGAAAGCAAATGGGATTGCATCTTAAACATCTRAAAAAGAAAAAGAAACACAGCATAGGAACTATGTGGAGGTGCCTGAACCTCATCTACCTTTCTAGCACAAGTCACACAACACAGAGGCTTTCTTTCACAGATGAGCACGACGATCTCCAGCCACCAGAGTTCACGGGCAATGTCCCATACGGGTCGTATCACAAGATCGGCATTCCACTAGCACAGGTGATAGCTGTGCAGAAATATCATCAGGCCACATTTCTCACGAGCTTAAAATGAGAATGAAGACACTTGCCACAGGAGCTACTAACGGCTACCAAGCTCAAGATCATGCACAACTCAAACATTCAGTTCAAGAATATTATCTAGCATTATGAGGACGATGGCCTAAAGGGATGAACACGCCCACCTTTAGACAAGCTCCCTTCAACAGCTCATGTCTTCCCTTACTTAAACAAACTCTTTTCTTCTCAGGTGGGCAGCTATCTAATATCCAAGYTGTCTAACTTATTTCAGCCAAGAGAAGACAAAGTCATGGGAAAATTTCAATATACTCTGCACAGTTGCAGGCTTGGTCTTTGGAAGGGAAAGAAAAGGAGGAGTTCACATAACCCTCTCCTATTTCATGGGATCAAGGCAGCTAAGGCAGAAAGTTTACCCAAAAGTATCTTCATTTGTAACATCAAGGACAACCTGATAATAACCTCCTCCTAAGTCTGAAATATCTGCGATGATCCCATCTCAGACTCTGCCAATGAAATAACCTCCTACCCCAGCCTCAGAAAGAGACTGCTTGCTGTGGCACCAACATGACTAACGGCATCAGTCTTCAATGAATTTGACCCGTAGAAGCCCCATATGGGAAGCTCCATAGAGCAGAAAACCCTGAGATGCTCCATAGGGGTAGAGGCTACAAACTGCTGACAKGCAGTGTGCTTTCTTCCAGCAGTCAGTCTTGGGGTTCTCATGAAGTGGATGCTCTGCCTTTCAAGAAAAGGCATCCAATTATACAGAGTCTCTAATATAAAGGGAGGAAAGCCACGGCAGTGCACGCCTTTAGTAGACACTCCCCCATATTTAGGGGGCCTTCCCCACAGGAAGGACCATGTAAGAAACTTCACGATGCTTCACTCATACCAAAAGGATGCACTGTGGGAAGGGCATCTGAAATCTGCAAAAGGAGACAAACTTGCAAGAGGAAATTTCTACTTATAGAGCATGCAGAAACAAACACGCTCAAAAATGAAGGCAACCCAACACAGAACATCACCAGGGAAAACACAAACAAATAATATCCTTTCATCTCTTATCAATGACTACGTCAAACTTCTGACAAGGAGACTGCCTTTCTTCCCTAAACTCTTCCAGGAAAAGGTAATCTGCATGATTATAATTGCAGCCACRAGTGCCCAAGCAGCTGTGTGTCAGTGACATTTATACTGCACTGAAGGGAATCCCAGGGAGAAAGTTAAGACTGCTGGCAGTCTTACGAGCACATCCCTAGCGAGAACTGAAAGTTTTTTAGAAGTCGTTTCAGTTATTTCATGACCCCATATTCACTCCTGACTTCAAGTTCTTCATCCAACTAAACTGTCAAGGGATAAAATGTCTTATATTCTATAGCCTGAGAATGAGCATTTGTACCCTTTGGGGTACTTGGTGCCTACAGCAACTACTAGAAGCAAAGCTGAATGAGTCAGTGCTTCCCAGACAGACCTCACAACTATGCTCAGCTTTTTTTAATAGGGTGCCAGCAGCACAAAATCGTCTTCTAAGGCACCCTCTGTCTTGGAGGCACCAGCAGGGCAAAGCAARCTGTGGTCTGGCTCGCACCATCTAACACAGAAAGTCCAGACCACATCACATAGTAGGTTCAGGCAATGAGAAGAGAAACAAACCAAAAATCCACACTTCAGAATACCCACACACCACAAGTCATCTTGGTGTGCACAGAAACCAATCTCCCACGATGTTGAGGGGGTGTCTTCCACACAAGAGGATTTTGTCTCAGTAGCACTACGCCCTGGGCACAGTGACCTCGTTCTGCTTGGTCCAGGCACTTATTTAAGTGTTGCATAATTTGCTTCGGTGCCACAAAACTGGGATATCTGGCATGTACAAGCTGTCAGCTCCACGTGAGAATCAGGTGCTCCTGATATCAGGCTTATTTACCACCTGTGCCACCCCCCTTATGCTGATCCAGTGGCACGAGGTGCTATTTTCCACATAACACAAGTGAAGGTCCCTGAAGCGATACAGGGGAAATCCAAAGGGCAAAGCCAGCCCTGGAAAGAGGCAGGTCTCCTGGTGGTCTCTGGGGAATCAAACATCCCAGGAGAAAAGAAAAAAAAAAAGAATCTCTCACAGCTGATCTCTTCAAGCAGTGATCCTAGTGTTTCAGAGACCACTTGGAAAGGTGATTTCTTCAACACTAATGCTGGAACTGGAAGTTATTTTTGCTGTAAACAGTTATAGTCAGCTCTGTCTGTCATAGTGTTCTTATATGTGCTTATAGGCTTATATAGGCTAAAATATCCTGTACTAACAGGCATCTTCTGTCTTAAGCAATGAATCCAAACCAACATTTGGAGTCCATATATCCAACAAGAGCCAAAATACAGTGTAAGAGTCAAATTCTAGATTTCAGGAACTTCCTAGACTGCAGAGTATTACAGGGCATATAATTGCAAAAGGAAACCCCCAGCTTTGAGACAGGGAAATTCTTTTAAGAAGTTTGAAGTAAAACTAAAAGGACTTGGTAAAGGCTGAAGAGAGAAGCCAAATGAAGGGAACAAAAGCAGGACATGCTCTTGGCAGAGAGCTGCAGAGAGACAACTGCAGCTTGTCCTTCACACGTTCCTGTGTTAAGGTAAGCTGAGMGGACATAACCTGATGCTCTACAGCCACAGAACCGCATATGCCAGCTTGCCAAGGATGCGGGTGGAGCCCCAAGCGACGAGCATCCCTACCTCTTCTGCGTAGGCTTTTCCAATCCCATCAGTAGCTCCTGTGACCACTGAAAAAGAAAGACACAAATCCATTAGTTGCTTCATTAAAATATCTGTAATGGATGCTCGCTAATAGGCTATTAAGGCACCCAGGACAGAGAGGGGACGCTTGGGAATGGGTGTGTAACTTGCAATTTCACTAAAGCTCTTAGAGAGTTTGCTAAAACCTTTCAATATCTAAGAAAGGGGAGGAAGAATAAAAAAATAGGAGCCTATTTAATTGTTATTTCAAAAGATAGTTTTAGATGCTTTTTTCATGCCAGTTTTCTAAGCCACTGTGCTTCTTCAAAAGCTTTGCAGGATGAGAGAGACTTCAAAACCATTTCTCTGAAAATGTTTGTTTATGACTATTAAAACAGCTCTCAACTTAGTTTTGAGTATATAATAAAATAACCCCACAGGTATCCTAAAGCCCATTAGCAGCCAATAAAACCAATGTTTTTAGAATGGGGCAGAAGAAGGTCTCAAAACCAGAAAGCTGCTTAAATACTTTCCAGTAACTTTGAGACCCCTCTGTAAGCGCCATACCAGCAGCACTTATAACTTGTTTACAACACGTGCATCGGAAGGAAATGGAGCTTCCAGAGCTTCAACTTTTTCACCTGTGGATGTGTGAAGCCTCAAGTCTTTCTAGGATTCTTCCTCACATGCTGAGGAACCCGAGTGACTCAACATGCCCCTGATTTAACAGGTGACTGCAGGGCTCCCACCACACCTGTACCTCACCATCTCAGTTTGCTCCCTGAAGAGCAATCCCTCCATCCRGAATCTGCGTCTCTGACTACATTCCAAGCAAGCGCATGGAGCAGCCCTTCCTTTTGCTCTCACCTTCCCCGCCACCATCACATCCTGTCCCTCCACTCYTGCTCTTTCAGTCCTCCACTCGCTCCCCTGGCTCTGCAAGCAGCTCCACAGCACCAGGGATTTTCCTACCGCTTGCCCTCACAGTCAGGTTGGAAAACCTTGCCCTGTGCCTCCACTGCTGAGCCCTGCACCTAGACATGTTTTAAACAACGGGGCTTGCTCAATGTTTCAGAGAACGGAGCCAGGAGGAGCAGGCCAGGCCTCCCCTCAGTGACGCCGCGGAGCTGACGGCGGGACCGCCCAGCACGGAGGTGCAGCAGGAACCCCCTTGGGGCACCCGAAGGAGACCTGTCTGCAGGTGATCTGATCCGTCACCGCGTGCCCATCACCCAGAGCACCTGGCAAGCAGGCAGCAGCCGGGACACTGGGGTTTGGGTAACAACAGCCAGGAAATGTTYTGAGGCCACCATTTCAGCTTCTACACCTGCTAGCTATAGACAAGGGGGTATCACAGCACGCGGTGAGGCTGCCCGGGAAGGGCCGATTCAGGGCTGAATACTGGCCACACCACAGCGCAGTAACACGCAAAGGATGAGGTATTTGATTGCGATGCTACAGCAAGAAAACTCCGTTCTAGTTGTGACACCTAACCCTCGTGATTTAGAAATCCGTGCAACAAGGCTTTTCTTGCTCTCCAACCAACAACAGTTAGGGAAGCACGAGCAACACTTTGCTAGAGATTCGAGCCTATAGTTAGGAAGATCATGCTCCAGGTGATGGGAAGGGGGGTAGACCTTGGGGAAGAAACTGGGAACCCATTCACAGGCRCCCACTTGCCTGCAACCCGCCTTGCACCAACCCACTGCTGCCCATCCAGCCAGAGGGCATCGCAGTCCTGCGGGACAGTGCCATCCCTTTAGCTCAAGGGCTAGCAAGCTTCAACAACATAATAAACACAAGCMAAAGAAGGGAGAAAACACGTCCCAACGCCATGCCCAGCTATGCTGGCAACAGCATTTGGCCATCTTCCAGGRTGACCCAACCTGGGAAACACTCGGCTTCAGTGGCTCTTGGACACAGGCTATTTCCCTCACCACAGCGAGTGAGGTATCTAAAGAACAGCCACTCCATTTCAAGCTTAGCGATTGTTTCGCTTCCTTCCAGCCCTAAATCCAGGACCCTCTCCCCAGATGCTCCAGACTCCAGCAGACTTGCTCACGAGTTGCTGCTCTGTCTCCCAACGCTCCTGGCAGCAAGCAYGGCTTGGAGAGGACGCTCCTTAAGGCAGGGACTTGGGAAGCATCTGTAGCACTTCATAAAGGCTCAGCTGAGAGCAAGTCCAGGTTCCATCAAGGTATTTACCTGATTTATTGAAGCCATTGCTTAGCTAAATTGTAATAGAACTGGTTGAAGCATGAGACTTAAGCAGCTAAAGATTAGGGATTTCAAACTAAAGTATGAGTAACAGGACATTTCCTCCCTTTTTGGGCTCTACTTCAAAGCCTGCCATCTACACACTAAAGCACCCTTCAGAAAAGAACTCTGGAAATTTAAACCACTCTGGAACGGAGATACAGATGGGATAAAAGGCATTATGAAATCCCCTCAGCAATAAAAGTGCTCGAGCCACCCCTACATAAGGACACACCTAGCTGATATACGCTGTTTTGCTTCTGCTGCAGGTACACATCACATGCATACACTTTTTTTCCTCCACCAGTAGAGAAGTGACTACAGATTTAATGCCAGTTTTTCACGCCCTCTTCTCCAAAGGCTCTAATCCCATTATGTCATTGGTGTCTCCGCTTGGAGCAGGGTAGCATTGGCTCCTGCACCACCTTAAAGAGCACACACAGAACAAGGACTCCTTCGCAACGTCCTATGGCCAGGAGAACAGGACTTTGAGGGSCACACGTCTCTCTCTCAGACCCTTCAAGAGAAGGGGTCTAGCTCAGCCCTCAGCCAACAGAGGATGGATTTCCCCCCTTCCAAATTCCCCTGTCAAGCCCATGGATGGCTGCAAAGGTGCAGGAKTAACCAGGGTCAGCACCAGAGGACTGTGGTGGGCAACGTGCCCAGACACCGACCTGCCTCTGAGCAGCAGGACCCGGCTTGGCCAGGAAGCTGCAGCAGCCCCCAGCCCCGGGGCCCTCATGTGCAGCTTGGCTCAGGACCTCCCTCAGACATTCAGACACTCTCCAGTGCCCAGACCACGGCACTGCCCTCACCACAGGGAAATGGGAGACTGCCAGACTTGTTCCTCCTCCCCAAATCACACTTGCTCAAAGAAAGGAAGCACTGATACAGCTAACCTGGTAGGGGAACTGTCACAGGCTTCTTCTGTCACTACAAACTTCAACAATTTACCGAGTTGGAGCACCTTACAAATGGCCACAGCTTGGCAAGAACTGTTATAATTAGTACAACTATTTGCTGTATGATTTTTCAAGTTTAACTAAAAACTTTTCATTGTGAGGTTTAACTTGTTGAATTACAAAACTGACTGTTTCTACCACCTTGACCTTTGTATCTTATTATTTTTAGAGTATCTGCAATTATTTATGGAGCATCTGCAAACCATTTCTGCTTTAACATTTATATCYAGCACCAAAGGGAATAATACTCATATTCTATATTCCTAAAGTAAGGAGAAGCAGCTGGGATAAAGACACTAGTTGATCTGAACAACTGCACAAAGTGATGACAGAACCACCTTATCCCCCTCCACAGCTCRGAGTGGGTTACTTGAAACACACAAGCCACGGGCAAAGGGCAGGGAAAAAGAAAAAACAGTTTGGGTAAATTTTGTGTATTAGAGGGGCAATTGTACTCTTCATTTTGGTTACACCAATCTCCAGTTTCCATTCTTGCAGACAAGTGTCATAATTCCCCACGGTTAAGCAGACTTCTCAACCGCCCTGGCGCGCTGGGGCTGGCGTTGGGCACGGATCAGGTTTTTGAGGTCTGTCTTCTGCAGGTGGCCGTCCAGCAAAGGGGCTGCAGGCAGCCTGGCTTGGGCACAAGGCAGAGAAGTCCAAGCAGGTAGAGCAAGAACAAGCCATGCCTGTACAAGAAAGCTGCACCACTTCCGAAGTGTGGTGATGCACATGCCCCCAGCAGTCAAACTCCCTGTAGTAGCTTCCTATCGCAGCCATCTGTCGTCTCCCGGAGAGGCAGGAACGCTCACCAAGTCTGTTTACGAGCCCACTGAATAAGAGCTGTCTGAAGGGGAGCTTGTATGAAAGCATCGGCGGGTTTTTTTAGGCAACAAGACGACAAATAAGGAAACCAGCATATGTGCAAGTGAGGAGGGAGATTTGCACAGATACTTCAATTCAGAGTCAGAGGATCTGCATGAATCGGCCCTTGCAAACACGGCGCCCAAGAGGCAGCTCTTCCTCCACTGTATCGTGATGCTTTCTCTATGGGGCAAGACTGGCACAGCTACTGACGTAATGGGTTACAGAAGGTGCATGGCTTTAGCCTCTAATAACAGCTCTCATTTCAGTGGTATAGGAAGTTACGCATAGTTATTTTGCACACTCCTTCCAACTTACCCCGTACAAATCTAAACACAGGGCAAGGAGTGGGGAAAAACACCGGATGMAGTCCCCAGATCCCTGTTCAGCTTGGCCACTGACGCACACCGCCCAAGCACAAGTGACCTCCAGCCTGACGAAGCTTCATGTGTGACTTTTGAGGTACAAACAACAGCGCTGTACCAAGGTCTTGGAACAAAGAAAACTACATGGGGTGTCATCTGCCCACACTGCTAAATATGTGTGTGTGTGTGTGTGTGTGTGTGTGTGTGTGTGTGTGTGTGGACCAGATTCCATACAAGTAAGTTTTCTTTATTTCTAGTGCTAGCGATTGGTAGAGGATTTTGAGCAAATTGTGGGTTCTTTAACACCAAAACATTTTCTCCTGAGCTGAACTCCTCTCATACTTCCTGCACTGTCCTGCACGAGCAGACTTTGGAAGCACAACTGGGCAAGGGCAGCGCGGCTCCTGCAGCGGGGCAGATTTAACACAGAGACATCAGATGATCTCTCCAAGTCCCTCCTGCCCAAAGGGCTCCCTTGAGTTCAGCCCCAGCTCCCATTCTGCTCGCGCCGCAGCCTTGAGTGCTCCAAGAATCCGCTCATGGAGTCAACCAGAACTCACTGCCCTCCTGCAAGATGGGGAGAGAAGCGGGAGACACAGGTATCCCACAAGGAAGCAAAGAGACRGATTTTGTCTGGTATTCAATAGTTTTACATTTTACCACTGACAAATTCAATGGCAATGGGAAACATGTGCAAAGAGACAGTTGTTTGCACTGAAACATGATCTTAAAACAAATTTTTACAATAAACCTGAATGGACTTCCTTCTGTTTATGCCATATCACGATAAAGCTGCCTGTTTCATCAGAACAAATAACTAAAGTGATGTCTCAAGCTTCCAACGTCAGCTTCAACGTGGTCGGTGCGATGCTTAGCTCCTGTGCTAAAGGGCAACAACTTTCCCGTTATTAAAAACAAGTGAAACCCACAGCACAAGCTACGTAACCAGCCAGTGCCTGTGGTTTCCAGGATGGCCAAGGCGCCCGAGGCCCGACTTCCAGGACTCCAAGAGCAGACCCTCCTCCAGAAGGTCCATGGATGGGGAACAGGGCAGCGCTGCTGGGAGCGCCCAGGAAGCTGCAGCCCGTGGCCACACACGTCAGCACCACGAGCTGCAGGGAACGAGCCCGGGCTCCTGTTTTCTTTCTGCTTGTGACAGCTGCTGCCCTCCCAAGGAAGAGGTGACCTAAAAATGCCCACCTCCTCCTGAGAAGCGCTCTGCACCAGCTGCCTGCAACTCAAAACAGCACAAAGTTCGCAAGCAGAAGCAGCAGCTCACCAAAAGCTGCCATGGCAGCCTGGTCAGCAAAGGAGGAGGCTTTCCAGGGCCTAGGGCATCTTCATCTGCTCCCTATCCACCCAGGGCACCTTAAAACCGAGGCAAGGACGGCGCAGGACGCAYGAGGGGCGCAGCCGCCTCCTCGCCTCACGACTGGAGCGGGCGGCGGCGCCGACGCAGCGAGGCCGTGCRGCTCCGTGCGGCTCCGTGCGGCCCCGCTCCGCCGTGCCGTGCCGCTTCGCTCCACCACGCGGCCGTCACGCTCGCACGGGAGCAGATCCGTGCCTCCGCGGTCCAAGGTCAGACCGCAGCCAAGACGTGGCGCAGGGACGTGGAGCCCGCCTGCAGGCACAGYGCGCCCGGCGGGCTCCTGCAGCGCCTCACGGCACGGCGGACGCGGACCCACACCGTGAGCAGCCAACAGCCCCACACGCTCTCCTAGCACCTCTCCCATCCCACCCCGGCAGCRGCTTCGCTCTCAAAATGGCCCCTGCCCAGCGGCATCCCGGCACCGCACAGCTCCCGGCCTCTGGAATCTGCTAGGGAGCTGGGCGCCCTGTTAAAGCCGCACAGGCTTCACGGCACGGCTAACCCGGGCATGGGCTTCAGTGCAATACACAAGAATCCCCGGGATTCTTCCAGCACAGCACACGGAAGCTGCGCCGAGGACACGGCAGCTCTTGGGGAAAGCAGGAGCTGGCAAGGGGGAGAAGGGACTACCCCTCCTTGGCACCAAGCAGCGCTTCATTTATTACACATTTATATAAATCACTGGCACTTGACCAACACCGAGCTTTCGGATTAGCTACAGCCAACAAAAGTACTTTAGTCTGCGCTGGTTAAAAATATTCTACTTTTTGTCCTCAGCTTGCTAGGAACGGCTATTTTTAGTAAGGGCCCAATCAACCTTATCAAAATCAGGCATCAAAAATAGACTGGAGAAACACTGGAAGCAAACACTATTTTTAGCCGCTCCGTCTATTCCCTGCCGTTACCCACCGAATTCTGCCTGCACAGACCATGCACGAGTGCTTAGCTATTCTAGGCAGATCCTCGTCGTGACCCTTTTTTTCCCTGAACACCTGAATGCAGAAAACACTCGATTGATTAAAGATTAATACAGCCGCAAACCGTGACAGCTGCCTTTCGTCTGAGTGCTTTTGGGGAGGGGGAAAACAGGGAATGACAGAGAGCTTGCATCAGTATTCCTCTTGGGGATCTATTACATGGAGAGAAAATTGCTATTTCAATTCCCTTTTGTTGCTAAAAATAGCAGCCCCAATTGATTCAAGCAAACAGGGCACCGGCTTAGCTGTGCCAAATTTAGCAAGCACTGAAGTCCCAAAGAGCGAACGCTAACGCAGGCTAACACATGCCAGCTCATATTTAACAAAGAACAAAGAAGATAAGCATGCCGGCTGCAAGTTAATAAGATAGCAGCAACTCCCCGCATTTATATTAAATAAAAACAGGGAACTTGCTGAAAAAATAAGACAAACTTCGCTTCCACTCCCAGTTTAATTTATTTAAATGGGAAATCTTATCAGGAAGATCATCTGTGCTTTATCTGGAATCCTAGAAATGCTGCATATTTCTTTGCAATGCAAAGTTTCCTTCTGCATCCAGGAGCTAACACCTGAGGGCCAGGCTCCGCAGCGACGCGCCACAGAAAGACGCTCAATGGCCAGAGTCCTTCAACAACAGCTTGTGTCCAGGGGCTGGGGTGGTGGGTAGAATATTCTACAAATACCGCAGCACTGACAGGCTTCCATTTCCCCTTGGAAGGCAGACAGGAAGGTTTTGGGGGATTTAGACTTATCTAGATCTAGATCTTATCTTTCGAGCTAGAAGCAGCCTGGAGGTCCCAGACACCACACACCAGGGCTGGTGAAAGCCATCCTCAATGACCAGGCAGTATCACTGCCAATTGTTCTGAGGAATCATCTCCCAGTTCCACGGTTGCCTTTTTATCCACACTGCATGCATCATCTTCATCAAAATCTTCAAAATGCAAAACCTTCATCCAAAAAAATATATTTTTAAGCACATTAGCAACATTTTAACTTTGAGGGGACCACTGAAGAAGTAAGCATTAACACAAAGTCTCCTTAAATTGAGTTAAGCCTATGCAAAAAGCTCCATTTTGCTCACAGTGAGACACTACACGTATGAGTTACTGCATATTACTAACATTAGGCAAGAACTCCTCCTYGTATGCTTTTCCCTCAGATGCTCACTACCACATCAAGCACCATGAGCCCAGGAAAGCACATGCACATTCACATGGCCATCCAGACTACCACCTTGGATTCATCTTCTAGAGGCAAGAAGAAYCAAGCAATGAGATTTTTGAAGATCTTATAGCCCAGGACTGGCACCATCTGAAGGCTTTTAGCAGGTTCACCACTGGTTGATGTGCACAGAGAAATTTCTTTTTTGGGGAGGAACAGAAGAGCCTCTAGATTTGAAGCCTGCACATGTGCAAGCAGGTTCTCAATAAGTAAACTCTAAGCTCAAGACTTTTTCTCCCCCTTTTAACATGTATTTCTAACAGGCAGGAAAATAAAGTCAAGTTACACAACAACACATAACAAACATCTGAAAATAAAAAAGAGTATAACAAATGAACTTGGCAAGCCACAGGCACACTGATTTGAACTCAAAGCTATAAAGTTCTTTGAACAAATTTAAGACAAAGTATAACCAGAAACATAGAAAAAAAAAAAGTGGAGAATGGGATAAAAAAGTACAACACTATATTCATTTTTTTTTTTTTAATCAAAAGGCAATCTGTGCCAAACTCAAAGAGTTCCATCAGTTTAGACAAGAGTGATGCTCTAGACCTAACACGAAGAGAAAATCATTTCATATTATGACCACAAGAAACTGCAAGTGTGAAGGTGACTCGGATCCAACACGAGCATCTTAAACTACCAGCAGGAACTGGCTGGGGAGAAGCCTACAACTGCTCAAACCAAAAAGGGAAGCTCATCAGGATGAAGATGAATTACTAGCGATGCTCCTTACAGGCTGATCCTGTCCTATCTTGAGTCCTGTTCAGTACACTCATGGACGACCACGAGCAAAAAAATACAGGAATGCTTTATGGAATTCACATGCAATCCCAAAGCTAAGGAGGACTAAGGTATACAGCAGAGTGGGGTGATTTTACAGAGCAGAGTRACAAAAACGGAGCATCACACGGTGGCACCAGCTGTGGAGTCACGCGCTTGGGAGTAGCTCTGCTCAGGGTGGAGGGGACACTCGTGGGCTACACAAGCAAAGGCACCCGGGCCGCTGTGGCTGAGCAGCAACTGGGCTGTCAACGGCCACCCCATGCGGCTACCAAGGCAGCTTACACAACCCTACTGCATCCACTGAGGGGTTTTCCACAGCCATTGAAAGCAATAACACATTTTCTTAATTAAATTTCAATTGCAACAGTTACAAGCAGAGGCTACTAGGATGATTAGCAAATATCTAGTTTGGGGGATAAGGACAAAAAAGCCTGCTGTCTGCTCTTCATAAACTTGACGTAAGGCGATGACCAGAAAGTGGAGTTCAGGTTAACATCGGGCAGCAACATCAGCTGACCATAAATAAGACCAGAAATTGGAATCTTTCAAGGGAAGTGGTTCCAGGATTGACTTTAGAGTCTGGTAAGGACAAGGAAGCCAAGCTGCTGAAGGAGCTGTGAGATCCAGGAGGATGGCCACGAGGGGATAACTCAGTAAACAGAACAGAGAACTTGCATCATGTTCTCCGTTAGCCCTTCTGACGGGTCAGAAAGAAAAACAGGAAACTGAAAACAAGCCTAACCGTACTTGGTGGATCATTTCTTTTAGTCCTCATTCTTCTACAGGCTTCCTCAGATGGTCAGGAAATAACAGAATCATTCTTTTATCTCCCCATCTCAACACCCAGTTTGGCTTCCCGAGCCACCTCTCCATGAAGCAGGAGCTAGAGATACCTCAGAGAACACACCAGAGAGGCTGCAAGAGACCAGGGGCGGCTGTTGAGCAGTGTGAGCAGTACCAGGGAGTGAGTAAAGGAGTCGGATAGTGCATGTGGGATCTGAAGCGGGAAGGGCTTCCTCCTCTCCCTGGGCTGCACCAACGGGAAGGCTCCTTCCCCTCTCCAAGGCAGGGCACGACCCTCTCCCCACAGGGAATCCAAACAACTTCCTTGCTACTGCAGAATCCTAARCCTATAAGGAATATATAAGGAAGTGCTGGTGAGAGTTTTCACGTGCAGGAGGCAGGAATTCCCTGGACCCTCCTGCGCTCCCGTACCCATAACATGGCACCCCATAACTAGCACGGCAGTAGAAACCCCACGACCCAGGCGACCCGCACTGCTGGACCAGAGCAAGGAGCCCGCTCCGACACCCCACAGAACATGAGAAGCCAAATGCTGCCGGGGCCAAGAGGAGGTTGTTCCTGGGGCTGGAATCAGCGGGCAAAGCACTGTGGTTTGGGTAGTGCTTGCTGCATACACGGCTCTCAGCCCATTTCATGGAGAAGAGCACGCCGGTCAAAGGGTTTCTTGAATGGGTTTCAGTCTACAAATGAAAAAAATAGAATTTTGGACAAATTCGAGGGAAAAAGACCTAGTCCTGTTAAAATAAATAAATATWWAAAAAAGGGTAAATTATCTTCCASTATAGACTGAGTGAGCTACAGAGCTTAACCACATCCTGCATGGAAACCCCTCCTCTCCCTCTCCTGCCTTTGAAACTAACCTGGTAGCTTCCTCCACCAGCTCCTACATAACAGGAAGGAGAGATCAATTAAAAAGTACAGAGAAATGAAGCTGTGGATTTCTGAATTATTTCATTAATCCAGCAGGTAGAACTGCAGCAGATTTGACAAAATTTACAAGGTTCGATATTCAGGCAACCCTCTGATAGAAGCTCCCGTCAGAATCTCTATTAGAGGTCTGCAGATATCAAAATGAATGGAAAGATGACTGWGTGCGTTGAAAATATCAGAAAGATCTAAACATATTCCATTTATTGGAAAAAAAGCACGTTCCCCTTCCACGTCCAACACTGAAATCTTCACTTCAAACACCAGTTTTGGAGCAGACTGGCAGAGTGTGGATAACAGATCAAAGGCCGGTAGGCTGGGGAGCGCCGTACGGACACGGCAAAGCCTGGAACTGGGGCCGGAGATGCTCGGACACTGGTGGGGCCGGAGATGTTTGGACACTGGTGGGGCTGTGGGCAGCCCCTGGCAGCGTCCCACAGCGCAGGGTCCCACAAGGAGGGCAATAACCCCCAGCTTGGCCCGCAACTCTTCTCCTCTCGGTTGTGAGGTGATTTCCAACTCTGCCCAAGCAGATCCAGAGCCTGGAATACACTGGAATATAAGATCGCCCTTTTTTTCCTCCAGGCCACTTTTCCAGGGTTTGCAAATCTTGACATGCAAAATGGAGAAAGACAAAAAAAWTCATTTAAGGGAGGAATATTACAAATCAGGACAGCTATCTGCAGCAGCAAGGGCAAGGCTGAACCTGAGAAATRCACAGTGTTGTGCTATCTTGTGCAGCAGAGGTACTACTGATAACACATATCTTCGATAAGCTACTTTAATTAGACACACTTACAAAGGCTACCAGTTAAATCACTTCAAATGCTCTGTATATTATATTCCTGCACACACCAGGTGCAAGACTGCACCGAACTTTATCAAGGTCTCAGTTTGCAGGGCCCTTTTCAAACACAATCAAAATCCCATTCATTCACTCACACTGAAACACATCTAATCTCTTAGTTTTACCCCCAAGCCTGTCAACAACCAAACGTTAATCAGTTTTACTCCTGCATTAGTGACCACCTCTCACAGCCCCTATGCCTGGCCCACCTCAACAAGCCACCTTGGGCACACACAACTGCAGTAAATATTCAGTAAATATTTAAACACAAAACTGATGTATGTGGACACGGAGCCGACTCGGACCTCCTGCACTATGTGCACCGCTCTCACGYGCTGCAGCCCGTCGCCTTGCAGCGTTTTGCACGCCCAGGGTGGCACGGAGACGGCTGTGGGACGCAGCGGCACGCGCAGGCTCCCCGGGCCCCAGGGCAACTCGTGGCCGGGGGCTCGGGGGTGTCACCCGCCAGGCAGCGCCCGGGGCTCAGGACAAGGGCGGCTGCCGCTGCTCGGGGACAGCCCGGGGTCGGGGACCCCGCTCAGGCCCTGCAGGMAGCCCGGCCTGCATCGCCGGCACCCCAAGACTGCAACCAAGGCCTGTCCTTGCCGGGGAAGGCGCCGCCGCATCGCCGGGCTCCCCGCGGGGACGGAGCTTAGGGCCACGGCCGCCTGGCCAGGCCTGGAGCTCCCTGCTCCAGCTCCGGCTCCGGGCAGGAAGGAGGCGCGTGACGGCAGCGCTGCGCGACCCRCGGCGAGGCGCCAACTGGAGCCAGCCGCCCCGCTGCCCTCGCCCCGACAGGGTAACCTATGGATGCAGCAGGACGTAAAGGGAGAGGGCCGGGGAGAAACTGCGGTGTGACACATTTAGAGAAACGGATGGCCTGTCACCCAGGCGCTGATGAATATTTTTTTGCGGGATAAAAATGGCAACCTGGAGTCTAAAAATAAAGCGCCGCGCTGCAGACCTGTCTGGCTCAGCAACACCACTGGAATTACAAACACCCTCCCTCGCTGCTACCTCCTGACTAAGATTTCACAATAAAAGAAGAAAGCACCGCAGAGCAAACCTTTCCTTTTCAAGRAAAGGATTAAAAAGCCAAGGAAGTCGATCAGCATTATATTTTGCCTGCATTCTGTAATTACTCTTTTACTATTTACTAGTTTTTAACTGATTGATGAGAAGGGCAGACTCCCTCATGCTGCACAAAGCAAAATTCCTTCTTTCTCTCTTCTGAGGATTACAGTGTAAGAACCTGTTTATCAGTGCCCTGAAACTGGAATTTCAGTAAGCTTAAAAATTTATTTTTAGAATCGTGTGGACAGRACGGCGGACACGGCTACTTCCAAAGGCCCCCAGAGATGGGGAAGGAAAAGCTCTGGCTTCATTTTGTAACAAAGCTGAGCCTAGAAGCCCGCTTAGCCGAGCGGCGGGAGTGAGCGATGGCTGGCGAGGAGCACCAATTCATCAGGCCTGCTCACAGCGCAGCCGAGCCGCCCGCCCGCCCGCTGCCGCAGCGGCGGCGCTGCTATTTCTGGCGAGTGATGCAATAGCTGCAAGGGCTCTCCCAGAGCCCTGCATTTAAAAGGGTATCAACCACATTCAAGCACGTCCCGAGATGCCTAATGCCCCGCACGGCCACCTCCGTGGTCACCAGCACATTACACACACAGGTCAGCTTTTTCCACGTGTGGTCTTTGAGAAAAGAGGCAGATTTCACCCCAGAAGGGTGTGGGTACACGGAGCCCTCAGCAGAGCTGCCTGCACTGCACACAGGGCACCCAGCGCCGGCCTGGGGCTTGTTCACCTCCTCATTTGCCCTCAGACTGTGCAACGGCCCGGCTCCCGCAATGAGCTTCTGCAGAGCCGGGCAAAAGCCCCACAGCTCAGCCTTTCCAGAGCTACATCCAGTTGAAGAAATGCTTTTAAAAGAGTCCTTGCCTACTACTGACAACGGGTGGGATACATTACTGCCACAGGACTGTTTCAACAGATGAAAATCTGCAAAATGAGAAGAGTTMCAGTTTGGTGTGTGTGGGAAGGGTTTTTTTTTTTTTTTTTTTTTTTCCCCAAGGAGGGATAGTTTTCCAAGAGCTGTGCGCATCTCTGTATAACAGACTCAAGCTTTGATCCCTAATTCCCTAAACCCCCATAAAGCCCAACTCCACCGCGCTCCCTCCACCCTGCCCCAAACACGAGAGCTCTGCCTCAAGTCAGAATTACACAAGGAACTACTTTCGTTTAAGCACTCCTGGTACCACAGACAACCCACCTGCTATTTGGAATATGTGGCCATAGACACTACATGAAGAAACCCACRCTCCCAACTTGCTGCTGTGATGAGCTCTAGAGTCCTTTGCTCAAAACTCACCCATAACAACTCCTACCTACTATTTCAGACCATTCATTTGTCTGTCACAGACACCAGTTAGTGCTCTGGAGGAAAATCCCCATCATGTGCAGAACAATCCAGGGCATCGCACACACAGCTCAGGTTGGCTTTGGAAGCAGCATAGTCTCCTCAAGCTCTTGGTCATGATCTCCTTAACGAAGTCACTAACACAGACCGTAGCTTGCAAGGTTACAAGTTTATCAAGCAGCTAAAATCCAAGCTTGCTCAAATCAACTTGTGTCTGGCTTGACGTGCCAGGTCCTAGTCTGCAGGCAGGATCAGGAGCACTAACTCTTGTCAAGTTTTACATTTCAGTCTCTACAGAACTTAACAGATAGGGTGAAATCATAGGTGTAAAGGTGGCTCCTTCTGCACCACAACAGCACCTGCCTTGAGGTATTTCCAAGACGTTCTGCTCTTCACAGGCTCTTGTGTCACAGACCACCCAGACAAGACAGGCAGACCGGCGGGATGGCTCTATTACTACTTTTGTTTGGGATGAGGAAGCCCTGCCTCTACTAGAGGCACAAAATGCCCCAACCTCCTCCCTCCGGAGCACAAATTCAGTACAGTCTGTTTAAATGGAACCTGTAGAGTCCGTAGGGCTGTCTGGGGAAGCAGGAAGAACTACCGAGTAGTGACACATGGATGTCATTTGGAAGCTATATCCAGAACAGGGAATTAAAGTCTTTCACAGATCCTAACTGCTCAGAAGTAGAACAGAAATTGAAGCAGGGAGGTACCTGGTTATATTTTATTCATTTTGGCTAGAAGCAACACTAAAACAAGCTGCACACCAAGAAGCCGGTGTCTGCCTTAGGGACACAGAGGTACAAAAACAGGAATTCTGCAGAAGAGCCCAAGTGGCAGCAAGGAGCAGCCCCATGAACTGCACTAGCAGCGACATCCAGCAGGCCAGGCCCAAAACCACAACCCGGGGCAGGGAACACCAAGGAGCATTTCCCAAGGCCTCCTACACGCACGGACCCAAATCTTCAGCTCCCTACAACAAGAACAGGCGAAATCAGGAGTCTCTGGCCCAAGACACAAAGTAAGACCAACTACAAGACTCTTCTTTCCTTCCCCCTTGCTAGTWTTATGTGAAAGATCTCTGCAATCTCGCTCTAATGAATTTCAAATATCTAGATCTAATCTATCTAAAATCAAATATCTAAAACAGCACTTGCTTGTGAATAGAAAACAAAAAAAATACCTCCGGGTGCCCCCCCTTGCAGGTCCAAGCACAATTCCTTGCACTCCCCGTGCCACGCAAAGCTGGGGAGCATATTTATGCTAGGCTGGGAATGACTCGAAACCTTTTATAACATCTCTCTAAATAATACCATCATTTCTGTTAAAACCCCAGCCCTCAGTGATTCTGCAAATAGCTTCTCATGTGTTGAGAGGCACAAAGACGGCTTAGGAGTATATTTAGTAGATAATGTGCTATTAAAAAGATGCAATAGCAACCATGGATAAAAGCTGAGGTAGCTTGCAAGTCTCTACCCAGCTGCCAAGATGTTACAAAGACAAGGATTAGAAACGTGGAGAAGTGAATTGTACAAGTGGAATTATAACTCCTAAAGTCTTCAGAAGGGGAGTTACCTAATTGTGATGAGCAGTTACCTATTCATAGAGAATATCATTCAGATATAAATACCTGAAGTTGGTGAAAAGCCATTAAACTTAGGTGCAAAAGTTACCCTGCCTACAACAAAATGAGCGGTACCCTGATACGCTGCATTTTTTCTTTTTTATTTTTTTTTTTTTAGAAGTTGACATTGTACACTCTGGTTGGTGAGGCAGAAGCCTGTAGGCAAGCGCGATGCTGCGCAGAGGGGAAGTGAGCCGATCCCCTTGCTTTTGTGCACTGCGGCTATCAAAGAGAA